>NC_054380.1:108734068-109090318 GCF_017654675.1 Xenopus laevis | reverse complement strand
TAGTGGATAGATAGATAGATAGATAGATAATGGATAGATAGATAGATAGAGGATAGATGCATAGATGGATGGATAGATAAATAGATGATGGATGGATGGAAAGATGGATAGATAGTGTCATCGTGCTCCAGCTATTATGTCAAGAGAGGCAATCCAAGACAACCCACGGTGATTTCCAAGTGAATAGGGAGCAATTTGTGTTATATAACTGATATTGTGGCTGCTGCTAAAAGTGTCACTTGCACTTACTCTGCACTTGTAGAATGTGTGTGTTTGCTTTAGAATCTCCAGTAGAGCTGTGCAGCAGCACTAAATGAATAAAGTAACCCCTCCATTTGTTCTACAGGAGATTGTCACCTTGCAAGAGCTGATGGGTTTAGCGTCAGCCTCCTGAAGATACGCTGGGAACATTTATTTTACCACTACATCCACGTTTCAGAATTCCCCTTCTGATATACTTGTGCCAGGTCTGCTCAGTGCTGATTTGACAGTGTGGATCAGTGTGACATCACAGGAAGGGGAGTAGCTGAATGGGGAAGTTAGGTTTTTTTACATCAGCGTTCATTGATGATGCAGTTTCTTATTCTGCTACAAACTTCCTGGTTCTTTCACCTCAGTTTCCTTCCAAATATCATAAAAAAATGCAAGGTGCAATCTCCTTTTTATTCTAAACTTGAGCAGGAACATTTTTCTTTGTACCAAGGAAAAAGAGTGATATTAGACTCTGCTTTATTTTCTCCTCATTTGACTGCCCTGAAATGGGGTTGGTCCCACAGAGGTACTCCTAAGATGGAAAAAGGAGTCTTTAAATTTAAAGATATCTCTTCTCAGTTTAGAGTTAAACCAAGAGTATTTTAAGGTTCCACTCTCAGAGCAGAGATTCACAGAGCACGTGTGAACATATATCAAGACATATACAACAGACGCAGTTAAAAATTTAAAATTTCCATTTAACTTTCCAATTTGTGGTGTCAGATCTTACAACCAATGCATCATGGTCCCTCATGTTTAGAACAGAATGCCTTCAGGCCCGAGGAGTTTCTGCAGAAATTAACCTGCCCATCATGATTGTCAGCCCCTAGAAGGGTTACATATTGGAACTTTCGCTTTCCTTCCTTCAGCTAAGGATATAATTGTGCCTACCTTATCCAGTTGATCTTACCTTATTATTTAACTTAGGTCTTGCATTTCTACCCTGAAACGTATCATTCTGCAAAGGCTTTATTATATCAGCAAGTTACAAAACATTGCTTGTACAATTTACTGTGAGGAGTCTCTAGAAAGGCTAGTCTATCCTCACTATGTATATATATAGGACTTAAGTTCTCTCCAATGAAAGGTGTCTAATAACCCTACAGAAATAAAACACAGATTTGAGCTCATTGTCCATTAAATTTGCTTGTCTACTAGCCACAGTTTATCAGCAATAAAAACAGTATTCTCTTATTTCTGGCCCTTTGTTATGAGGGATCACATTTGTTATGAGTTATCACATTATCCTTAGTGGATCTCACTTATTTTTACAGTGTGGTTGAATTAGAAATAATTTAAGACACTGATCATTCCTTGCTATATTTAGAAGCCTCTTAATTTATTTACACAACATATTTCTTAATAAATAATATATAATATCTCAAGATTATTGATTTTTGTCCAATCTAACATTTTAAAATGTATACATCCCATTCAAGGAACATTCTTTTTGAAGATCCACAACAACCAAGGCTTCCCTGAGATGTCTCTACCTTCTTATTTTAATAAAGTAGCATTGTGATGATCTTCCGGAACCTTTCCAAACACCTTGACATAACAAGACATTCATTAAGCAACGACTAGGTGTGTGCTATTCTCCCATCAGCACTCTGCTTTTATCAAAGAGCATTCCCTTATCGTTAGGATTGTCATCCAGCAGACTCCCGGTAAAAAATTTAACTTCCCTGTTCAGCTACTCCTCTTCCTGTGATGTCACACTGCTCCAAACTGTCCAATCAGCACTGAACAGACCTGTGCTTGCTCCCACATCTTAAAGGCATAATTACATCAGAAGGGGAATGGCGAAACATGGATTTAGTGGTAAAATAATTTTTTCCAGTGTATCTTCGGGAGGCTGCCACTAAAACCATCATCTGTTGCTAGGTGGCAATCCTATCCATAGAACAAATGTTGTTTGCAGGTCATAGATTCCTGCAAACACGACATCCTTCATAGTCATTTTAAAGGGACAGTATAATGCCTTTTTTCAACATTGATTCAATGAATAGGGCTTTTACTGAAAATACATTTGGCCTATGGTTTTAATTAGAAAATATTTGCAGTTTTTGTTATTTAAACAGATCAAAAAATGAAAAGAAAACTAAAGTCAAGCTTTACTACTTGATACCAATGACTAATTTCAAACAAATCAGCAGCCAATTAAGAATCCCCTGTATAAATAACACCCCCTGTTCCCTAAGCTACACCCTGTTAACTTTTATAAAGAGTGACTCATTATACAAAGGCTTTTCAGTGGAATTTGCTCTTTGGGATCAGAAAGTTGAATGTGACTTTAGTTTCATTTTCAAAATCTGACCTGTTTACTGCAAGAATAGAAAAAACGATAGATATTAACAAATTAAAATAATAGGCAACATTTATGTTCAACACAAGCCCCATCAATTGCACATACATTGAAAATGATTGTTTACATTCTCTTTAGTATATCTGCCTAGAAAATGGCTACTTGCAATGTAAACCTCCCTTTGTGCTTAAAGGAGAAGGAAACCTCGTCGGCGCTAACCCCCCTCCCCCCCTCCCGTGTATTGCCCCCCCTCCCTCCTCCCCCCTGGCCTACCCCTCCCGCTGGGCAAATGCCCCTAACTTGTTACTTACCCTTCTGCGCAGGTCCAGTCCAGGGAGTTCACAGGCGACATCTTCTTCCACGCGATCTTCTTCCTCCTTTGACCGGCGTTTTGGCGCATGCGCAGTAGGATCGTTTCGCCGGTACGGATCTACTGCGCATGCGCCAAAAGTCACGCGCATGCGCAGTAGATCGTACCGGCGAAACGATCCTACTGCGCATGCGCCGGTCAAAGGAGGAAGAAGATCGCGTGGAAGAAGATGTCGTCTGTGAACTCCCTGGACTGGACCTGCGCAGAAGGGTAAGTAACAAGTTAGGGGCATTTGCCCAGCGGGAGGGGTAGGCCAGGGGGGAGGAGGGAGGGGGGGCAATACACGGGAGGGGGGAGGGGGGTTAGCGCCGACGAGGTTTCCTTCCCCTTTAATGGGAAAGGTGCTAGCACTGGTGCTTTTCAACAATTTTAGCCGAACTAAATGCACTACAACATACTCATGTTTCAGCAGATCTGTCCCTTAGAGGACATGTAAGTATATAACTCGGTCGCACATCAAAGTGTTAAATCTATTGGCCAAGTAGATTGCATTTGATGGTCATTGCTGGCATGGTTGCCAACTGCATGGCATGTTACTTTCCCATATGTTAAAAATTATACTTGATGTCAATGGTATTAATAAAAATGTAGAACCTACTGTTGGCATTCATTTGTGGTGGTTTTCAAGAGCCACATCTTGAAATAACCAGATTAAAGAGATCCATCAGTGGGGTTCATTTATCAACACTGGGCATATTTGTCCATGGGCAGTTACCTATTTCAACCAATCAGTGATTAGCTTTTTGAAGCCAGCTGCAAGTCGAACAATGAATGCAACAATTTGATTAGTTGCCATGGGTTACTGCCCATGGGCAAATTTGCCCAGTGTTGATAAATGACCATCAGTGTGTCCATCAGCAATTAACAAGGTTGAATAAGAAGCATGGTGGAAGAGCATCTCCTATGGAATCCAAGGGCACTAACTGGGAAAACAAGGCTCCCTTTCTATTCGCTCTGCACATATTGTACTCACCTTAGTAACGGGCAGGTGCAAGCACTACATGATTAGTGTTAATGGCCACAGTGTTGTCTCTTTCAATGGGCAATAAATTCAATGGTGTGTCACCACTATGTTTTTGCTTTATAAAAATATTGACAAATAAAGGCCAAATGTTATAATCTGTTATAATTCTTCTATTGTTGTCTGTAGGTTACCTATCCACTTACATTATAAGAATTGCGGTGCAGGGATTTCCTTTCTATTGTCTCTTGAACACTAAGGGGGTTATTTTTAAAGTCTATTTTTTTTCTGGTCGGAGTTTTAAAGAGTAATTTTTTTGTGATTTATTAAACCCTGAGGCTGCTAAAAGATCGAATAAAAAAGTACTTCATCTCAAACCAGCTGAAGTAATGTAAAAGTCAATGGCAGATGTTCCATGTACAATTGGAAGATATCATGATCTGCCCTGGGTTTCGTGGTATTCGGGTGATAATCCAAAAAAGTCAGTCAAATCTGAAAAAATTGTACAATTCCGTTTTTTTCACAATTCTATTGAGTCTTTTCCCTCACCAGAATTTTTCAAGTTAATTTATTTATAAATAAAAGAAAAATGTGGATGGGAGTTTGGTCGAAGCGGTTTTAATAAAATAATGTGACATTTTTGGATTTTACTAAATAACCCCCTTAGTACTTAATCTTAATGTAATTGTACTTTCTGTCTTTTGTATTAATAGTGCAATGACCCCTGTTTGTGCTATCAATTTATTGCTGTGCTCTATATTGCTGTGTACATACTGTAAATAGTGCTATATATAATAAAGATTTAAAACATATCTATATTATGGAAAGAGAAAAGATAGAAAGAACATATCCACCCAGTTTGATATTCATGCTTAAATTCTAATTATTAATTATCTAACTATATATGTAAATAGCAGCTTCTTAAAAATGTATGATGTATCTTTGTTGATGAATAGGTCTCCTGAGTGTTATTACTATTAGGCTTGAAAATACATGTACAAGGTTACACCATTAACTGAATTAACTGAAAAACTCCCCTTTTGTGTGAAGAGAGATCCCTTTTGTACAGTCATTCCTCATTCCCTCTACTCATTTTTGCCATCTCTGACGCATTTATATCTCCATAGTGCCTTTTTATATCAACTTCTACTCACAACTGCATTGCATATTCATGTAGAGGTCTTAGTAGTGACTTATGATACCACATTTTGCTTTTATCATGTAAGAACATACTGTTTTATTAATCAATTTTAATATATTGCTAGCTTTCCTGGCTGCTGATTGACAGTATAAAGCACTGCAAAGAGTGGCTCATAAGTGCTCATAAAAATGTATAAATTAGTTATTATAAATTTAGTTTTGTTTACTATATTGGCATGCATTCCCAAATATGGGGTTTTGTCTTCCATGGGAAATCTACGGTCAGTTAAATGCACTGAACCATTGTAGCAACTTCTCCATATGGTCTAATACATAAGTTCCTACACTGTGGGATGCTTTACCTAGGGGGTTAGCAAAGCAGATTTGAGAGGGATATTTGAAGCAGCGTTAGAGAATGTGGATGTCTTTGTTCTTTTATGCTACTCTTGTCCGTTGTTTACCATAGGCAGTTGGGTTCATTAACACAGTTAACAGTATATTCCATTGAATGTTGCATGCTGCTGGGATTAATGCTGTCTGCAGTGTTCCCCAGGGTTTGTCACTGAGGAAGTCAGTAGGGAACATTGCAGGACCAAAGGACTTTATAAAGATAGCTAGAATCTCAACCAAAAAAACATGACAAAATGCTTGTTAAAAAATATGTTGTGTATGGTTCAATGTAAAGTATTTAAACATTCTGTAAAACCAATTTTAAAATAATAGCTCAAAACTATAGCTGCAGATCTTTTTGTCACTGAAAAACAATATTGTTTGTAGGCGGTTGAACGTGTTTGGAAGCTGAGCACTTACTGATAAAGGATAGTGAATAATAGCTTTAACTGTGATATGATGACTAGACATCAAGCCTCTCTGGTTTCATAAACCCTCAGCATGGTAGCTTTGCGGTCACATCCTTTTACCAGTAGGCACATCTGGGGAACAGAACTCTAAGCACCATTATGGTGTTACAAACCACATATTTTAAAAGGATTTCAAAACAAAGCTTCCTAGCCTGGTGTATCCATCAGTAGATACACTAGATCTTTAGGAATTTTCCAGTTTTGATTTGACTTCTTCCTAGAAAATATGTTAAATTCATTCTTGTGTAATGTAGTACACACTATATTGCTTACAGAAACCATTAAAGAGTTGTGGTTCTTTATTAAAATTGAATGAATTATGCTTAATTCAGGTAACTTAATTCAGGTAACTTTTATTAATATTTTATTTATTTTATTTATTTTTTTATTTAATTTCAACAGAATATGCTTTAGCTGGTCATTCATTTTCAAATATAAAACTCTACTAAACATCAATGGTAGCTTCATGATAAAACATAAAAACCTCAGAGCAACATATGATAAATTCAATAGTAGATGTAAAAATAAAAATAAAATGAAGATATTCATATGTGTAGAACCAGGTTTGTCTTTGACAAGAGCAACTAATAAGGCAACTCACAGCGGCCCAAATGGAAGTAGAACTTTACCACAACAGGTACGGGACTTTTTATTGAGAATCCTTGGGACCTTGGGTTTTCTGGATAAGGGGTCTTTCTGTAATTTACTTTAGATCTGCTAAAAATGCCAATATAGATTAATCATATCTTAGTTGGGGCCAAGTACAAGATACTGTTATTACAGTAAAAGGAAATCTTAGAATTGTTTGATTAAAATGAAATCTATGGGAGATGGCCTTCCCATAATTCTGGATAATTGGTTTCCAGATAATGGATCCCATACATGTATAATTACCAAATGAAAAAAAATTAATATCAACAATAAGCATACATCTTAAAGAGAACATGTAGGGGCAGATTTATCAAGGGTCGAATTTCGAAGTGTAAAAAAACTTCGAAATTCGACCATCGAATTGCATTACTTCGATATTCGAAGCTGTTTTTTTAAATTGAATTTGGCCGTATTCGGTTGAAGTAAAATCGTTCGATCGTACGATGAAAGCCTTCGAATCAAATGATTCGAACAATTAAATCGAACGTTCGAACGATTTTACTTCAACTTCTAAAAATGAAGCCAAATGTTGGCTATGGGTTCTAGGAGATCCCCATAGGCTAACATAGCAATTCGGCAGGTCTAAGGTGGCGAAGTGTCGAAGTCGAACTTTTTTTAAAGAGACAGTACTTCGATTTTCGAAGTCAAACTTTTTTACTTCGAACCGAAGTCGAATTTAGGCCTATTCGATGGTCGAAGTACCCAAAAATTTTTTGAAATTTGACGTTTTTAAATTCAAAAATTCACTTCGACCCTTAGTAAATGTGCCCCGTTATGTTGGTTTTTGAAAATGTGGCACAGGGTGCCTCTTACCCAAAGGCAACCATTGTTGCACTTTATAAATAAAGTTTAACAAAAAAACGATTTGAATCTGGAGTAAGGCTCTACTATTCTACCACAAAAATATACATTCCTCCTAAAAATTCCCATCATATGGGGCAAATTCACTAAGACGCGAAGCGCCGAACGCTTGCGTTAGTTCTCTAGCGTTTGGCATTTTCATTACTGCGCTACGCTGGCGTAGTTTCTCTAGTGTTACTTCGCACCCTTACGCCTGGCGAATTTTCGCTAGCGACGTAACTACGCAAATTCACTAACTTGTGCAGTGTACTGAACACTACCTTTTACGCTAGACTTCCTTCGCCACCTCAGACCTGGCGAAGCGCAATAGAGTAGATAGGGATTGTTTAAAAAAAAAAAATCAAAATTTTTTCTAAGTCCCAAAAAACGCTGGCGTGTTTTCTACATTATGGGTGATAGGCTGAAAAATATCGAAAATTTTTTTGGGGCTCCCCTCCTTCCCCCCTACATTTCCTGACTCATGGCAACTTACCTAGGCAGTGGGCACATGTGTAGGGCAAAATAAAATTTTTATTTGCTGATTTGAAGGTTTTCTAGGCATTTGTAGTGCTGATAAGTATTCCTCCATTGAAATTTGAATTTGGCGCCGTATGCAAATTAGCCTTCGCTAACGTAACTTCGCTTTACATAGCGAATCAACGCTAGCGCAACTTCGCAACCTTACGCTACCCCTGAGCGCAACTTCGGATTTTAGTGAATTTGCAGAGTGCTGCCGAAACTACGCCTGGCGAAGTGCGGCGAAGTGCGGCGAAGTTGCGCCTGGCGCAACTTCGCATCTTAGTAAATTTGCCCCATTGTCTCCACTACTGTCTCCAGCTAACCTTGGCACTGTGTGAAGAAAATAAATTCACCTGACATTTTCATTGTGACCTATAATATGCAGCAATAAAACAATTTATTCTTATATTTGTGTTGTTGCTTTAAACGCAAAGTTAATATAATTTACTTTTTCACATTTGCACCTTACCATTTGTATTCCTACTACCCCCAGTGCGTTGGATGTGCCTGGTTTCCTAGTAGTTAACTGTTTCTGTTATTAAGCCTCTTAATATTTTGATCTTGCCTTTGGATGCCATTAGGTATCACAATCATTTTATTACGAAATGCCTGTGTTTACAAATGAGACAGAGGAACGCGATTCTCATTGAAGATCAGCATACTGTATATATTGTACTTTATTTCAGCTGCACATGATTAAAAGGACATTACCTGAGTCTTGAGAGTCACTGAATGAGCTATGCTAAATTGGTTGTTTTCTGTTTTGTGATTAATTGTGCTTCTAAACCATATTTTAGCGTGCTTTGTTTTTCTGTCCCTAGTCATCTCATATTATTAAAGAGAAATTCTGTATATCTCTCCTGGAGTCCAATTAAGGATTTGCATCATGACTAGATTTTTCACTTTAATTACTGTATATAAAGTAGGTTTTGACTTATTTCCTTATTTATCAAACTATGCAGAGGAAGCAGAATTCATCAAATAAACAGATATCTGTGGTTATAATTGCAGCCTGCACTGAGCACGTAGGAAGAAAATATGAATGTCCAAATTTCATTATGTAGAGCATAATAAACATCTGAATAATTAAACTGTGTGTAAATCATGAGCAAGGCAGTAGTAAGAAAGGGAAAGATACCTGCAATTGTCTTCAGGATGCATTGCCTTGTACCATTCTGTAAGTGATCAGGGTGATCAGGGTAAATTGGTATATTGTTGCAAACCCTACATTTTTGAAATAACACGATTACTATTTATTGATGTATATTTTTTTAGTTTCAAAGAAAAACAAAATTTTATAAAATATCATGGTGCTTATTTGCGGCATGTTCCCAACATCTGCTCATCCACAATATTTTACTTTATGACTTGTGCAATGTGCCGAGGAAGATATTGCTTGTCAGTCCACAATTCATTTCTTCGTTAATGCCTTCGGCTTGCCTCTTGTTGATTTTTTTTATACCAAATTGATATGTAGAGCATTTATATTGTCTCCAGAGCCTTGTTACACGTCGCATGATGTATATTTTTTGTAAAATAAACAATACGAGTCCCTGCATTATACTAGCTATGCATATTTTCTAAATCTTTGTATGCATTCTGTGAGTCATCTAAAAATAAAAGAAATGAATAATTTAATACCTAAAATCTTGTCTTCAGCGGTCTGCAACTGTTTAGTACCCACTGATGTGTACATTATATTAGCATAGTGTATTCAAGAACACACTTTGTTCTTAATATCTCGGGGCATATTTAAAATAAATGATAGACTATTGTAAGTCTACTTAGTTTCATTTATAATTTTTTTTTTTTACTAATTAAAACAGAGTCAATGAAACAGATTTCTTTTTTTAAGGGACCAGAGAGATATTATCCTACGCCCCACTGTGATTTACAAGAATTCTTTGTGTTAAATCTTCTGGCTCACCCTGCTGTGACCACAACTGGTTTCATTTAGAATACATGTAAATATTTTTGTAATAATCTAAGCCCAAGAATGTATCTATGAATAGTTTTGACAGTGAAAAAAGGGTTGCAGGCCATTCCTACTTTATGCTAAATTTGAGTTTCTTCTTTGTTTTAAGGGCCAAGCACACTGATGGACAGTCAGGCCCATTTTTTCTAAATATATAGTTCTTTGTTTTTGTGGCTTTTCTATCCCCTGGGAGGTAATGCATGACAAAGTGTTGAGCAAACATATGGCCATTAAATCCAGTGTTTTAGGGTAATGTTAGTACTTTGTACTAGTACTACTTTGTACTAGTTTAAATAGCCTTAAAAACATTGCACATAGGCCCAAGGTAGATTTTTTTTTAAGAAATAATGTTATTGATCATTAAAAATAAAAAAAAATTCACCAAATTTTGTTGTTAATATTCCCTACCTAAGATATGTGTGTAATGCTAATTTGGGCAATCTTGTCCAGCATGGGTTACACTGCGACTTACACACAGGGTCAGGGCCTTCTCTAAGTGGAAGCTCTCCCTTTAAGGTGTAGTGGAACTACAACACACAGGCTGCTGTACACAAAAACAGAAACTTGGGCGCCATGAAGTTCTTTGGTGCAAACAAACAAATAAACGGTTTATTGTCAGAGGTAATGACCACAGGTTTACTCTCGCAGGAGATGAGGTTTTAGCACATGACACATACTACACAGCTCAGAAACTGGTAAACTCACAAAGAGCTTATAGATAGAAACAGCATACGGAGAGGCACATATAACTCACACAGAGCTTCAGGTAATAGGTAATTCAGCTGAAGCAGAACTCCATTAGGCATTTGCAGTACATCAGTGCAGCCATTCCCTCCAGGAAGTTGTCAGGAAGTAGCCTCTACCCTACAGTTCCTCTTCACTGAGGTCCCTGCACTTGAGGCAACACACAGAGCCTCTGGGAGCTACTCCCTGCTGAAAATCCTTGTTGGACCTTCAGCTGCTCTTTCTCTCTTACCTATCTACCTTTCTCTCCTAGAGAGACTATTGCAAGTCTGCCCTACTATAACTGACCTCATTCATGGGGTTGCCTGGTCCCCAACTTTACTGGACCCATGCCCAGGCTCAGCACACAACCACCCTGCTCCTCGGATGGAAGGCAAATAGGAAGTTGCCACTCATTTCCAGCACTATACCAGTGTGAGGCAGGATGTGATCACAGCGCCTCCTGGCCAGTAGCAGGGGATATGCAAATCTTTAAACTAGGGATATCTTTAACCCTAGGGGTTCCAACATGTGCTTCTGGGCTGGTGAATATATTGATGATCGTAGTACATTAATTTATACTTCCACCAAAAGTTCAGTGATCTCACACTCACTCACGGTTCTACATATGTTAAACGAACATATAAAACAAATCAGAATATGCCCAATATATAGTGAATAAAGTACCCCCTCTTGTAAAATATAAGGATATTATAAGTTACCGAGGAGTTTCATGACCATATAAAAACACGAGGCCGAAGGCCGAGTGTTTTTATACAGGTCATGGAACTCCGAGGTAACTTCTAATATCCTCATATTTTACAACTGGGGGTACTTTATTTATTATAATACACAAATTTCAGTGAGTCATGTGACAGAAATGACATCAGAACTCACCGTTTATAACTGATGACATCAGAACTCACCATTTATAAGGATATAATTTACAGGATATTCATGGCTTTTGTGTATTATATACTGATAATCGATTTGTAATAATATTCCCATGTTTAAATTTCAAGGTTACAAATATGTACAATTTTGTTACAATTGGTATCCTGAACCTAGAACAAACCCCAAGGTCCCAGGGCTCACTCTTCTGCCTTTAGCAACCATCAGATGAGCTGAGCAGAACAATAACACGGTAGTGTAATTAAAGTCAGGTCAGTTTACCAAACGGACAGCGCAGTACAAAACAGGAGTGTAATCGGATCACAGGCTGGCTTAAAATACCAGAAAGTTTCAGGATCAGAGATAATGGTCACACAGGCAGGGGTCAAAGACAGGCAGCAGACAGGACTTGGTGAAGAACAGGCAGGGTCAAACACGAGTAGAACACCAAATAATCACACACAGGAATTAATGAATAGACCTTAATGTTGGGCAATGAGATTCACACAGAGAGCCCTTTAAATATTTGAATTTTGCGCCAGCCTAAGATGTCACGTTCGGCACTTTCCAGATATAGTCGGAACCAGCCGGTTTCTGCCTAGCGAAACTTTGTTAGTTACGCCTAGATCAATTTGTTTAGGGCAGGTACATTAAAGTCATATGGACGTCTTTATTAGAGATGTTGGTGCAAATGTTTGAAGTGGCCACTTTTTATTACAAATGTCCAAGGAACCTGAATAAAGACTGAACAGATCATCTGATGCCCTACATATGAGCCCACCCTAAAACAAATGTGCCATGCCCCTCAAATGTGTCGGGAAAAAATGTTAACACAGAAATCTTTAATAGTTCGGACTTTTGAAGGCAATCCCGCCATAGTTTTTTACAATTTTACTGAATTTCCAGCATACAGGATATGGTGTCACTGACATAAGATTTAGGAAGATGTAGCTTTGTTTTATTAGTTCACCTGGCGTAAAGTGGCAAAGTAAACTCTGGTGAAAGAGGTTCCATTCAGTGAAATTTGCATTTTAGTGAATTTGCAGAGTAATGACCGTTCGCCAGTGTGAAAAGTCGCCAGGCGACAGGGTACGAACGAATGTTAGTGACAGTCTCGTTTGCTAGCAAATTGTACTCTACACCTGTTAGTGAATTGGCGATATCAGGCGAATTTTCGCTAGCGTCGGGCACTTCGCCCTTTAGTGAATCTGCCCCATAGTTGGCTATAGCCGGCCGTATTTCTGAAAGATTGGGCAGAATGCAAATAAATTGCCCATATATTTCTGTGGTTCATTTTGAATGTAGGCGGGCGGCATGTACCCATATGATACATTCTAGCTTGCGTGTCATTCATATATTAAGTACAGGACTCCCCAACTGCATTGCATTTGCATTTTAATTCTGTACAAGTTGTACCAAAAATCCCCCTGGTGCATGTACTTGTCAGATTTGCACACTGTAGGGCTGTATTTATTGGCCACTTTAAGGTTAGAAGCACATATGGTGTAATTTAATAACACATGACTGATGCACAAATCCATTAGTGCAGTAACCCATTACAACCAGTCATTTACTTTCTTAGTCATATCTGTAAAATACTAATGAAAGTTAACTGCTGAACAAGACCTAGTCTTAAAGTATAAACCCTCAAGTTTCAGAATCTTCTATCCAGAACAGTAACATGGCACCTAGCAACTTATCAAAACTCTTCAAGGTGTGGATAGACAGAAAAGTACATGCCACTGCCCCATATCAGTGACTAGGAATGCATAGATTTTTTGGCATATGTTGTTTCCCATAACTTTTGTTAAAATATGCTAATATGAATGGAATATTTTTTGTGGCACCCCCATGTACATGTTATATAGTGATACCGGCAATAGTCGATTTGAAAGAAGGCAATGAGATGCACATGCAAGACTAGGCTAAACAAACAAAAAAGGACTCTGAATGCATAAAGATACAATTTACGCACTCAGTGCATAACCCTCACAGTGACTTAATGAAAGTGTGATGTGTCTGATCCAGCTCCATGATAGTGAAAAGCTTCTGTCTGTCCAATGGCAATTTAAATAAAGAACCCATGTAGGGAAAGAACAAATAGATCTACCTCTTTTATTCAACATCTGCGCCAATAACCACTAATCTAATTTTTACCTTACATTTTTATGAGCTGTAATTGCAAAACAACATTTCTTGCCATGTGGTGAACTAGCTTATTGAACTTAAGCTGTAGGAGGGATAATTATACCGGTCCATTTCGGTAAGATTTCCATAATGAACTCCTCTGTATTTACTTTTAGTTTGGTCTTCCAATATTTCTGGAATATTATAAACATTGCATGTGACATCTAAATCGTCTCATCTGTCAAGTCAGAGGTGGCTAAAACGTATGGGGGAACTTTGTCTATTCATTTTTTTATGGACAAAAAGAAAAAACAAAGGAATCGGCACAAAAATTTTGAGATATTATGTATGCCAATGCTAATAATGTTTATGCATTTACATTTATGTTGTTATGTTTGAAACTGAAGCATCTTTCAGAATAGGATTTTTGTAAGAAATCAGAGAAACATCATCTTTATCATGTTTAATATATAGGCAAGGAAGTCATTACTTTAACAGTGTAATAAGAATATGTTAAGACTAAGGGGGGTATTTACTAAACTCTGAATACCCAAAAAAAAACCGAAATCCGATTTTTTTTTGATTATAATAGGCTTTTAAAAAAATCACAAATTTTTCTGAATTTATTAAACCCCGAGGGCTAAAAAGCCAGAATATAGAAACACAGCATCACAAACATGTCGAGGTTGCATAAACGTCAATGGGAACAGTCCCATTGATTTTTGGATGTGTCGGGGGTTTCCAGCAAGTTCACAATGTTTTCGGAGCTTTCGGGTGAAAATTCATGAAAAAATCTTGAAAATCTGAGCTTTTCCTGCAAAGGTAATTTTTGGGAAAATGTAATAATAAAAAAGCATTAAAAACCCGAGCGGCTTAGATCAGAGTTTGTAGCAGCCGATATTGAGATAAATTTAGACCTTGATAAATAACCCCCTAAGGGTGGCCATACACAGAGTGATTTGAGCTACTGACTTGACCCCTTAAGACCAAGCTGGTGTCTTATTGGCCAGTGTATGGGGCCCTCCAGATTGCCTGCTTGATCAATGTCTGCCTAACTGAGCACATCTTGTAGTAAATCCTAGATATGTTATATTTATTAGCGAATGTGACCTCATTATCTTAGGGATGTTTCAGCATTTGCTTCCTACAGATTAACTCCAGCATTATGGTAGGGAGGCCAAATAAATGGCAGATAAGGTTTTATATGTAGTTAAATGTAAATATATACAGAGCTAGATCAGTGAAACACACAAAACCATTGCTGAGTAAAATAGTGACATTTCAGGTTGCCTTTTGACAAGTCACGATCACATGAATATGTAATGTTGCTATAAGCATAACAAGAATACTCAATTAAGGTTACCCACACACGTGGATTAATCAATATGGATCTCCATTCATAATTGTAATGGGGTCAAAACAGGACTTTTATCACATACCATTATATTGGAAATACTGTAGTTACATAGCAGATGAGGTCAAAACCCCCCCCCCCAAATCCATATAGTTCAATGCTGCGGCCAAGTGAGACCTGTATGTAAAAATGCTCCATCTAAACTTGCATACACAAACTTTACCCCATGTTAAAAAAATTTTTTATTTTACAACATTACTGGTCCTTTTCCGGACTACTGACACATTGACCCTATTTATATTGAGCCAAAGTTGTCATATTTAGTACATTGGTGGTTTCTTTCCATATTGAAATGGTCCATTTACAAAGTGCCAAAGCTGTTTCTTCAGAAGGAACATGTAATAGCTATTGGTGGAATTTCAATTTTGTAGATTAAATTTGAACTGAAATTCTGTTATGTCATTAGCATTTTAATTACTTTGTCAAAATTATTGGAGGATTGACAGACTAAATCAACAGAACTTAACTAGCTCTGAGCTGTTGAGAGATTCTTGAACAAGGTAATTGCCGACTTTCATTATGAATTAAGAAAATAATTGTCAACATTTTCTTTTTGACAATTTTTAAGTTTTGAATTTAGACAAAGTTGAACAATTCTTTGACATTTTAAAATTCCCGCTTTTCTTTCAAATTTAACACTTTAATAATTTGCTTCCATTGCATGTACAACTATAATACTGCGGTTATTTAATTAATACATTTCTGATCATTAAATTAAGCTCATACTGTAGTATTGGGAGAGTGTTGTAACTGCCAGTTTTGTTGGTAAGAAGGATTCCCACTTTTTAGATCAATAATCAGTTGGTTTTCAACAAACTAATGTGATGAACTACGGCAAATTTTTTTGCAGTGGATATTTCTGTGGTTAAGACTTTGGTAATGAACATTCACTAGATACTCTATTTAAATTTATAATAAGCCTGTTTAATTTACAAATGCATAAGGTTCTGAAATGCTTTGTTTTTGAGATCTGGATCCTAAACCAATAATGCTTCAATGTCAATCTAGATTAGAACATTTAGGTAAGGAGTCAGTGACAACACAATTTAAGCTTTGACTAATCATTTATGAGATATTTCAAATAATTTACCTAAATTGTAGGACGACATCACTTAAAAAAAGTTAAAAAAATTTAGAGGCCCATTCACTAAGCTCGAGTGAAGGAATAGAGGACAATAGAGAAAAAAAAATTCGATTTACGAATGGTTTTTTTGGCTACTTCGACCATCGAAATGGCTACTTCGACCTTCGACTACGACCTTCGACTTCGAATCGAACGATTCAAACTAAAAATCGTTTGAATATTCGACCATTCGATAACCGAAGTACTGTTTCTTTAAAAATTTCTTCGACCCCCTAGTTCGCCACCTAAAGCCTACTGAGGCCAATGTAAGCCTATGGGGAAGGTCCCCATAGGCTTTCCAAGGTTTTTATGATTGAAGGATATTCGTTTGATCGATGGATTGAAATCGTTTGAATTGTTCCATTCGAAGGATTTAATTGTTCGATCGAAGGAATTGCGCAAAATCCTTCAACTTCGATATTCTAAATCGAAGGATTTTAATTCGGCAGTCGAATATCGAGGGTTAATTAACCCTCGATATTCGACCCTTGATACATCTGCCCCTTAATGTGTTCATATCAAATTTAATATGTAGGAATCCCAGAAAGTATTTTACTTTTAATTCTAATATACAGAGCTGTTTGACTGCCCTGGAAGTATTACAACATTTTTGCATCCTCATTGCTTAAAGGGGAAGGAAACCTAGTCGGCGCAAACACATTAATTTGTTGCCCATCCTCCTTCCTCCCCCCTGGCCTACCCGTCCCTCTGGGCAAATGCCCCTAACTTGTTACTTACCCTTCTGCGCAGGTCCAGTCCAGGGAGTTCACCGACGACATCTTCTTCCACGCGATCTTCTTCCTGCTGTGAACGGCGTTTTGGCGCATGCGCAGTAGGATAATTTCGCCGGTACAGATCTACTGCGCATGCGCCAAAAGTCACGCGCATGCGCAGTAGATCGTACCGGCGAAATGATCCTACTGCGCATGCGCCGTTCAAAGCAGGAAGAAGATCGCGTGGAAGAAGATGTCGTAGGTGAACTCCCTGGACTGGACCTGCGCAGAAGGGTAAGTAACAAGTTAGGGGCATTTGCCCAGTAGGACGGGTAGGCCAGGGGGGAGGAGGGAGGGTGGGCAACAAACGGGAGGGGGGGTTTGCGCCGACTAGGTTTCCTTCCCCTTTAACTCTGTCTTCAAACTTGAGAATATTTAAAAAAAATAGTAAAAAAATAGTACTGAAATAGAATTCAATACTTCTGACACAATTTTGAAGAATTGAGAATTGCAAGAATGTTGTTTGGCTTTCACATGCAGCAGTTGTAGGCAAAATTTATGACAGTGCTTAGGCTTAAGAAAGATATGCAGGTCATCCTTACAAAAAAACGAGAAAACTCAAGAAACAACCTTTCACAAAGGATGATAATAATATATTGATAAAAATGTACTTCCTATAAAAATGTTTCTGCCTAGTGCCCAAAATTACCTTTAACACTATAGCCATTATTGTTGATGTTTATAGATTGGAACAACAAGCTACAAGAACGCTTTTGGATTCCTTCTTTATGTAAAGAACCATTCAAGGGTTCTTAAAGGGTTAGTTCTTAATTTTTAGGATGTTGAAGACGCTGACAGTTTGAAGCTGGTCTTTGTATTTTCTTTGGTTTATCTTTTTGTTAATCCGCTCTTGAGTTTGCTTTTACTTTTTCTTTTTGAAACTCATGTCACTTAAATTCAAGAAGGGATGTTCATTTTTATTTCACTGAACTTGACGTGGTTGGTTTGGTTCCATAAAACACTGCCTAAATCAATAAGCTGTTTTCTGACTGTTATATTCAATATATTTGAATAAAGATAAAGATTTAAATTGTGTCGTATCTGCTTTTATGATAATTTTTAGGGTATATTTGGTGTTTTTATACAGTTCCTGTGATTTTTAACTCAATGATCTTGCATTTATAAAATCACTTGCATCGTTCATTGTTACCATAATTCTGGACTGGTTGAACATTTTCTTTACATTTTCTTTACATTTTCTTGAAATGATAAAAAATAAGAAAACAAAGAGTAAAGGCAAAATGTTTCCATCAATATGTTACAAGCACAAAAATGTGCATTGTAATGGTTTAAATTGATTCTTCCTTTCTGCATTTTCTAACTAATTATATTAAGGAAACAAAATGAACTTAAAACTATAACACAAATGAGTGACTATTAGAATGAATGTAAATATGTTCACATACCATTTTGCTTTTGCTTAAATGCTTTTATCTATAATGCACTAATTTGGTTGATGACTATGCAAAACAATAAAAATAATCTCCTGGAATATATTAGATGGGAATAATGATTTAAATGATATACATGGTTAATCGTAGTATCCCAAGCATGTATTTAATGTATGTCATTTGGTTAGCTCTGGCTTTATTCAATTAAAATAAGCATCTCTTTGCTACAAAATGACCTTAAATATATATTTCCCAATTATTCTCCTTTCCCTGAAAGTTTTTGATAAAATATAAGTAGTATGAGATTTTAAAAAAAATTAAAAGCTTTTTTTTTTATATCATAAGTAAAGGTCTTAAAGGAGTAGATTACAAAAAAATCCTGAGCATATGAATACAAATGAACCAAACACACTAGTGATGGGCGAATTTGTCCTGTTTCAGCACGGATTTCGCAAATTTCCAGCGAAATTCACAAAATGGGCGCAAAATTTGCGAAACATGACAATTCGATGCTGTCAAAATTGACTCCGGCGACAACTTAGACACCAGCGACATTGGACGCCCGTTAAAATCAACGGGTGTCTGTTAATCGGCGCAGGCGTCAAAATTTGGCGCCGTCATCGGAGCCAGCATCTGAACCGTCGCCGGCGTTAAAAAAAATGTGACGCGGGTGTCAGAACTGTTGCTGGTGTCAAAATGTTTTCGCTGTTGCGGCAAATTTGCAAAAAAATTCGCAACTTGCGAATAAATTCACCCATCATTCCATGGACCATTTAGAATAAAAGTTATGTTTTAATTGTGGTTTTAAATATAAGCAACTCCTACAAGCAAAATTTCACAATGCAGAATTATCAAAATTTAGTTTAGATTTATATTTTTGCAGTTCTTAAGTATAGAACTGGTTCTTCGCAATATATCTTATTATTAAGAAGGTCACTATGACTTCACAGTAAAACATTCATAATTAGTGTACTCTGTAGAAGCATTAACATACTTTTAATTAACCAAGAAAGCAAGTAATAACAATCATTTTTATATTGTATTAAAAAAGAGATACTTTTTATATTTTTCTAAAGTTTTTCTAAAGTTTAAAGTTGCGCCCTGGATGCAATTTCGTATTTTAGTAAATTAACGTTGTCTGAGCGAATTTTCGTCTGGCTAAGTGTTGTGATGGCTGCGAAGCCGACGCTGATGAATTTTCGCTTAGCACACAGCCCTAGCCCCACTAGAACAAACAAATATAGACATGACAGTTGTATGGAGCCCTACACCTTTGGATTAAATTCCACTCCCCAACTTCACCTTAGCACACAGAGAGAAAAAGCCAGTTTACCTCTATCAGCCAGGTACACACAGCAGGGCAAAGTAGTCAAACTATTTGCTCTTACTCCCACCTTAAACCCAGTACTCCCACCATGCATAGCAAACACTCAGCACCTTCTGATTTCTAACACCGGCTGAACACTTGTTCACATGCATCACTTGCTCAGCAGTTCCCACACTTATTGTGGAGTGTTAAACCTATTAAGGTTTAAAACCTCAAACATTTGGTCAGATCCCATCTTCACTGAAGACAAAATTAAAGTTACAGACAAATATGGTATGTAGTCATATCCATGCAAAAATTAGAATTCCCTACCAGATCTCTAGACAATTGGTAAAGTGCCCTCATGCGACAGAGAGGCATGAGAAGTAGGAACTTAGCTAAAAACGAATTGACTGAAAGGAGGAAGAAGGAAACTGAATATAATTTTATTTGGGTCAATGGTAATAGTTGTTCTGAGTAAGGATATGGAGAAAAAGTGAAATATAGAAGAAGACACGGTGAAGTAGAAGAATTTAAAGCAGGCAAGAAGACTGACCAAGTTGAGTCTGTTTACGCTGGAGAAGAGGTGCTTAAGGGGAATTTGATAACCAGGTATAAATATATAAGGTGATCAAATACTTATCTCTCTAATGCTTTATTTACTGCTAGGTCCTTTCAGCAGACACCAGGGCACCCATTCCGATTAGAAGAAAGAAAGTTCTGCCTAAATATTCAGAAGGGTTTTTTTTTTTTACAGTGAGAGCTTTGAAGATGTGGAATGCTATGACTGAATCAGTCGTACAGGCTGATACATTAGATAAGTCTAAGAAGGGGTTGGATGGCTTTTTAACAAGTGAGGGAATACAGGGTTATGGGAGATAGCTCATAGTACAAGTTGATCCAGGCACTAGTCCATTTCCATCGTGGAGTCAGGATGGAATTTTCCGCCTCTGATGCCAATTGGAGAGGCTTCAAGTGTTTTTTTTGCCTTCCTGTGGATCAACTAGCTGTTAAGCAGGTTAAAATAGAGTTAAAAGGTTGAACTTGATGGACGAGTGTCTTTTTTCAACCTAACTAACTATGTTACTATGTTACAGGTTTATACATTATATAGCTTTCAGAAAGGGTTGGATGACTTTTTAGCAAGTGAGGGAATACGGGATTATTGAAAATTGCTTGGTACAACTTGGGGAAGCTTTTTTTTGCCTTCCTCTGGATCAACTAGCAGTTAGGCAGTAGGTTTTATATAGACATAAATGTTTGAACTTAAAGAACATGTGTCTTTTTTCAACCTAACTTACTATCTTACTATGTTTGTACATACTGTAAATATTCTAAAAACATTTCTCATTTGCACCCTCTACCTCTCTCATTAACCTCTTTTCAAAAATAGTGTCCAATGAGAAATGTCCCTACAAGTTACAACAGTTATTTTACTATTATTTAACACGGTAAAGCTGTAATTAAACATTAAACTACTCTTTAAATGTTGAGACCGAATAGATTTAGGGCCTTCAGTAAAATTAGTATGAACAGAAAACAGGGAACACTGTTTATTTAATTGCTCTTGCATTAAATGAAAGAATTCTTTGTTGCACCATCGGGGCCATTCTATTAATGCATATGTACATGTGTACATTGAAGGAGATCTTGAAGTCATTACAAGAAATTATCCTAAACTAATTCAAGAGACGTAAAGGCAGAAATCTGGATTGATAATTTATAATTTTGCTCACAGGAGCTAAGCTCGAAAATATACAACAGTCAGACATGATTTATGAGATAGATCAGCTCAGCTCTGTGCTTCTTGCCTTCCCAGATGAAAAAGACTGTATGCTCCAGAGAGAGGGGGATTGCACTCAAGCATTCAGACAGCATAAGATATTCTTACCTACATGTGCACAAAGGCATTCTTTATTTTACAAAAAATGAGCTCAGAACTATTTTCTTGCAAATAATAATTGCAAAAATAATAGCACATCATGGACTAAATTAAACTATGCAGCGCCTCTTAAATGAGATAGTTTAAATACCATTAAATGTGCCTTCTTCAACAATGGTCCATCATCATTAAAGGGCCAAGAGGCACACTGCCATAGAAGGTGTGTTTAAGTGATGTTCTTTTTGCTGTTCTTAAATGCTTTCAAAAATGAGTTCTTCAGCACTTGTTTATTTGCATGGTGCACAAGTAAGTAATTTAATTAATTCAAAATTGGCTTCCTGGTTCTTCCCATGGTAACCATTAAGTTCATTTATAAGTAGAAAATGTGTATTATATAATAAACTGTATGTATGGAAACATAATATTGAATCTTCTCTTTATAAGGATAGAAAAGACTTTACACCTTGTTTTCAGGTGAGTACACCACTCTGCAGTTTGACTACTGTACCTCAACCACACTGCTCAGTTTTATGGCTGAGTGGCAGCATGAGCTCCTTGTCTGATTACCTAAGAACAACCAGAAAACTAGTGAGACAAAAGACAAAAGTAAAACTTGAAATGATAGAACCAACACAGCTTACTATATGTATTTGTAGAGTGTCAGCTGTAGTCCATGCCTACAGATTATAGTTGGTCTTTAAATGCTCATCATGTCACATGAGGTAGCCATAAATAAGGGAAGCACAAGGCTGACCATTATTGGTCTATGTAAACATTTTAGTAACATTTATATTTTAAAACATTTGAAGTCAACAAAATAAATCTGGAGAAACATATAGTTTACAAAAGCAATACCCAAGTTCCTGTGTTAAGCTGATGGGGCTCCAAACATAGAATTTGTCACAATCTGTAAGGTAGAAACCCTGGGGGCTGCTTGGAGGATATCATTCAGCATAGCAAGCAGAGCCAGGAATCAGGCAGAAGTCAAGGGATCAAAAGTCAGGAGCAAAAGCTTTCGCAGGAACTGTATACACAGAGCAATGGAAGAAGGGTCAGTAAATGTTTATATTTTTCAAATTTAGTGCCATTGGTGTTGTCATCTCATTCTACTATGCATGTAAGCACATTCAGCAGCGTGATGATGTCGCGGCGCATGCACCAATGAGTGCACCTACACAATAGGACATAGGTCTCCCAGAGTGCTTCACAGTACTACCCCCTCAAGAGTGCACACCTGGGGCTCCCACGGTTTTCCTGGAAACATCCTGTAGAAGGATGTAAACCAGCTGGGAGCACAAGTGTCCTAAGCTAAGACCCAATACCTCTACTCAAGACCAAACCCCTTCCAATGGATAGGGCATTGAATATCACAAATAGGAATGGGCAAATTTGATCCGTTTCTACAAAAATTTGCAGCCGGTGAAATGTCACCGATGCCCATTAAAGTCTATGGGCGGCAAAAAATTTTTGCCGAGCGCTGAAATTTTTTGACGTTCGGCTTTTTTTTTTTTTGACGAATTACGCCATGGGCGAAAAGAGGAAAAAAAGGGGAGGGGGGTAATGTTCCTTAATTGAGAAACATTACTTTCAATGACCAATTCCAGGTCATTAATAAACAAGTTAAAAAGCAAAGGACCAAGTACAGAGCCCTACAGTACTCCACTAATAACACTGGTGTGTAGTCACTCAGGCAAAGTAAGGGCAGCAAATCAGAGTAGTTGGTTGTCAAAGAGTTCAGTATAGGTTGAATAGGATCAAAGGTCTAGAAAAAAGCCAACATTAAGGGGTCCATTAACTAACAATTGAATTTAATTTTTCTCCACAACTCCTGAAAATTTGTGCTTTTCCTATATTTCTAAAAGCGCTAAACATTTGAGATTAATTTAATGTAAAAACCAAGAAAACCACAAAATTTTGCAGTCCAATTTGTCGCTGCTATAGAAGTGAATAGGAGCAAGGCTGATCCTATTGGACCATTTTTAATCAAATCACTTATGTTAGAGGTTTTCAGATTTTTTTTCAGTAAAAATCTTTAGAGGTTTTAGAGGTATTTGTATTTTTTTCGGATTGTTCAGCTCTTTTTTTCATTCTTACTTTTTTCAATTTGAACTTTTAATAAATGTAATGATTAACATGGTTCTAAAGTTTGTGAGTTTAGTCGTGGCTTCCAAAACCTCAAAAACCATGAAAATCCAACCTTTAATAAGCCTCCATGAGTACAGCACTAACAAAAAAAAACAATATTTGGCTTTAGTGAGAATTGATTACTTGGAAAATGCTGGGGAAAAAAGAAGGGGTTTAAATAAGGTGGAAAAAGTAGTTTATAGCTGCCAATAGGCTTATATGACTAATTTAACACAGGAGTTGTCTCAAGAACAAAATTATTCAATAGAAAAATTCTTACACAAGATGTAATAAAAAATCATAGTTCTTTTTCTTTTTACCTGTTTGACTATTGCAACTGTGCTCCTCCCAACTTCTCTGTTCTGCCACCCCATTTGATGTTTACCATCAGAACATAATGTATGATATTCACTCTGAATTGAAAACTCTTTCCTATGTTTTATTTGTAGTCACTTTATTCACTTAACTGCTTCTTACTATCATAATCTATTATACCTATGATCTACTCAAGTCCTTCAAGATATCTATAGAGTTACATCCCTGTGGAATTGCCTATAGGATTGATTTAGAATTATACCACATTTTCTAAGGGTGCACACCCACTTTCTTCTTTGCTCTCTGTCATAGTAACCTAGTTAATGAAGTCGATTAATTATGCATGGCCCTTATGTTCAGTCCTTCTTTCACATAATTGATATTAATTCTTAAGTCACAACAGCAAACATTGCCACCTTCACCTCTTTCATCTTTTTGCATGTAACATGTCTAGCATGGCTTTCATTCATTCAGGTCATTCTAAACAGTATCTAGTGGTAGTTTAAGATTAGTCAGGCAGTTTAGTTACTTTAGACTTTATACCACCACTACTAGATACTGTTTGTATATACTGTTTCATTATATTTTGCATATACAGTATATTGTTCATATGTTTCAGCACTTTGAAGTACTGAATTTACTTACCAATAATAATCATTTACAGATAACCTTTATGGCAATTTTAGGGGCACTGCGCCAATGTATTGAGTTGAAAAACTGAGAGTATGTTACCAGGGCGGGAAAAAACCCCCTACTGTATATGCACCATTTTTACATAATTCCAACTGAATGAACACATGTCAAATAGGGGGACTTTGTTAAGGTAATTAACTTAAGAAATGATGTTACACATTTCCACACTCAAACCAGTAGGTATTTTATACATCAAGGGGGTTATTTATCAAAGTCCGAATTTATCTCAATATTTTCTGCTAGAAACCTAGATCAAATCTGCTCGTTTTTTTTATTGTCAATTTATTATTACATTTCCCAGAAAATTTGGTTTGCTGGAAAAAACCCGTATTTTTCAGATTTTTCATCAGTTTTTCAAGATTTTTTGAATTTTTCACCCGAAAACTCAGAAAACATAGGGGCAATGCATGAAAACCCAGCGCACATCGAAAAACCATTGAGACTTCTCCCATTGATTTATATTCAACCTCTGAAATGCCAGATTTTCTGATTCTGACTTTTCCATCCTCGGGGTTTAATACATTTTCCAAAAAATTTGTGATTTTTTAAAAGTCCGATTTTATATATCTATATCTATATATATATGTATATATATGTATATATATATATATATATATATATATATATATATATATATATATATATATATTTATTTATTTATTTATTTATATATATATATATATATATATATATATATATATATATATATATTAAAAAAAAAGGTTTTCGTGATTTTTGCATTCAGAGTTGAGAAAAAAAATTACCCAAAATGAACAAATTATCTGGATTTGCCCAAGAATGAGTCAACTTCATCTTCTCACATTTATTGATTTTGTGCCAATATACATTAGAAATAATTTCCGCGCTTGTCAAAATAATTTGATGAGTCTCAGAACAGAGAGAGAATAGAATTGTTTTAGCAGAGGATTTATGGAACCTAGCATATGAGCATTTATTATTTTAGACTACAGTTGTGCATGATGTATTTGGTTATGTACATGGCTTATTATTTTGTCTTAAAAATGTACATGAGGAATATGAGTGCTTTTTACAATTGAAATATGCCGTAGTATGGCTCTTCAGTGTTTTACGTCCTAGTAACGCTGTGTCTTATTGCATGGTTAGTATTTGGACACCAAGATGCTATTTGTTTTACAAAAAACAAATGTATTTCAGTGGCACATTTGTATTGCAATATGCATATCATAGACAAGCACATAAATAACGTCTGCACAGGGAATAAAAGCATTCAAACTATTAACTAGAAAGTATCATGTAAAATGTCTGACTGAAGATTTCTACTTTCAGGAGAGGAAGTTGGCAAGAGTAATTGTCAGCAGAGAGCCATTAAATTGTGGATGTAATATTTCTTTAGATTGGGATCCAGACAGAAGCCAAACTTGTCTCATGGTCATGTTTATTTCAGATATCAAAGTTTTTTTTTTTATATTTTCATTCAATTTGGTGATTGAACTTACAAGATAATAAAATAACTTGCAGTTGGGAAAACAAAACGTTATGATATTTCATAGCGTTACATTGTATAATGGGGCGATCCTGGCCCATCCACCACCTGAGGCAGCAGCAGTTGTTGCTGCCCCCACACTCCCCCGTGCACTTACCTTTTTGCACCTGATCTGGTCCACGAGGCGGCAGAGAGGGCCAGGACGCTAGCGCAGAAAGCCTAAAGGTGGCCATACACGGGCCGATAAAAGCTGCCGACAGACCGTGTCGGCAGCTTATTGGCCCATGGATGGCTTCACCGATCGAGATCGTTGATGCGGTCCCTCGATCCGACCGCCCGTTAGGCATCGTTAGGATCCGATCGTTGGGCCCTAGGGCCCACGATCGGGTCAGCCCGATATTGCCCACCTCAAGGTGGGCATATCGGAGGAAGATCCGCTCGTTTCGTGACATTGCCAAACGATCGGATCTCTCAGTGTATGGGCACCTTAACTGCGCTCTCTGTGCTAGAAGTTTGAAAACCGGAAACTCAGCTCTTCAAGTACCAGGAGCGGCATTTTTGCCACCCCTGGTATCTAGAGGGGCGCTGCCACCTGAGGCGACAGCCACTACTCGCCTCATTGGCAAAGCACCCCTGATTGTATACTATACTAATAAGTTGATGTTGCACGAATGGAATAAGGGGACAGAATGTTAGATTATGAAGGCCCCGTGTTTTCTGTTAATAATGTAATATTGTGTTTGCCGCCAATTTTAAGATCTAATTTGTCATTGTCATCATTCTTGGAACTGCATGAAACTGTTAATTAGCTTTCATCATATGGCTATCTATTTAAATCATTGTGTTTTGACAGCTCATCTACCTTGCTCTTCCATCAGAGGAAAAACAAGAAACCATATGTGAAGGCATCTGTGGAAGCCTCTCCTTTATTTATGATAGCATTAAAGAAATTGTCCTATGTCAGTTACTTAACAATAATAGACGTCCTTTTGTACCTAGACAAGTTGGTTACTTCCATGGGCATATCCCTCAGTGGTATATTCTACCTACTGCTGATTGCTTCATTATATACAGATGCACAGCAGTGGAGACAGTAATAGTCTTCCTTAATTAAATAAAGCTAAATGTTAATTAGTCAGAAAAGTTGATTTATTTTCAGAACAGGAAACTTTTACCTAGCTGAGATTATCTTTAAAAAAACCAAAAAAAAACTGGTTGTTTAATCATTCAAAACGTTACATATTTTGGGGTTTGTCTTTGGAGCCTTCTAGTATGATCTAATCGCCATAGAGAAATTATAGGTCTACAGATGTTTCCAAGATGTTACTCTGTCAGTAGCAGATTATCCCCTGTAGCAAAATCTCATTAAAGTGCAATTTACAGAGCTCTGCTGATGTTGCCATCAACCAAAATTAAAGGCATTAATTTTTCAAAGTTCACACAAGTCCTTACATAAATGATGTAGCAGTTTGCTAGAACAATTTACAGAAGTGTTATTTGCAGAATTAACCTACATTAACAGAACAAATGTTTTAAGGGTAAAAGAAAAGGGTTGGACAGTGAACGTGCAGCTGCTGTTGATTTCACATTGTTGCTGGGCGCAAAGGGGTGTTAAAATATACTATGTTGCATGCTGGCTAAAAAAAGTTGGTAAGGAAATATTGGAATTTCACTCGAAATAGTTAAGTCTGTAATCAAATGATCACCAGTTGGGGGCACCTAGTGAGCCCTTAAATCCTGTTTTGGAACATCTGCAGTAAATGCCTTTTAAAGCATACTCATTTAGGGAATGTGTTTATGTAGCTCATGTTGTGAATATGCTTCTTCAATAAATTGCTAGCATTTTTAGTCCTTTATTGTTGCAGAAAGTCTGGACTTGATTCTTTAAATAAAATACACTGAATGCTTTCACATTTTCTTCTGACCCAAGGCTACAACAATAAAGAAGCAATTATATTTCATACCAGTAACATTCCAGCATTTTTCTTACAGTGGTTTGTTTGTGATGAATGCAAAGACATATATTTAAGTAATAAATGGAAAGATTTAGTCAGTGGTCCTGCACAGGTAATAAAAATGTGAAATGTTCTTTATACGTCACACATACACATAAATAGCATCTGCCAATGCAATTTAAAGACCAACAACAGAGTTTTTTTGTGGCTAACATATAATTCAATTAGATTTAAAACCTTAAAGGGAAGTTATTTGGATAAAATGTAATAGAAGGGCTGGTATTACGTAAAGCAATGTAGTTTACTTCAGTTTCCCTGCATGAAATACTTATTCAATTGGCTAAAGTTTTTCTGTAGTAGAACTTCGTGAAAAAAAGAAAAGGATATGTAGTTAAAGTTAAATTGGGCTTAAATATGTACAATCTATTATGCAATTTTCCTGCTGTAAGCAATATTTTGGGTGAAATACAGTATGTAATAAAAGGAAAAATATATTTTGCTTTCCATAGAAAAGTTAGTATAACTGACAATATTGTTGTTTGAAAAAACTCGACAAACAGCAAATATGTATGATTTATCAATTTTTCTTGTCCGGATACCCAAAAAGTTAAACAAACGTTTGTAGAAATTTGAATCTAAAGTAATCATCTCTAAGTTAACTTGTCTTAACTAGCATCTTAGAAAAATCAAGCTACAGTAGATATTTTTAGATATAATATAACTCCAGGTTTGTATATGAAGTGTTATTGTTAATGAAAACTTTTTTTCTAAAGATTATTATTAAAATGAAGACTTTTGTCTTAATTAAAAAAAAAAAAAAAAATTAATATATATATATATATATATATATATATATATATATATATATATATATATATACAAAATATAATATAGACACTTAAGGGCAATTACAGCTGAAGATTTTGAAGCTGCACTATAAGTGAACCCTGTGGGGTTTCCAATATAAGCCCCCCTTTACTGTGAAATACCCATTTCTTGTTTTTTTTAAAATATATACCTTCAGCTATAGGCTATGCTACACCCAGATACTGCCGGTCATGCTAATACTGATTACACAGAAATTGAATAAAGCTTCATGTTTCATACCATTGTCTCCAATACAAGCAATTAAACAACCTTAATATAATTATGCAACACAACTCCAATAGAATGACACAACCGCTGCATTTTTGCTCTGCTTGAGAAAGTGTGTATCAGGGAGAGCCTGTTTCTATCTCTTGCCTGTGGATACTTTGGCCACTGTATGTTCCCCAGGGTGAGGACAGGTCTTGCTCATGTACCTGTCCCGTGGGAGCAGCTACTACTTTCAAAGGGAAAGGTACCTTGGGGCAGGTAGCGCTACCTGGAGACATAAGAACTCTTGGGGATATTGAACTGACCGGAGTGATTTTGCATTTATCCACCCGGTGTGGGACTGTGGCATTGAGAGACTGTGCCAAGGGTTGATAGTCCATACAGTTTTCCCAGAGTAAAAGCTATATTGTGTGATTTGCATTTACAGTTACTAAATACAGTTTTACATAAAGTTTAGATTTGTTTTATTACAAACTGTGTGTGTTTAATTTTTCCTAGTGTAAATCCTAGACAATCTTATTGACTTACAGGCCATTACAAACATTAATGTATATCCGAAAATTCCTTAGAAATAAATATCTTCGACTAGGTAAAAAAAGGATTTGTGTTGAGGAACCTTTCAAATTACTCCATGGATGTCCCCCCAAAAGTTTTCAACTTTTTCTAGTTGCCTAAGGGGATACATATCTAGTCATTGGAGTCTGCAGAAAAGTAGACATGATCAGTGTTACTTGTATAAATTACTCTTAGCTGTAGATCAAAGTTACATTGGGTTTTTGCCCATCACTTTTTTCTCTAAAAAAGTGGCATTACATTTTTAAATATTCATTTCATTGTCCCATATCATAATTATGGGAAACATTTCAGCAAAGTTGATTATCACAAAGTTCTTACTAGAAAAGGAGAGCAGATTTTGAGGAAGCATAAGTCCAATTTACCTGGCTTCTAAAGACTGAAGTGGAACACAGCCCCAGGGTATCTGATTTATAGGCCAAATAAAAATAAATATAGATATAAGTACAAATCATAATATAGAAACACATACATTACAATTAAGCTAAAAAAGTAAGTTAAAAACAATCAAGAGATTATTCAACATAAAGGGTGATTAAAGGGGTCCTGTCACCCTAAGAAATAATTCCAGATTATTTTCTATAATGTTAGTTGAGCAAAATAAACTTTACTTATTTATTGATTATATTTATTATTTAAAAGTTGTTGCCTTCAGTCTTGGAATTATTCAATCACAGAAAGCAGGCAGGTACCATTTTGTGGACATTGTTATAAAGACAAATGTGAATCACCCCAAAATCTTGTATAAATGTCAGAATGGGGAACCTAATGCCCATGACCAGTCTTCTACAAAGTGTTTTACTGAAGTAATGCCTGTATCATAATTAGAGGAGTAGAGGGCCTTTTAGATGAACTTTTAGGAAGATTTGACAGCATTATTATGAGACAATTTGCAATTGCTCTTTTTTTTATGTTTTTTTTTCCAATTATTTAACTTTTTGTTCAACTGCTCTCCAGCCTGGAATTTCAGCAGCTATCTGTTTGCTAGGGTCCAGTTTACCTTAACAACAGCCAGTGGTGTGAATGAGAGAATTGAAGATTAATTGAAGATGGTCTGAATAGAAAGGTAAGTAATAGAAAATAACAAGAACTATAAAAACAGTATCATCACCTATTAGCTTTTTGGCTGTTGGAGTCAGTGACCAACCTTCTGAAAACTTAACAGTAACATGAACAAAAATTAAAGTGCTTTTAAGGAATGACAATATAATATACTGTTATCCTGCACTGATTAGGCTGGTGTGTTTGCTTCAGAAACACAACTATATTTTATATAAACAAGTTGCTGTGTAACCATGGGGGCAGCCATTTAAGCACAGGATACACAACAGATAACAGATACGTTCTGAAGATTCCCATTGTGTACTACAGAACTTATCAGTTATTTGCTGTGTATCTTGCGCCTTTTCTCCTTTTTCAGCTTTGGCTGCCCCCATGGTTACACAGCAACTTGTTTTTATAAACTATAGTAGAGTTTTCAAAGAAAACACACCACTTGTACCAGTGCAGTGCAAAAGCACATTACATGTTCATTACTTTAAAACTTTTTAATTTTTTTAAGACAGGTAGAACAAAAAGGCAAATACTTTAAAAATCATAAGAATGACCAATTGAAAAATTGCTAGGAATAGGCCATTCTATAACATACAATAATTTAACTTAAAGGTGAACCAACCCTTTCATGCAAATTTATCATAAAAGGTGTATCTTGAACACAATTACATATGTCTACTTACTCCATAGTGTCCCTCAAATAAGAGAGTTAATGTGATACAAAATTACTATGTACAGTATAGAAAAATAGGTCCTCTGCCTTACCCTTTAAACAAAACAGGGATTGTTTGTCCATATATTGCAATATATTTAAGCTGGCCAACTAAGCCAAACTCATCGACCGCTCAATGGTTCAAAAATTTGTTGTGTACCATATATATATATATATATATATATATATATATATATATATATATATATATATATATATATATATATATATATATATATATATATATATATATATATATATATTCTATTTTATATCTATCTATCTATCTATCTAATATATATATATATATATATATATATATATATATATATATACATATACATATATATATATATATATATATATATATATATATATATATATATATATATATATATATATATATATATATATATATATACATATCTAATGCATATATGTGGACTGGGACAAATGGCAAATGCATTTACTCCATAGACCTGGTAATCCTGTCCATAAGGGAGGTGCCATCTGGAACTCTGCTCCATTTTTGTGCATCCCTCAAGCTGACACATTACTTGGCTAAGTGGCCAGGTTAACCCTTATGATAAGTTTGGACAACACCATGGTCTACATTGTCTCCCGATCCGAGGGGAGTACCTTATACAGATTGCCCTAGTTTGATGCATGCCACCCGGCAGCTCGTCCATCCTCTACTGCTGTAGGTACAGGCACGGGTCCAAGCCAATTTGGAAAAACCGCACACCTCACATACCCCAGCAGAGTTTCCTGGTGCTCAGTGATGGGGGAGTCGGCAACCACCCAGACAAGGTGCATAGGAGAATCACCGGCACACAGGAGTTTAGTTAAGCAGGGCAAGCCCTTGCAATTTTATTAAATGCAGTGCAACGTTTCGGGGCACGCCCCTTTGTCAAGCAGTACCGGCACAGCGCCACCTGCTGGTCAGTTTCCCACCAGTCTGATCACCAAGTAGTCAAGGAAGTTGTCAGGAGAAAGAAAGAGGCTGCTCTGGTGTTCTCAAACCTTTCCTAAACAGAAGAACATCAGAGCAGCCTCTTTCTTTCTCCTGACAACTTCCTTGACTACTTGGTGGTCAGACTGGTGGGAAACTGACCAGCAGGTGACGCTGTTGTAACACAATTCATTCATATTAACAGTATATGTATCCCTTAATATCTTGGAATTAAAGCAAAATAAATAATGACTGTAAATTACAAAACTGCTTAGAAAAACACTCTCATCAATTTTACATTCACTTATTTTCAAGTTTTACTTATCCTTTAATATGAGACACGACATACAGCAGCCCATTGTTATAACCAGAGAGTTTTCTTTTATTCTCACAGGTGTGTTTTAACTACTATGATGTCATCTATGTGGGAGGGTTCTTTAATCACATAGCCTCTCTTTGGCTATATATTTTGATCTCTTACACTGCACTGTGCTTCCTTGATAAAGGTTCCTGTGTGGGACCTAAACGTCGGACTAATAAACCTTTTGATTTTTTTGATATTTTTTTGTCTGTTGCTTAAATCCTGTGAGTGCCATTACTTTAGAATATATATATATATATATATATATATATATATATATATATATATATATATATATATAGTTTCTAAAGTAATGTCACTACAAATGCCCTTATATTACCCTTTGCTCTTCTATAATAATTGACACAAAAATGTGCTGCAATCACCTCTTCCAGTCCCAGCATATGCAACTCTTCCTGACCATCAACATTTTGCAAAATAAATCGATAGCAAAGACCTGCAGCAAAAGAAGAAAGTCAGAAGGCCCAGGAGGTCATAAATATCCCAATTGACGTCAGTCAGAAGCGCCACAATAGTTGCCTAAAAAAATCAGTGCATGACTTTGGGTATGAAATTAAGTGATAGTATTAATTTCAGCTTTACACAAAAGTTAGGAATATCATATATTTTTCTGTACTGCATGATGACTCTGCATGTTCTGCTGCAAAGCTAGCGATCAGTTCTTGTTCTTTAAAATTTTGAAACTATTATTAGAAGCATTAACAGGCCTAAATACATTAATAACAAAGTGGAAAGTGTTCACTCTTATCTAATTGGAGTCAAAGATTTCAAACAGAACCTTACAATGCAAAATTAACTTTTCTCCGACATATTAATCCTAAACAGAGCTGTCTCTTTCCATGTTCTTTCCCATAATAAGACTATAATATTAAAGATGTGCATTTAAACTGGTTTATATACTTCAAATTACAATTAATAATCAATTAATCTCTTCAAACACATTTAGGTTTCCCCTCATTCCTTCATGATACACTGTATGCCATTTACACCTACAAAGGGCAATAGTCATTGCCATGTCTCTCACTATGCTGGCTCCTGATCTTGCCCATCATCACACCTTGGTGCTCATTTACTAGCAATCGAATGGTGATTTTTTTCTATGAATCTGGAAAAATTTTTGGTTTTCTTATATTTCTTAAAAGCTCTTAATATTCAAAATGTAGTAAGTGAAAAAAACACAAAAACCCTTAATAACAAACTTCGCCGAGTAAAAGTTGTCCAGGTGCTATAGAAGTCATGGGGGACTGCGCTGTTTAATCCAATAAGAATTTTATAGGTTTTCTGATTTATTTTCTCTAGGAATTGTTGGAAAAACTAAAACTTTAGAGGTATTTGGATTTTTTAGCATGTTGTTCAACACTTTTTTTTGTTGTGCTTTTATATTTGGATCTTTTCATAAATTCCATGACAATCGTGATTTTTGAGTTTGGAAGTTTAGAAGTGGTTTCTAAAACCACTAAAATCTGAACTTTAATAAATAAACCTCCTTGTGTCTGAATCCCCCTTCTCCTTTAGATTGTAAGGTCTATTAAGCAGGGCCCTCTTTAACTCTTGTATCAATTATTGGTTGTAGTTTTTGTCTGTAATCAATAAGTATAATGTATACATGATTCTATTGTACAGTACTGAGGAATACATTGATGCTTTATAAATATGTGTTTATAATAATAATGGTAATAGGAATAGAGCAGCCATTTTTGCTCTATTCAACTTCATCCTAACAAATGTTACAAATGTTTCCTTGATTTTACCCTTCAATAGCATATAAAATAAATCTCTTATGTGCATGGAAATACTCTTTTATTATTATTATTATTATTATTATTATTATTATTATTATTGCCATGCAAAATATTGTTTTCTAAATTCTGAACTGGTCTAAATAATGGCCCTTTAACCATTTTGCTGCTAGGATTCAGCTACAAAATGCCATGAAGGGACTACTGAATTACATTTTCTTTCAGTGTATTTTAAATCTGATAATATTCTATTATATTAAAATAATGACTTTATTGCAACTATGGGTTAAAGACCCCATGCCCCCATTCTCAAACAAAGCAGTGATATAGATAAAAAAAATACAAATAGATAAAAAAATATTTAAAAAAATGACTGGAGCTTGTGTGGTCCCATCAAATGGGAATGTAACATGTAGGGGATTCGACTGTACTCATAACTCGAATAGGAGGTTATTTATGAATAATTTTAAATGTCTAACATTTAATCGAATAGGAACAACCCGAAAATTTTGAATAGGATTCAAATCAAGTTTTCATCCGGTTTTAGCTGGTGAAGTTTCGAATTAGAACTATTTCCAGGATCAAGGTGTGATAAATTGACATTTTAAATATGAAATTGTGGGTTTTGACCAAAAAAAATTTAAAATTCGAATTTACCTTTCAAACCTTAGTAAATGTGCCACTTAAAGTCACTCTAAATTGAACAGTCATCCCAATAATAACCTTAGGGCTATGCTGGATCCATGTAATTCAAGGAGCCAAAAAATTTGTTGATAATAGGTATTTGCAATATCTCAGAACAGATGGCAGCACCCATATAATGTCATCAGTGTATCATATACATTCCTTGCCAAGGACTGTAGTAGTTATAAAATGTCTTTAGGAGCTCCACAAGTCCATATCAAGTAAATTTTCATGAAACAAGTACTGTTCGCACAACAAATAAATTAGTTGCCCATGTTGTTTAATATATTCTTAGATAAGCACCAATATTGTCTATGGCCTGTTATTAAAATGGTGTGCAGTTTATTTCCTTTTTATATACTGTTTATTCTGTTATATTTTAGAGGAAACGTTAATAATAAAGTATTATAATTGATCAGACAACATGAGAATTTTGTTGGGAATGTCAAAGTAAGTCAGTTAAATGTATTGTTTGTATTAAATTGTCTTGCCAGGTGAATATAAAGTAAATTATGTGCTCTTCTTCTTAATCTCCATCTAGTTTAAAAACATTTTTATTTGCTCTATATATCAAACAAATGTAGCCGTATGAACAGCTTATATCTACTAGTGCCTTACATTTTTGTCAATTATGTTAATGAGATGTAATGATTAATTTTTACTGTTGAACATTTCATTAAGTCATAATGTCAGTCTTATCTGCTTGAGCTGCATGTTTCTCCCATTGCTTTGAAGTCAATTTAAGCTACATTATATACAAAATTAAATCTTACTTTTATGGCTAGACCCTTGGGGTTCAATGAAAAGCCTTTATGAGATAGAAATTAAAAGTACTGGTTGCAAATACTATTACATTATACAAGCTATTATTAAGGTGATTTGCAAAGTTAGCACTTCCTCCATGCACATTTTTCACTGTTAGGAATTTAGGACTTACAAACCCATGGGACTTATAAAGAAATGAGTTCCATTAAAAAGATACCTTTTATTTATCAGGAAACACAATTTACTCACATTTATTACACCTTGAACCAAACAATGAGAAGTGGAATCATTGCATAATATGTAAATAAAATACACAAAAACTCAGTTGTGTTGCAAATTGCAAACTCAACACATTTTTTCCCACAATGCCATTTATTAAAGAAAGAGGCTGCAACTTAACTCCTTTTACCTGTGCAATGTCAGTCATAAATGGAAACCATTCAATAGGTAAACTACGCTTTTATTTCTTGTAAGATATTTGGGCAGATTTATTAAAAGTCAAAGTAGCCGTAGATAGCAAAAATTCATCAAAAATCCCATCTGCAGGGACTCCATGTTGTGACTACTCACACAAAATGCATAAAAAAAACAAAAAGAAATTGGGGTGGGTGTATACTATGCAGTATTGAAAATTGAAAAATATGTAACCAAAACAATCAATGTATTGTAAAAAAATACAAGAACCATGAATATCCTGTAAAAGATATATCCTTATGCATGGAGCTCAGGGATATTATCAGTTAAAAAGGTTATGATTGATAGACTGAGAGGAGTGAATGTGTTAGTATATCAATATACATTAAATATGGTTTAAATTTGATTAAGACACTTAGAGGGCATCCAGGAGGATATAGCAGACAGGACATTGGACAGATTGAGTGATCCCCCAAATGAAAGTCTGACAAGAAAGAAAAATGAATCACCTATATAGACAAGGCACCCCTCCTCTGGAATTTACTTCCATGTTCCATTCAACTTTGTAAGAATTTCTCTGCATTTAAGAAATATATTAAATTATATTTCTTTACAGAAGCTAAATGGTGTGCATAATGCATAATTACATCCATGTTCCATTCGACTTTGTAAGAATTTCTCTGCATTTAAGAAATATATTAAATTATATTTCTTTACAGAAGCTAAATGGTGTGCATAATGCTACATTTCTCACTTTGCTGTCTTCCGATCTTGCCCATCCCTACAACTTGGGGCCATTTGGAAGCACAAGTGAAGTTTGCAAGGTGCCATTTTAGGTACAATGCCGTAATATTTTTATAATTCCAGCATAATTGTGGTTGGGAGGTGGCTGCATGCCCATCAAACACACTTGCACTGAAAATCATTGGTGTGAGGATGCCCTCATTTCTGGCACTCAATGTCAACATGAAGTCTGCTTCTGATTCTTTAAGCTTTTAAAATAGTCCCAACATTTCTTCAGCAGCCCCCCACTTTGGTATGGTGTATACAGTTGACAAAATGTTTAGCTATCATCATTTCAATTAACATGAACCCACCCCCTCCGCCAGATATTTGATCCCAGTTCCATCAATATAATTCAAAAGCCTATTGGAGGAATGTAATATAAAAAAAAATTAAGGCAAAAAACATTTGTAAAGGCCTTTGTGAATGTTATCAACCAAGATTTTCATTGTTTGCTCCATTTTTGACTGATTTCGGACCTCAAAGATTTGCTCACAAAGTTGAATAAATGCCTTTTTTTTCCGAACATGCATAATGTATGTAATAAAATGTCACAAATGCAAAGTGTTTTTGTGCCAAAATATTTAATGATACTTGAGAGCAGGTGTTAACCTTTGCTTGAGTTATAATAAACAACGAATAATCTTATATTGCGAGCAGTGCTAAACATTAGCAAAAATGTGAATTTAAACATCGATGCAACTTTAGTTACATTCCCCCCCTTAATCGTTTTACAGATCCATACAAGTGAACCCACGAAGTAGGCAATGTTATTCGCCGCAATCAAGGAGAGACAGGCGTAGAGTCCCATACTAGTATTCTAAATGTATTCTTTGCATTTCTTTACTATTACTAAAAGTCTTGTTTACTTTAGACTTTATCTTTTGTTTTAATAATTGTGATGGTGAAATATTTTGATGAAATGTGGACATTTCATCTCATATTGAGTGACAGAAACTCAATATTATATAAAGCTATTACTGAACTTGGCTAATGCTTTATTTTATTATTTAATATATAATTATTAATATGCCTTGGTAAGACAAATCCAGGTAATGTCCATGGTCTGGATGGGCAGCCTAGTACCTAGTTATCTGTAGGAGCCGCTATATTTTGTAGAACACAATAGATCACCACAGTTTGTTTCTGAGTGCTTAATAAGCATAAAGGATTCACACACATAATTTCCACTCTGCCATGATATTTTATAACCTGAAGCTTGAACCTAGGGCCATCATGGCCTACTCTTATTAGCCCAGACATGCACTCTGTCCACACCCATGATAGGTCTTGTGTTTCAACTTCATGGATACTATTTTATCTTGTTGCATAACTGCCTGTCCTCACAAACATATGTATTACCCAATCCTGGCAATTTGATACTGTTTCCTGATCTGGTCCCACCCATCCTATATTATTTCCACTTGTCCCCATTATTTGGACTACTCATGGTCACACAGTGAAGTTTACATAATTAAGTCCTGTGTAGCAGATGTGAGGAAATTCATCAAATACCCATCAAAGTGCTAAAGTAAAAAGTGGTTTTTACAAAGCACTTGCAGCAGAGGATTTGGGAGACTCCTGCATTACTTTACGCACCACATCATTGTCATTGTAAATGAGACCTGCAGTATTTACCAGTTGGTGGAAAGTTCTTCAAAAAGTTAGCTGTATAGGCAGAAGTACTTGCCTAGTTATTTTGTTTAATTGACTGACTCTATTAATATACAGCAGAATTTCAATTACTTCATTAGAATATTGTAGCCCAAATAGAGTGTATGTTATTTGCCTGATTTCATGTATGCTTTAAGAGGAAATATAGTGTACCTGGGATGTACTGTACAATACAATGACCACATACAATATATCTAAATGTACACAATCAGTTCCTCTTAATGTTGTTCTCCAAAAGCACAAAGACATCTGCAAGGAACACAGGTGCATGCAGTATTACAGTATATAGATATACCACTGGGAGATTTGAAGCAAATGAAGGTTAATTTTTATCCAAACTTTCATTGTACAATTTTTCATTATTCAACCAAATATTTTGTGCTAATAATAGTTCACTCCAAATATCACTGGGGAATCAGGAACATCAAGAGAGCTTCTCCAACCCCCCCCCCCCTCTAGCCTTTAGACTGGGCCCTCCAACCACTGTTTAAAACACAGTTTTTCTGTTAAAAAGGAAAACATTTTGATAAAAAGTCTGTATTAAGTGAAAAAACACAGTTTGGGTGATAGCCCCACAGTTTAGAAACCACTGATGTTTGTATTAAAAGACTTGCTACAGAGGAACATTGGAGACTACATTGATTTAGTGTTATATAAATCTACTTCTTATGTAAATTAAATACATCTTCCAATGTTGATTTAAACAAATCTCTTTAGTCTGATTACTTGCGGAAATTTTAGAGAAATCAAAATACTAGTTGCCCTACTTTGTTTGATGCCCGTGTCTGATTCCCACCTGCTGTCATATGTTATCATTTGGAGGCTTTATCTATTTATATTTAAAAAAGAGACATTTTCATCCTTAAAGTGAAATCATTTACAAGAAAATTATAGGTCCCTAGTGTTAAACTTCTTTGCATATTAATTTTGTTAGCCTTACCTCCTGCAGTCCAGAGATGGAGAAGGCTTGTTGGATAATGTGGAAGCTAATTCCCCTTATGTTCATTTGTACTAAAACATAATACATATCACTTAAAAAATGAGAACTGACAAGGGAATGGAGTGCATTCTTTCTTACCAGGAACTACCTTAATATAAGGGAATCTGCATATTTTAACTCTGCATTGGAGAACGTGTTTCGGAGTCAAGGCAAATTAAATGGATTGTACTAAGGGTCAAATCCCTAGGACAACTCTTTTTATCTTTTTGTGAATAGAGGAGGGGCATTTATGTCACATATTTCCCTTCATTGTAGCCTTGCTTTTCAGAATTGTCATGGTTTAATGCTACAATAATAGTAGGGTATGTTTGGGGAGGTTACAGCTTTGTCTGCTTTCTCTGTTCCTTTGTTTTTTTGTCCTTTTTTCTAGAAAATCTGCAAAGTTACAATACCATTTTTTTAAACAAAATGCTTCAACATGCCAAGCAGGAAAAGCTGACTTAAGTAATGCATTTTGTGGATTTGTTTTTATTGAATTTTCTAGTGATATCTCGGATTTAAAAGTAAAATTGATAATGTAGCTGTTAAAGTACACTTGTAAAGAAGGATGGAGGGTAGATATGAAAAATCAGAAATGAAAAGAAGTAAAATCAAACAGAAACAAGGGACTTGAAACGATAAATGAAAAAAATATAGAATACAAAAAACCGAGGGAAAGAAAGGTTAGTAGAGAGATAAATGGTAAAAAAAAAGAGAATAAAAATGGATGAAAGGGAATGAGGAAAAGAATAGGATTTCTATATCTTGTAAGAGTTAGGAACACATTTTTAGAAAGCTCCATAAATCAAAAGCCAAGTGTTTCTCTTTATATATTGCTAGCTTATTAGGTTACCCATTATAAAGAATGTTGAATAATAATAACAATATGCCAATTCATTCTCCCATAGGGGCTGATTTATCAAAGTTTGAATTTAAAGTTTTACTGTAATTCATGGCAAAATGCACAATTTGAATTAGAGTTTCCAAATCTCAAATTTTCAATATTTATTAAGCATGAACAATTAAACACCAAAAAAAAAAAGTAAAACTTTGCCATCTAGAAGCTTGCGAGTTCAGGGGCAAGTCAATGGGAGTTGTCTTAGGCAAAATGTAATGATGAGTAGAATATAAATATAATGCTTTTAATTCACTTTTTTCATGGTTTTATTTGATTGGGTTTTAATATTCTATTTTTTATAATAAATAAGCAAACATTTGAGTGTATATGAATTCTAAAATTAACATCGAACTTGATGGTGAAACAAAACTATTGGTTTCTTTAACATTGAAACACTTTTTAGTAGCTAGGCCCAGATTTGTGGTGAGGCCACAAAGGCCTTGGGCAGCAAAATTTTAGGGGCAGCATGCCACCCAGCCTCATACTAATATTGCAGTGCATGTTCTCATGGAGGGCAGGGGCGTGCGTGCGAAGGCAGGTTGGCGGGCGCTTGGCCGGAGCCGCTGAGGAAAATCCAGCCCCGTTAGTAGCCCTAACTTGCTCCTCATTATTTACCCTTATCTAGAAAACTTTAATTAGCTAATGATTTGCCTTAAATACTTGGTTGCAAGTAATTTTAGCATTGACTGAGAATTTCTCTCCGACAAACATAGGGAATCTGTTACTTTTAGAACAAGTTATTCAAGGTTCCTTAATGCATATGTTGAAGCTATTTCAGATTCTGTTGTTTTAGAAACTGTGCAAGATGGCACATCTTTGAAGGGAAACATCATGACTGATAATATTAATCTTGATTCAGATTTTGACAACTCATCTGACATCTATACTTTTTCATGTAGTCTGCATCCATCACTCCTTTAACTATTATCTCAATATTAGATATTTTTTTCCCAAGCAACCTAAGCTGATTTGATTAATCTCAGCACAACCTCAATTCTTTAATAACATTCAAAGTGCTGTGCTTATTATATACTGAACACATACTTCAGTGTCAGAAAGCTGCAACTGAAATATTGATAACAAAGAAACAGGAAGGTTTTCAAGTGATGGCATTTCTGACTTGTTTAAGATACGAATAGTTGACTAGGTAAAGTCATCAAAGGAGGATTAGTATGGAATTAGTTTCCCTTTCTTTAAAAAAATGTATGCATGTCAAGAAATGGGGAGTGTTGTATGAAGCTGAAATCTAATGCAGTTTTTGTGACACAGATATTGCTGAATATACAAAATGTGACCATCATGCTGCTTGTTATACTTTCCTGTACACTTTTAGTGAGAAACTTCAGATGTGATGATTGCAGCTATTCATATTCAAATCACTGCATGATCTTTGTATGCTATATCATTCAGAATTCAAGTATCCTGTCAGAGACACCCTACTTACATGTAAAAGTTAGTGGGTCTCTTTTAAATATAAAATGTCATTACTAGTGATGGGATAAATTCAGCAGACGTGAATTTAGGTCGAATTTCGATGTTTCGTCACAATTGAATTAATTCTCGAAACTGCGACGACAATTTGCCGGTCATAAATAAGCCGTGTTGTAAAAAATCGGCGCGTGTCAAAATTGTCGTCCACATGTCAAAGTTGTTCGGACACCCATTGACTATAATGCATTTGGACCAAATAGTCGTGCGTATAAAAATTGTCACTCGTAAAAAAAAATTTGACACCCATTGACTTCAATGCGTTTTGCAAATTTTTTACCGTTTTGCTGTAAATTCTCATTTTTTTTGGTAAATTGAAATGCCACAAATTCGCTCGTCACTAATCATTACATCCAAGCTGCTGTGGACATTTAATACACCAATTTCACAAATAAAAGTCTGTTAAACAATTTTTTTCAAATGTTAAATTGTCCAGTAGTGTTTCCCAAACCTAATAGTTCTACATAAGGCATTCTGTTAAAGCACCAGTAACATCAAAAATGTTTTTTTTTAAAAAATTTGTTAGTATACCACGAAAAAAAACACCAAGACTAATTAAACGTTACATTCGCATAGCCATTATTATGAAATGACTTACCGAAACTCCGCCTGCACTCCTCTTCTGAAAAGTCGACACAACGTCGATCCATCGCGAGGCGCTCACTTTCTCCTCCTTGCCTTCCTTATAGGAAATAGCCAGGGAGGAGAAATCGAGTGCCGCACAATGGATCGTCGATGTGTCGCATATTCTGAAGAGGAGCGCAAGCAGAGTTTCAGTAAGTTATTTCTTAATAAAGGCTGTGCAGTTTTAAAGTTTAATTAGTCATGGTGTGTTTTTTTTAAAAAAATTTTTTTGATGTTACTGGTCCTTTAACAGAATGTCTTATGTAGAACTATTAGGTTTGGGAAACACTACTGGACCATTTAACATTTAAAAAAAATAGTTTAACAGAATTTTAATTGTGATATTTGTGTATTACAAAGTGTTAGAATCAACTGGTTAGACCAAAAAGTAACTAAATGACACACGCCTGCTCAGATGTTTACCCAGTGCAACCAGCTGCTTATTATTATTCTTACTAGTTTGGGATTGCAACAGGAAAAATGGTTCTGACCTTAATTAAATAAAAATGTAAATATGTCAAATGTATAAAACATCCCCATATTTTGTATCACAATGACAATTCACCATTAAGATTCAGTTTTAGACTGTACAATCTGTGTAACTCCTATCTAAGCATGCTCCCAGTTTTGAAAAATGTTGAAATATTTTTGGTTAGGGATCAGCATTTTCTCAGCTGATACAAATTCCCGCCAAAATTTCTGTTTTCTTAAGTGCCAAACATTTTTAGAAATCAGTGTTAGAATTTTGTCATGCGATATATTTTGATGGGAAAAAAAATGAGTTTCTTCTCATGGGAAAATAAACACAAGAACATATGCCTATTGTCTCCAAATTTAGTGGATAAAAGCCTGTCCATCAACTGCAATGCATTTAGTGCAAGAAACAACACAAAGAAAAAAACACCCCTAGACTCCTTGAGATTTGGTGCAAGAAAGAAGTGGCAACAAAGAGCCCATTAAGTCCAAATGTATAAATTTTTTTCTGGCAATATTGCTATTTTGCTATTTATTTTGCAAAATGAAATGAGGCAGTTTTGCTCATCTCTAATTTTGGCAAGCGCTACACTATTAGTTAAAATAAATCTGTTTTCCATTCCTGTGATGCCCATTAAATGACCCACACTTGACCTGAATTTGTTAACACTATGATATATCTTATGTCTCTCTTCTTTATGCTAATGTAAGTCTAGTCATATACAGTATTGGATATATAACTTTGCCTTATCTTCTTTATCCTCTTTGCCAACTCGGGATCATATGGATGCTGGGTAAACAAACTGGCTGATTTTACCATTTGTAGCTTGTAATTTATTTAATTAATAATGCTTTGGTTGTTTTCTATCCAAAAAAAAAATACAAAGTAGCTATCAAGTACCTCTCCTACACCTTTCACAGGGTAGACAATCAGTGAGAGTGAAAACAGAATCGCAACCAGTGGAGAAGTGGCAAGAGTGCCAAGGAAATCTTGAACGTCAAGACATAGTCGACAAGCTAAAGCGAGGTTAATCAGGCAGAGGTTCGGTCCAGGCAGCAAAGGTTTAGCAACATAGAAACAGGAAAAGGTCAAACATACAAAAGTCAGCAGCAAATACAATTCTCAGAGTCCAGACAGAAAGTAATGATCACTTCATAAAGTGAGCAGGCTGGTGCGCCCTTTCATTCCCTGGGTGTATGCATAGAACGAATCCGGATGCGGGTCCACATGCTTCCATTTTTCAAAACTAGGAGCTTGCTTAGATAGGACTTCCACGGGTTGTGCAGTCTAAAAACGAATCTTAATGGATAATTGTCATTCTGATGCAAAATATGGGGGATGTTTTATAAATTGGACAAATTTACATTTTTATTTAATTTAGGCCTTAACTGAACCTAAACATTTTCCCGACTGCAATCGCTAATAACATGTTCTGACCAGTGCCCACCAGAGAGTCAGAGAGTAGTACTAGTGCCCAGTCAGAGAGTAGTACCATCAGCCTTTCAACTGCCATATCTTTTGAAAACGGAAGAGCTTTCACTTTTTATTGCAGTTTGCGGATGAAGAAAAGTTTGCAGCACACCCTATTAGACATACAGGGGCAGATTTATCAAGGGTCGAATTCCGAGTTTATGGGAGTTTCTACCATCAACTCCCATCAACTCGAAATTCGGAGAAAAAAACAACCAATTGAAATTTATTTAAAAAATTAAATTTTTATAAAATGGGTGTATAGGATCGAGTTGCAAATTCGAATTGAATTTGAATCAAGTTTTTTCAAAAGTCCACCAAATGACTCCAAAGGTGAATAGGTGGAAAATTAGTGGACATTTTAAGTGCTCAAAATACCATTGGAATATTGTCTAAACCATTGTTCATTGTCATATAATAGTGTTTAATTGTATGTGTTTTTTCTTTTCCCTTGTAAAAAAAAAAGAAGAAACAACAGCATAGATGTGCAGTGGCATCTATTTGGAATTGGGGGGGACATTCGTTCCAGATATATTTCTAATTCCACTCCACAGAAGTAACTGAATGAGTAGGTCACACTGGGGGTAAACCAATGCAATGCAAGCTATTCACATCATACGGCTCTAGCTGCAAGAAAGTCAACCCCCTGTTACTTTCATTTTATAAATCATTTTGCTTTACAATGTGGCTTTTATTTATGAGGTGTTAGTCAGGTAATTGATTTACCAATATGTTAAATTCCTTTAGTCAACACGTTCCTGGAAAATGTCACAGCTATTTCTAAAGTGCAGTGCAAATATATAGATGGAGCAAAGTGCACATATTAATCATTGCTGGAGTCGACCATGTAGGATTTTGTCCAATGGGCTTTTTTAATGTTACCCAAACATGTCATAAAATGCCAAGCCAAAAGCCCAAAATTCAAAAATAAAAGACTTCCAGGTCACTGGTTCAATGCCTGATTTTAGGATTTCTTATTGCATTCCTGAGTGTTCCTAAATTTATTATAATGAATAAACAGTTCAAATACACTCACGATACTTTAAATAGCTTGTGGACTGTAGGCTAAGCGTGTCTCCCAATCACGTGACCCAGCGTGATGTACTAAATCATAGAAACAAAGATGAAGACGCAATGCCGATTCAATTGGTGTACTTAGAGTACCTCCAAATCTTTAATGTGCGGAATATAGCCAAACGTTTCAGGAGCCTCACGATCCCTTCCTCAGTGGATAAGTGCACCAATTGAATTGGCATCGCGTCTTCATCTTTGTTCCTAAATTTATTATAACTTGATTCCTGGAGGCAAATTCACTAAGCGCCGAAGCGCCTAACGCTAGCGTCAATTCGCTAGCGTTGGGCATTTTCGTTACTTCGCAAATTCACTAACGAACGCTGGCGTAAATTCGCTAGTGTTACTTCGCACCCTTACGCCTGGCGAATTTTCACTACGGACGTAACTACGCAAATTCACTAACGCGCACAGCGTACTGAACGCTACCTTTTACGCCAGACTTCCTTCGCCACCTCAGACCAGGCGAAGCGCAATAGAGTAGATAGGGATTGCTTCAAAAAAAGTTCACATTTTTTCTAAGTCCCAAAAATTTTTTGGGGCTCCCCTCCTTCCCCCCTACATTTCCTAACTCATGGCAACTTAACTATACAGTGGGCACATGTGTAGGGCAAAAAACAATTTTTATTTGATGTTTTGAAGGTTTCCCAGGCATTTGTAGTGATTCTACGTATTCCTCCATTGAAATTTGAATTTGGCGCCGTATGCAAATTAACCATCGCTAGCGTAACTTCGCTTCACTTAGCGAATCAACGATAGCGCAACTTCGCAACCTTACGCTACCCCTGTGCGCAACTTCGGATTTTAGTGAATTTGCGGAGCGCTGGCGAAACTACGCCTGGCGAAGTGTGGCGAAGTGCGGCGAAGTGCGGCGAAGTTACACTTGGCGCAACTACGAATCTTAGTGAATTTGCCCCCTGGACTTTTGACCTTGCCTGAACATTGGATCTTGCTTCTATTCTGGCTGCCTATTGAACTGTTGCCTGAATTCTGATTGCATCTACTTCTGATCTCTTTAGGTTACTGGACTTTATCCTGAAGCTCCCTCCTTGGTCTGCACTTCTCTGCTAGGAGCCACTAGGCCGCTTGACACAATGCAATGGAATGTTGTTAGTTTCAAACATACACCACAGGGAATTTAATACCTCAGAACTTTAGTCTAGTAGTTACATCTTTTCATAATTTACATTTTTACACTTCTATTATTAGTGATCAAAAAAAAGGTAAATTTCAATGTGGTGGCCCTTCAGCTGTTGTAGAAGACTGCATCCTTATGGGCAAGGATACCACAAGATATAATAATTCAGTAGGAATACAGTGCTAGGGCAGTACAAGTAAAATACCTGCACCAGACAACAGCCTACATGACTTTGCTCTATATACTACAGGTATTGTGTAAGGCAGGAGTGCCCATACGTTACTGATGCAAGGTCTACTTTTAGTGATGTTCTCCCATTATGATCTACATCCATAATATCACTGTTAGAATTCTGTTCCATGGAAAATATTACTTAAATATTATATTGATTTATAAGAGAATTTATATTGCTATATTAAGAAAAAACTATTTCTAATGTAACCTTAACAGAATAACTATCTGAAATAAAATAATAAAACAGAAGGGTGATTTAGTTTGTTGACATAGATCTTGAGATCTTGAGTGTCTTGAGGGCTAAAGGTCTAGTGGTAGAGCCCAATCTACCTTTTGGACACCCCTGGTGTAAGGCTTAAACTTAATGACCAAAAACACAAATATACTTTTTGTTTGTTTTCTTGATTAGTAATCGAAATGTTGGGATTTAAATAAACTAGTTTGATTTATTCATTAAGACATGGGGAGAGCTTTTTTCTTAAATATATGTGTTTTATAGTTTTATATATATATATATATATATATATATATATATATATATATATATATATATATATATATATATATATATATATATGTATATATATATATATAGAATAAAGTACACCCTCTTGTAAATTATAAGGATATTTTAATTTACCAAGGAGTTTCATGACCATATAAAAACACGATGCCGAAGGCCGAGTGTTTTTATATAGGTCATGGAACTACAAGGTAACTTCTAATATCATCATATTTTGCAACAGGGGGTACTTTATATATTATAATACACACGTTTCAGTGAGTCATGTGACAGAAATAAACTCACTACCATTTATAACTGATGACATCAGTACTCACCATTTATAAGGATATAATTTACAAGATATACACCCCTGGTGTAAGGCTTAAACTTAATGACCAAAAACACAAATATACTTTTTGTTTGTTTTCTTGATTAGTAATCGAAATTTTGGGATTTAAATAAACTAGTTTGATTTATTCATTAAGACATGGGGAGAGCTATCCTTTTTTCTTAAATATATGTGTGTATATATATATATATATATATATATATATATATATATATATATATATATATATATATACACAGTAAGTTCTGTAGGATAAATGATGATTACATTTCAAATCATACTTCAGATTCAAAAATATCTTACAAATATATCACTTTCTTAAAAGTTATATTATAGGATAACATCATTTTTAATGGCAGGACTTTCCGCTAGCCTTCTGCTCACTCCAAGCCCTGCCTGAGCATGCAAAGAGACACAGGAAAGGTGAAAAGGGTCAGGAAGCCAGAAATTCTCAATGAGCCAGTCATTTTACAAGCTGAAACCGAGTGCAGACAGAGAGTAAAGCTATAGTGTATGCAAGACAAGTGATATTAGTGGGTGTAGTTTATAATTCTAGGAAAGTTGTCTTTATAGTTTATTTAAAATGTTCAAAATTATCTATTAATAGATCTAAAGCATTTGAACTAAATAAAGAGTGACATCTGCTGGCCTTTCCAAATAGTGCCTTTTTCACGTGGGAAAATTGCATGGTTCTTGATATTTTGTCTAGCTCATGCTGAAAATATAGTTAGCCCAGAGTTATTGATTGGTGATGTTTTCAATCTATTGTGGTGATATTTTTTTTTAAGCCTGCAGTACAGTACTAATTATAAGTATTTAAATGTCAACTGCATGCTTTTAATCTGCACATGATTGATTATCATTGTTTGATAATTATATATATATATATATATATATATATATATATATATATATACACAGAAGTACATATACACCAGAACAAATGTACATATGAAGGTTAGAATAAGCATACACGCACATCTCCCTTTGTACAGCTTGCTTGGAGCACAGACTATGCTGATATTTTATATAAAGTAAAATTCAATTACATAAGAACATTTTCACTGCTAAATATATAGTATAGCTATGGCATCTATTATCTAGAAACCTGTTATCCAGAAAGCTCTGAATTACATCTCCCATAGACTCCATTTTTTCTAAATAATCCACATTTTTGAAAATGATTTACTTATTCTCTGTAACAATAAAGCAGTACCTTAAACTAAGATATACAGTACTGTAAATAATCCTTATTGGAAACTATTGAGTTTATTAAACGTTCACATCATTTTCTAGTAGACAAAGTATAAAGATCTAAATTACAGAAAGATCAGTTATCTGGAAAACCCCAGATCACAAGCATTCTGGATAACATATCCTATACCTGTATTTATGCTTGTTATTACGTAAAGAATAGGGATGCACCGATTCCAGTATTTTGGATTCTGCCGAACTTCCAAATCCTTTGCGAAAGATTTGGCCGAATACCGAACCGAATCCTAATTTGCATATTCAAATTAGGGCTGGGAAGGGGAAAACATTTTTTACTTCCTTGTTTTGTGACAAAAGTAACAAAATTTCCCTCCCCGCCCCTAATTTGCATATATAAATTAGGATTCGGATTTGGTTTATCCTGGCAGAAGGATTCGGCTGAATCCGAATCCTGCTGAAAAAGGCTGAATCCTGAACCGAATCCTGGGTTCGGTGCATCCCTAAAGAATAAACTGTGCATTGGGGTCAGAAGGAACTTACTGGACAGAATTTTAGCAGCTACAACTTTTCCGGACTCTAGGAAATACACTTTAATTTCCCAATTAATCCTCTACTGTTTGATTTTTTTTTTTGCATATTTTAATATTTCATGTTAATGTCATAGTATAAAGTAGCTGAAATGAATATAGTAATTTGAATGTATTTTTCTCCAGGACATGTTATCAGTTCTTTTAATTAAGTATAATTTTGTCCTAATTACAACATGGAATAGATACAGCTAATGAACTTGATTATCTATTTGTCATTGATTTCATGGCACATAAAGTCTGCGATGTCTCACTTATGACTGGAATCTCATGTGAACATCTATGTGCAATCTTCTCAATAAGGTAGCAAATGTATGAAAGTAAACTGGCTGAAGAAAATGCTTTTCATACACTGCTGCCCAATGTGACAGAACCAAATTCCGGAGCAGAGTAATAAAGACACACAATGATTAGAAGCCATACTTTAGCGCTGCTCGCTTCTTTCAAAACAAATGCAACCTTAATAAGGTCACCAATATAATTAAGGCACAACTCATAATAAAGCATCTTCCATGAGCTCACATCTGGCAAGGAATATCCTATATTTATCTTGTAACTGGTTATAGGTTAAAATATAATTAAGGCAATATATTGTTTAAAGTGCTCATTAATATTAGACGTTCCACCGCCGGGATGACCGGTAGATTCAGGATAGAGCACATTAAAGCACAGTCATTTTTAATATCATTGTAAAATATAATATATATCTGTTGATGTGTCCTAATTCATTAGAGGTGCCATATACATGTGTGTTCAACATGAACCCAACAATAAGATTGTGTTGAAATTTGCTGTATATTTTTATTTGGTTAAAAATGTATTTCTTTTGAATTCCCACAGAGAAAGGATTCTTCTTCTTCATACGCTTAAAGATGAATGGGAATAATTGGGCTCAATTGGGCCCGAATAGAGAGCGGGGATTATTATATGCAGCTAAATATACCTTTTTGCTGTCTGAGGAGAATGTAGTCTTACATATTCAGTTTGGAAGGGGAGAATGCATAGACCATTTGTTTTTTTTTTTTGTGAAGATACAAAACAATTGCAGCATAATTCCAGCACAGTTGCAGCCAGATGGGGAGTTCACTCTGCAGCAAACGAATGCAAATGCATGTGCATTGTGTCTAAAAACATGGTGATTTTAGCCATTTCTCTATCCATGTAAGATTATCTTTATTACTAAAATTCACATATTCATAACAAAATATAATGTATTAATCAATTTGTTGGTAAATGGGCTTGATAACACCAATAGCAAGCAAATCAAGAACTCTGGAGCTTATGGGAACTGACCACTTCTGTCACTGGCTGAGCCACTGGAGGCTTAGCCTTGTTAACAATCCTGACAGTCTCTCGCTTTGAATCCCCTTTATTTGCACTTGTCTGTGACCTGATTAAGACCAGCTGCCTACAGCTCATAATCAAGGGCCTTTATAAACCAGCTCCTTGCAGCACTTTGGTGCTTAATCTTGAAAAGGGTAACCTGATTTCTGGGTTCCTTATTTCCTACCTTTGTTCCAAAGATCCTACCTTGTCCCAGAGTACAAGCATGGTCTTTCATTATTCTGCAGATTCTCTGGACCTGACCTTTGCCTCCTTACTGGACCTTGCATTCGCCAACTCTTTATTCCTGCATTCTGCTGTCCTTTTATAACACTTTGCATTTGTCTGTCATATACTCTGAAGGTTTTCCCCATCAACAGGTGCCACTACAGCCCCTCAGCTCATACAAGTCTCACTAACTAAGGGCTGGTAAACCAACAATCATATAGCATATAAAGCATATACTCCCAGACAATTATATAAAAATGGTTTATACCGAAATCTCTAAAAGACAACTTGCAACATGCAATAATTTGTTCTGCATGAATACGAGAAATCTAGATAACACTAGTTTATAATATAATAAAATAAGCACAGTGAAAGAAGCAGGCTTGTGATCACGCTTGTGTATATTAATCTTCTTAGATGGGATCAGGACCGCAATCAGAAATCACAGTGCCCGATACGACAAAATTTCCTGGGCCCCCTGGGCTGCGCCCACTGCAAGCCCCACCTAGAGGTCTGCCCTCCCCACCCCACAGTTCCGCCCCCCACCACACAGTAAAAAAACAAAAAAAATATTGGTGGCTAGGTTTCCCACATGTTAATAAAAAGATATTGGTGGTCAGGGCCCCCATAAAAAAACATTTGTGGCCAGGGCCCCCCCCATTAAAAAATATTGGTGGCTAGGACCCCACATGAGAAAAAAAAATTGGTCGCCAAAATTGGTGGCCAGGGCCCCCCCCCCATTATAAGAAAATTGGTGGCCAGGGCCCCTTAAACGTCCATGCCATTCCCGAAGTCAGCAGCTCTCAGAAAGATGGGGGGCCCTGCTAATCAAGTAAGTATGGAATGGCCGGGCCCCCCTTACCCTAGGGGCCCCTTACAACTCTTGTCAACCCCTTACAACCCCTGTCCCCCCCTGATGGCTGCCCTGGATGGGATAGTTAAAAACTACTAAAGGAAGGAACTTACACCAAAGCCAACTCTCCTTGGCTATCTTTTATAAGTCTGAGACCAGAGTATTGTGATGTGACTCTGTATCCTTTGAGCTTTCACACTGTTATAAGGTATGCTATTTCAGATAAGTTTGCTGATGATGTATAGCTCATTGATGAAAATAGCCCTGCATCTAATTTTGGTTGATATTATATCCATGCACAAAATGATTGTACTGTACAACTACCGTTTTTTTTTTTTTTTTTTTTACTACTGATTATATTAAATTGTATGAAATATTCATACTTTACTTGAAATCATCAGAACAAAAGACAAAGACATAGCAAATAATATCTGATTTTAGCAGTGTGACAGATCAGAATGAGAAAAGGCAACAATTATGAATAGCAATGAGAAACACGTAATATATTTCTATAGCTTATCATTTATTAGAGCGCTTGTATAGTGCACAAGATTTTCTTTCAGATGGATATTTTATTATTAATTAGGCTTTATGGCATCATTTCTCCTGCGCATTATGGAAACCTTTCATGGACACCAGGTTCTTTGTGTATCAATCAGATTTGTATGTAAAGCATTCATAGTGTTGCCCAGGATTTCATATCTTTTAATAGATTTACAACACTGTACTCTTTAAATAAAGTGAAATTGAGTTATATTTGATGAGAAACTATATCCTATTTTTAATAAGGGGTATAAGCATTAGTACTGTGCCAGTTAATTGCATTACATTCCTAGATTACACAAATGCCATGTTCAGTGACAATCCAACAACACATTTAATGACCACAGATGCTGAGCCTGTAGATGCTGCTGATGCAATCATTGCATATGGGAAATCATTTCTATTTATAACTGAAGAGAATATTATAGCTGCTCCTTAAAAAGCTGTTAGCATACATATTTTATTTAGTTGAATAGATAACAAAGACAAGTTTAAGTTAGACCAATTCACTTAACCTCTTCCTGGCACACACTAGAAGTACAGAGATAGAGAATTTCTTTCTATTGTGAGTGAAGGTCGACCTCAGCTTTACTATTTACACAAAGAACCTGGTGTCCATGAAAGGTTTCCACAATGCAAGGTAGAAATTATGTAATAAACCCAAATTGCATAATTAATAATAAAATAACCTTAACCAGGTCCTTTCCATAACTTTCTTAGACCTTACGTAACATAGAATCATATATTCCTTTCATTTTTAACCAACCAGGGCCAACTATCACCAGGTTGTAGGCACTTAGGGTATATATATACACAAACATTTAATCAATGGCAAGGACACAAGTCACTGATAACATCAAACAACAGCATGAAAGCTCCACATAATAAATGGCTGATATTTAACCATAAAAAAGTATATAAAGCATATGACGAGAGCCCAAATCATCCATCCTTAAAAATCTATATACACTGTAGTATTGATTGCCAGTTGTAAAGAGATTGCAACTAGGAGAAGAAAATATATATACTTGATATGAATGGGAACCAAAAAAGTGATTGGATTGATGCAGCAACGGTCCCCTGGTTTATACCTTTAGCCCAACCCCTAGGGACAAGTCCTGCCTGCCATCCCACTTCCATCTGGCTTCCCCTCCCCACAGTTCCAGGCACTTTCGTTATGCACTTTTGTGCCCATAATAAAAGACAGATACTTCATTATGTAGACACATAAAAAGTAAGGCTTGTTTCATTAGTGTGATTTAATTTATTAAATGACATGTTATTTAAAATTTAATTTTAATAAACCGGCTGCCATCTAACCACATTTTAGTTCCCTTATCTCATTCCTTTGATTCCATTCATACTTTTATCCCACATTACCGCTGCCTCTTTACTTCTGTCTTGAGTGATCTTCTTGAAGGACTGCACCCACTGTAAATTGCTGTATACAATCTACGCTATAATGCACTTGGCAATGCATATCTGCAGCCCTCCTGAAAACCAGGCTGTCTGGTTGAAAACAGGACAACCCTTATAAGAAGTGTGTTTATTTTGTCATTCCATTTCCTATGGTCAAAGCCAAATATTGCCATTCAGCTTGACTGTGATCTAAAGTATGCTTCTAAGCCATGCAAAATCTATTTGGGATGGAAACAAGTAAAAGTTATGTTTTTGTATAGACTGACTGGCACAATCACCAACTTCAGCTGTATCAAACTTTTGTGGGAAGAGCTTTAAAGAAAAAGAAAAATGCCCAACAAGTCATGCTTCTCAAAAGAGATACAGAAGGCTTTGGTTGAAACTTCTCCTGAATATCTTCAAAATTAGAATGCCAAAGAATGTCAAAGGCTAAGACAGCTAGAATGTCAAAGAAATCTGCATAGATTGATCAGAACAGTTATATAAAATTAATTGATCTTTTTTTTTTTACGCACACACAAATTACAATGGTACTCATCCATTGCCATTGATTGTTCTGATTTTCTGCTTTGCTTTGAAATCTGAATTTAGTTACCTTCATTTATTAGTTTTAGAAATGCTGTATTTAATTCTCATCTTTCTAAAGTACGTTGGTTACATTTTTTGAAACAAATATCTATGCAGAGAGTTTGCAGACATAGTAAAGACTCACACTCTGCTAGAATGATGGCAAATGAAAGAAATGTAGGCGCTGGAAAAGTGAAGCTACAGATGTAACTCAATTAAAAAAATGTTTGTCCTACTTTTCTGAAAGCTACAGCCAAACAGTGAGGGTTCTGCCTCATTTCATTACTCAGGTTTAGCCACAAGAATATGTAGCAATAAACTGTTTATCTACTGACCTAGCTTTTCCTTCATTTATCTTTGTATTCACTTCTGTGTTATTTCTGTGTCACATTTGACTTCGTAGAGGAAAGTTGGACGACTTAGACAGAGTAATGCTAACCTCCCAGCGGTATTTGTTTGTGTGTGGGCTTAGATGTAAGAAGAAGAAAACATGTGAACAGCAGCATTATTAAATCCCTTCCTCGTGTATGGTAAGGGGGCTGCCTATTCTTCAGTTTTTCCTGAGAGAGTCCCAATACCCCATTGCAATGTTCCTCTTTATTCACACTAATTTCCTTTCCTTCCTTCTCTCACTGATGGCAAGTTTAAAGGTCTGCATTCAAATCCCTGGTGGTTACACAGGGTCCTGCAGCTGTTAGAACACTAACTTGATGATATCCAGTGTAATTAAAAACTGATGTAGTAAAGCAGTACAAGACATTTCATCTAAAGAGCAGTGTAAGTGTATCTGAGCTAAAAATAAAGCAAAGTCCTCTTTTTTTGGAAGCTGATGTTTTTTTGGAATGTATCACATGTATATTACAAATGTGTTTCCCAGTCATCTTACTTGGCAAATAATAAATGCCTTTTGTTGTAATATAACATTCATATTGGCCAGAAAATTGTATGTGTTTTTCTATTTGCTGTTCTGTAAGATGTATATTTAATGTTAATTATAATAATAATAGTAGTAAATCTTATCTGCCACCATATGCATTTACAATTTGACTAGAATCTGGAAAGGTTAACCATTTCACAAGGACTTGGGATGATGTTGAAAATACATAGCATATGAACAGTGAAGTTAACATTTAAAATAAAAAAGCTGTCAGAGGGGGAAAGTCAGCAATTATATATTAATCCCACAGGTGCTCATGGTATTTCAATGAATCCTACACTTCTTGGGGTAAATTTATCAAAGAGTTCCACCACTAGAGTGAAATTCCGCAGCTCTCAATTCATTTCTATGGGATTTTGAAAGGCATATTTATCAATGGGTGGAGTGAAAATTCACCCTTTGATAAATATGCCTATAAAAATCCCATAGAAATGAATGGAGAGTGGCGGAATTTCACTCTAGTGGCGGAACTTCACTATTAACTTCACTCTTTGATAAATATACACCTTCGTACCTTGTGCCCTTTGCCACTCCCTTTCTTTCATGTGAAAGTGGATGCCCTGGACCACTCCCTGTACAAAGCAAAAACCTTTTGTGCCCTGCTCTTCATAAATGATGTCTGTTATGTTTTTGTAGAAAAGTAGAAGGTATAGGATACAGTACACTATGCGCAATATAGATGCGTGGGGGCAAATTGCGTAACTTTCTAATTAAATGACAAATTGCTGCCCATACACATGACCAGCAAACACTGCAGGCTACTTTTACTAATCATCGGCAAACCATAGTGCTTTGTAGTTACGTAAATGATAATTGAACAGTGGTTGACAGTGGTGTTTTGTGGTTTGCAACTGTAATAACTGTAAAAATGTTGCCACTGTTTGCCCTTTCGTTAATTAATGCAATCATACTGGTGCTTCTGTAACGACACTCCCGTTTGCAGTGAACAGTGAAAATGTTAATATTTACCTTTTATTTACAATCCACGTAAAAACTTTGCTCTTGAAATAGGAAATACCTTAGGGATCACCGTTTGCTTTGCAGACATTATGTTTTAATTATTGAGATTTACATTCAAAGCTCTTGTGTACTTTTCATCAAAGCTAGAGCATTTTATAGTTTAATCCCAATTAAAATATAGCCCACAAGGATTTTCAAAACAGAAGCATAGAAGCAGGGCTATACTAAATTGCAATATTTTTGGAAATGTAGTAAAAAATGTGTCTGTGTATTCCATTACCTACAATGAGGTAATATCTGATTACCATTTTAGTCTTTTTTTATAGGTCTATTCTTATGTTGTTGCGTCAGAAAATTATTAGAGCTCAACTACATTTAATGGTTTAATAATGCTGCCAAAAATAAACGGATGTTGTAAAGAAAAAAATCTTAGAAATAGCCTATATTTTTATTTCTCTTGTCACCTCACTGACAAGAGAGTACATGTGGGGTAAATATATCTGACCAATGGGATCCATCAATGGTTATTCTTATTTGCTGCAACTAGTCTGCTCATATACTTGTGATAATGGTCCCTGAATGTCTCTGCGATTAACTAAAATTATCACAAGACCCTCTTCCTATTCACCTGTGCCCAGTTACATAGTTTGGCAAACAATTCAAAAACAAAACAAACAGAAAATTATAAAAGACATTGCCATATACTGAGATTTAATTCAACCTAGTTTGGGTGACCAAGAAGACCAAGTACATGTGAAAGACCATATACAGTACCTCCTGTGGCAAAAAGTGTATCATAATAAAGTAAAGAAAGGGGCACACGACTCTGGCCATTTGAAATGTCTTCTATTAACTTTGTGAGACCTATGTGTTTAGCAAGTACATTAATTGCAATTCAGATGTTGGTGCCCTTGTTACCTAAAATAACCTAGTAAAATGAATAGAGCCTTACACATTGGGGGTTATTTATCAAAGTCCGAATTTATCTCAATATTTTCTGAAAAAAACTCCGACCAAACGGGTTTTTTGGGCTTATTTATCAATACACTGTCCCAAAAATTTTGTTTGCGGGAAAAAATCTGAAAAAATTGTGAAAAATCTGATTTTTATGTTTTTTTTGGATATTTCATCTGATTTTCAAGATTTTTTCATATTTTTCACCCGAAAACTCAGAATTTTGCCCAAAAACTTCTGGGTAGTGCCAAAAACCCAGCGCACATCAAAAAATCATTAACTTATATGCAACCTTGACATGTCTGAGATGTCGGGTTTTCAGATTCAGACTTTTCCATCCTCGGGGTTTAATAAATTCCAAAAAATGTCATGATTTTTTTTAAAAGTCAGATTTCATTAAAAAAATCATATATATATTCTACCATTATATAATGAAAAGGCTCATTAATTAGGGCCTTACGGGGGCCTCTACACTCCTGAGCCCCCCTGCAACCACAAAACCTGCTTCGTCTGTAGTTACACCCCTAAGTATGTTTTATACTGTTAAAGAGGATGTGCATGCTCATGAGAGCGCACCAGGTCAAGAGATTGATAGTATCATCTACATTAGCAGGGACTTTATACTAACTAAATATGGGCTTAAAATGCTTTCTGTCTTGCCGAGTAATACAGAGATACTTCTACCTATGACTATGTATAGTAGCTACACAGAACATTATGCACATACACAATAAGGTCCATCAGTGAGTCCATTCAGGTGTTAAGCCCTATTATATTAGCTTGTTGTTAAATAGTAACCTATTTAGAAAGTAGGTAGGAAGCTACCTGGGGCTGGTTACAGCGGAGTGCGTTGCAAAATATAACTTCAGTTATAAATATTTGTTCTCATGAACCATTAGGGCAGAGTTGGCAATACATGGTGAGGAGACATTGTCCCCCAGAAGCAGCTCCTATAGATAGCTCTGCTGTAGAGCTATGCATGTGGCAATCATGGACACCCCATGAACATTTTGTTTACTATGGTGACGACTGTTTTAACTACTAACTGTAAATTGATATGCGTGCCATCAATTTTATTTTTATAATTGTATTTAATGTGCCCCTTTGTATTCTTTAATCTAAATACAAATTATGAATACATTAATTGCACCAAGCAGAATAAAAAAAATGGTAACAGTTACAAAAGCTTATCTGAATAAAGTTTTATTTTAAAATGCTAATATTACAACATTGATTTATTAAATTGGATTTTAGTAAGTGCAGTTTTTTTTCTTTGCAGCCACAAATACCAATAATCCTAAGTACAGAGAGCGAGAACAGACAGCCCTCTAACTGCATCTATTGTCTCTGCATATGCTTCTTCTCTGGCTTCTGCTAGTCATTAATCTGCTAGTCATACTTCATATGCTAAAAGTATAATAGATAACTAAAAACTGGAAATGAATTCTTCTTCAGTAGATGTATGCAAAAAGCTGCCGCCTCAGACCATATCAATTGATTCCACTGGTTCATTTGTCTAATGGCCCCACAATATTATAAACAATATGAGGATCATGTTGCTCTTGTATTAGATGTATATTTTTAGAAACAGAATTATATCTCAGATACAGTGGGTCTAAGACTAATATTGGAGAAAGAAAGTGGATTGCATTTTAGAAACAGTGTATAAGGAATTTCATCTTGCCATATTTTATTTTCATGGGTTATGGATTCCTTTACTTTTTAATTGCATTTTATGTAGAAAATAATGAATACATGCACATGTTATGTACAGAGAGAATGAAATAGAGACAAATAATAGAGATAGATGATAGGTGGATAGAAGAAAGAAAGAAAGAAAGAAAGAAAGAAAGAAAGAAAGAAAGAAAGAAAGAAAGAAAGAAAGAAAGAAAGAAAGAAAGAAAGAAAGAAAGAGAAAGAAAGAAAGAAAGAAAGGCTGCCTCCCCACATTCATATACATTTTTCTTCAAACAACATTCTAAAAATTGCATCCTCTATAATTAATAAATTATTGCTCGGTAGACTTTATTTTGTGGTAATCTACCAAGTTATAAAAATAATGAGCATAAAGTGGGCAAGCAAAATTTGTATTTCCATCACAAAAAAACAATGTTACATTAAAATGTGATTGTTTAAACATTCTTGACCTTCCAAATATACATTCAGGCCGTGGTCTCTGTCACTTCTCCGGAGATAAATTTTGCATTATGCATTTTTATAGTTCACTTTTGGACACAAATGATTCTTAAATGTGTTATTTCTTTGCTGTGCCATTTGTTTTATTGTTTAACAGATAAGCAGTACATTTCATTTACATAATTAATTTTTATTTTTAGATTTCAATGTAGTGTATCATGGTATTCCAAGCATCTTGATTGGATTATACCATTAAAAATAGTGATGGGCGAATTTATTCCCAAGGCGCGAATTTGCGGCGAATTTGCCATATTCACCGCCATCGAATAAATTCATGAAACGCCCACGAAAATTCGCCCGTAAAAAAACGGGCGCCGGCGTCAAAAATGAGACGCGGCGCCGTTTCGCAAATTTTTCGCCGTTTCGCAAATTTCGCGCAAATTTCGCACATTTTTCGGCTAAGCGAAACGGCGCAAATTCGCCCATCACTAATTAAAACTCCTATTAAAAAGGAAAACAGTATTAAAAAGCATACAAGAAACAGCGCTTGCTTTTAAACCACTTTGTGCCATCAATCTCCCATGTTGCTTATTTTTCTGTTAAAGATACAATGAAGTGGCATGTGTATTTGAGTTGCTTTAAAATCTTGTAATGAAAAAAAGGAAGAGGCCGCTGTGAAATGGTTGAATGTCTATTGCCTTATTGAAAAATAAATTGTAGTTCCAAGCACCCTCAACCAGAATCTCTCTTTCATAAAGATTTCAGATTATTAAATGCAACTTTTTTTTCCCTTTTTGCTGGATGAACAGCCTAATGTACCATGCACTATTTCTGTGAGTCGCAGTTTATGCAACATTGAAAGAGTCAATTCATTTGCATAATTCCATTGGTATTACCAGCACTTTAAGGTAGGATAGCTTGCTCAGGAATACTGCCGGCTCTCATTCGACTTTCTATTATATGTTTGCCATTTTGACAAATTAATCATTGTATAGAAATAATTAATAACACTTATGACAAACTAAACCTTATACCCATGGGCCTCAACTTTTTTTTTTTTTTTTACATCAGCAATCTGATATTAATGCGAATAAGATCTGTGATTTAGTGTGTACCTTAACAGTTGACAATGCCTAAGGCTGAACAAAATTAATATTTTGTTTCCCATCTGGAGGCTTCAGTAAAATTAATGAGGAATAGCAATCTTTTGTAATGTATGGGTATATTCACAATTCATAGACTAGGCTTGTTTTCCATCTTTTATATTCAGTGTGTGCTCTTTCCTTGCATTTAGACGGTTTGCCGATGAGAACATAGAGATGATGCTATTGATGATAGAAACCTTTGCTCTAATGACAAACATTGGTGTGAGAAATATTAATGATATGTCTTCCCATAAAGGATGTTTTATATTTGCTATTTTCACTTTCTATCTTTTATGAGAAAAAAAACTTGGCTATGGAATGTTTTATCATTTTGTGTCAGAAAAACAAAGCTATTGTAAAGGAAAATGTTTGCCAAGGGTGGTAATCAATCTTTATATGGCAGACAGTAACACATTGTGATACAATGCAATGCTGACATCTTTAACAATGTTTGCAAACAATAAAAAAATATGTTTTCTTAAAGGAGGTCTAAACCCCAAAAATCGCAATGTTGTAAACTCCGCACAATAACTGTATATGCACTTTCTATTCACTTTCTGTTGTCATTTAACCAGTGAGTTGCTGACTTTCAATAGAGCCATTTGTATTAGTAGTCTAATGGGGAAATGTAATAAAATTAACAAAGAGAACAAATTTGCACACAAATAAGAAGAAAAATTCACATGTAATATTCTTCATTCGATTTTTTATTGCATTACAAATCTTAATTGCGAACCTTAAATACCTGCTTGAAGGTAAACCTTTGGAGCAAAAGTAACACATTTTTTATTAAGAAGTTTTATTACATACACTGAGATCTATCAAAAAATATAAAATTCGCAGTTGATATTCTACGTCGTCTGAGGTCAAAGTGTTCGCAAAGGCAAAATTATTCATTTTGTGAACATTTTATTCATTTGCAAACGATTTATTTTTGCATTCCCCCATAAAAATGCAATTATCTGAGAAAGCACTAAAAAAAGAAAATGAATGTAAAATGCCCAAGTGATCAGGGATGACCAGATCATACTGAATTGATAATATCACCCCAGAGATCTAAATTTATAAATAATTACATGAGGGGGCACATTTACTTAGCTCGAGTGAAGGATTTAGAAGAAAAAATACTTCAAATTTCGAATCTTTTTTTTGGCTACTTCGACCATCGAATTGGCTACTTCGACCTTCGACTACAACTTCGACTACGAATCGAACGTTTGAACTAAAAATCGTTCGACTATTCGACCATTCGATAGTCAAAGTACTGTCTCTTTAATAAAAACTTTGACCAACTACTTCGCCACCTAAAACCTAACGAACATCAATGTTAGCCTATGGGGAAGGTCCCCATAGGCTTCCTAACAATTTTCTGATCGAAGGAAAATCGTTCCATCAATGGATTAAAATCCTTCGAATCGTAGGATCGTAGGAAATGCAGTAATTCCTTTGACTTTGATTTTCGAAGTCGAAGGATTTTACTTCAACGGTCGAATATTGAGGGTTAATTAACCCTCAATATTAAAACCCTAAGTAAATGTGCCCGAGGTGTGTAGCATTTTCGAAATCAGGTCTGTATTTTACTCAATTTTGGAGAGTTTAAAAAATATGTGCTTTCAGGGACCTGAAAAGAAATGGGAAATGATCATGAAAACTGAAGGTTTGTACGATAACATTACTTTTGATTAAACTGACTACACACAGGCCAAGGTTCTGCATATGAAACTTATCAATTTTTGGGCTGATCAGCAGAATATTGATACAATATTGCCACATACATGGATATCCAAAGTGAACTGCCATTGGACTGTTGGTTAGGTCCATTGCTAGAGATTCAGTGACTGCGTGAGTGAGTGAGCCAGTCACTAACGTGAGAATTATTCCTTTGCTATTTTATTTAATTTAACAATTTCTTTAGTCGTGAAACAGTACAAACAAGTATATATATGCAATGAAATAATTAAATAATGGATAGTGAGCAAATGTACAACTCAGGCAATTACCCACAAGTATAGTAAACAACACCCTCGTGTTTAATGCAACATACATTGCAACTGACACTTAGGGGCCGATTCACAAGGGTCGAATATCGAGGGTTAATTATCCATCAATATTCGACTAGGAATTGAAATCCTTTGACTTCGAATATCGAATTTAGCGCAGATAGTTCGATCAAACGATCGAAGGATAATTCCTTCGATCGAACGATTAAATCCTTCGAATCGTTCGATTCGAAGGATTTAAATCCAACGATCAAAGGAATATCCTTCGATCAAAAAAAGTTAGCCAAGCCTATGGGGACCTTCCCCATAGGCTAACATTGACTTCGGTAGCTTTTAGATGGCGAACTAGGGGGTCGAAGTTTTTTCTTAAAGAGACAGTACTTCGACTATCGAATGGTCGAATAGTCGAACGATTTATAGTTCGAATCCTTCGATTCGAAGTCGAAGTCGTAGTCGAAGGTCGAAGTAGCCCATTCGATGGTCGAAGTAGCCCAAAAAAAACTTCGAAATTCGAAGTTTTTTAACTTCGAATCCTTCACTCGAAGTTAGTGAATCGGCCCCTTATTCATGATAAGCAGATAAACAAAAATCATATACCCCTATCCCATAAATAGGCTCTTTTTATGCTATTATAATATAATCTGCCCTTGAACATGGGGTACATTAGGATAAAGAGTGTCAGAACTTACCCAAACGAGAGGTCTGTCTTATTATTCTCTGTCACTATGCATGTATTGGCTACACATCTAATTTGATTGGGCATAGGGCCATTTTATTGAATTTAACTGATGTTTTTGATCCCTGAGGTCCTCTCACGGACAACCCACACAGTAGTTTCCTAATTGCATGAATTGGAAATGACTTTTCTATACCACATTTGAGGGTCAGGACATTAAATAGATATGGTTTCTTTTCCCATTGATTGCCACTGTCCCAGCTCACATGACCTAGTGTGGTCCAGACTCAAGAGAAGCAAAAAACGATCTTGCATTGAAGGAACTTTTCAGCAGGATCAACCATGCACATTGGCACTAGCATAAGAGACAAGAAAGTAAACCACCAAGGACCCAACCATAGTTACTACTGAACTTGGTAGGACACATTAGCTACTCGAGAACTGCCATATCTTAATGACATATAAGCCAAACCAATAAAAAATAGCCATACAGCAGTTGGGCTATAATCTGGAAAGGAGGTTAGATTGGATGGATCAGGAATAATAAGAAGGAACCAGGATCTTATAGTGATAGGATAGAGATATAGGAGGACCCTAAGACCATTCGTAAACTTCTTAGCTAGGGCCTATATATAGGGCAACGAGGTGGAATAAAAACAAACTTCTCCTGCATCAGAATATTCCTGCTATTCTCAACTAACAAGCCATAATAGGAAAGGTGAAAATACAAAAAAGGTGTTAGAGTGTTTTTGAGTTCTTATTGATTCTCTAAACCGAGTAGATTCCCATTCTCTTCTCAAATCATTGAGGATTTATTAAAGACAAAGATTTTGAGAAATCTCAAACTAAAAAAGTTTTCTCCTACAGATATTTATTATAATTTTCAAACTCTTTGCATATCTCACTGTTTTCTCACCTGATACATTTGTAAGTTTAGTGTGCTTCTATCTATTCTAACCAATGGGACATTCCAAAAAAGTTCTTTAATGTAAGGCTTTTATCACTGGAGTTCAAGATTTGAAATCCTTTTCAATACATGTCTATGGAAATACAATATCAGACTTCTATAATGTAAAAAATCATATTCAAGAAAAATGATTTGAGAATTAATTAAACTCTTGTGAAAAGATATGACAAACTGTTTTATGAAATTCGACTTTCATAAATCAGTACTTTGCACAAGTCAGGTGCTGTTGCAATGCTGTAATTAATTTAACTTGCAATTATTTTATAATATCTTGTGATCTATTTTGGCAATTTTATCAAAATTTGGAAATAAACAAATGCAAAAAAAAAGAAAATATACGTCATCTGATTTCTCAATAGAATAGATAAACAGACACAATTTATTAAATATCAAGTTAAATATTAACTGCTTTTCAGTTTGAATGAGTTCAACTATGTTCTCTTAGGCTGTTTGATAGGGTTATGCTCCTATAGCACAATCTTACACAAGTCAGCTTTTCTGAGGCAGTTAATTCTAAAAATTTAAATTATTTAAATTATATAAATTTTAATTATTATTCCAGCAATGCAAGTCATTATTGTGGTGGTAGCAGTGCTGACACATAGGGTAATATGTATGAAGCAGAACCAGTTGCTTTAATATAAACCTTTTGGTGCTCAAACTCTGATTTCAAGGCATACATTTTTTAAAGTATTTGGTACAAATAAACATTATAACATTTTGTACCCTGTGCTTTGATTTATTATTTTAGACTCAAAGCACAGATTTAAAGACTCAAAGCACTGATTTAATATAGCTTAGTGAAAGAAAATCAGTTTTAACATTCACTGAAGCAAGTGCAGCGGAGGTTTTGCTTGTTCCCTTGTTATCTACAGTAAATGCACAAAACAGTACTGAAAAGGTAGGCAGCACTTTGAAGTATCACTCCAATTATAGGATTTAACCTGAAAGGTCACAGTTTGATTATTTAAACAATGGCAGTGTAATTGTGTCTCAATTCCGGGCTATCTGCAGTTACTAAGCATTTAGCAGTCACGGAGGAAGAAATTTCAGAAGGCTGCTTAGATGGCATTGACCTGTGTTTGATCGGGTTAGACAGCATTCAGCTGATCTCTTTATAGTTTTTGAATTATTCAGCTCTCCATAATATAATTTGATGGCATAATCAAAAAATTTCTCAAGTACATTTCCTGTTTTCAACCATACTGAAAAATCTCATTTCTAGTTAACAGATCAACTGTGGCCTTATCAACGGAGTGCTGAAATTTATTTGCATCCTTCCTATCCTTGCAAAACTTAAAACAAATCTAAAAAAAAGAGATCTAAATTGTTGTAAAATCCACATGTCTCTTTATTCAGGGGTGTTACTCTGTCATTATTGATGTCTGAAAGCTGAAATGGTCCAATCTACCCTGCTGGTTAAACTGCCTAATTCTATTACATTACATGTTTCTCAGAAAGTACATCTGCTTGCTGAAAATGTAAATGATTCTTTTTATACCCCATTTCAGTCTTTGTCATTATTTGTGAGTTCAATAATATCCTGTCTTACTCTAAAACCCATAAAATTTGCAATAGAAAAAAAAATTTTTTGCATGCAAATAATTATCATGCCAGCAAAAAAAACATAAATAAAGCCTTGATGTGGCATAATGTAAGGTGTGCAATGATTTCTTGGTTTGTTATAACCTCAATCTGCAGTTTAAATACTCAAATAATGTGCATTACTGGAGACTTCAAACCTAACCACAAATGACCTATAATGCTATTATAGCAGTTTTGTACAGCAGAGAGTCTGCTTACACTTATTTGACTCAATTCTTCATAAAATTAGTACATTAAACTAAGATAATTCAAGCTTGGGAGCAATTTGTAGAGTATATGGAAAAACAATATCTTAAACATTGACATGATCCTTAAAAAAATTATAAAAGAAATTAAATTTAACCCTAAAGCTTAATTATTTATATTTTTTATGTTAATGCTGGCAATGTCACCCAAGATGAGGTGGCAATATTGACAGCAGGGTTCATTTCTACTTTTTCCACAAATCTCAAAAAATGTGTGGTTTTCCTATATTTTTTAAAAGTTCTAAAAATGTGAGATTTATCATGGGGGGTTATTTGTAATAATCCGAAGTCTCACTATTTTCTGGAAACCACTCCAATCAAATCTGCACTGAATTTCCCTCCTATTTATCAATACATTTTCATAAAAATGGAAAAAGACTTAATAAAATATGGAAAAAAAATCTGAATCCTGCGATTATTTCAGATATGTCCCCAAAAAATTTGACTTTTTTGGATTTGATGCTCGAAACATGCGTCTTTTCCAGATTAGACGCCTGAAACCACAAAATCTTCAGGTTATTGAACGAAACCCAGCGTAGATCAAGATATTAATCTGCCATTGACTTCTACATGAACTTGGCAGGTCTGAGTTGGAGAACTTTTTTATTCTGACTTTTAACACTATCTGGATTTAATAAATTCTGAAAAATTTGCTGTTTTTTTGTGTTTTCCCCCTTCTTAGAATAAAAAATCTGACTTTATTAAATAAAAACCTAAGTGTAAAAAACATGAAAACCTCTAAGGAAAAAATTGACCACGTGAAGTTGTTAAGGTTCTCTAGAAGTAAATGGAAGCTGCACTGAATGTTGATAAACAAGCCTCCACAAGTCAACTGTTATAGCCTGTCTACACTGAATGCATTTACTAAGCTCATTTATATATAAGTATGTTGTACAAATTGAGAAACCAAGAATACCTACAAAAAAAGGATTTAATTTAGACAACTGTGCTTTTATAGGAGGTCCCCCATGGGCTAAAACAGCAATTCGACAGGTTTTAGATGGTGAATGGTCAAAGAGGAGCGCAAGCAGAGCTTCAGTAAGTTATTTTTTAACAAAAACTTAGCGATTTAAAAGTTTAATATGGCTTTGTGGTTTTTTTTTTTCGTTTTACAATAATAATTTTTAATTGATGTTACTGATCCTTTAAAGGGATTCTATCATTATTTTTATGATGTAGTTTTTATTTCTAAATTACACTGTTTATACTGCAAATAATTCACTCTACCATATAAAATTTAATTCCTGAACCAGCAAGTGTATTTTTTTTTAGTTGTAATATTGGTGCGTATGCGCCATCTCAGGTCATTTTGCCTGGTCATGTGCTTTCAGAAAGAGCCAGCACTTTAGGATGGAACTGCCTTCTAGCAGGCTGTTGTTCCTACTCAATGTAACTGAATGTGTCGCAGTGGGACCTGGGTTTTATTATTGAGTGCTGTTCTTAGATCTACTAGAGAGCTGTTATCTGGTGTCAGGGAGCTGTTATCTGGTTACCTTCCCATAGTTCTGCTGATGGGCTGATGGGCTGCTGGGGGGGGAGAGGGGTGATATCACTCCAACTTGCAGCAGTAAAGAGTGACTGAAGTTTATCAGAGCACAAGTCACATGACTGGGGGCACCTGGGAAATTGAAAATATGTCTAGCCCCATGTCAGATTTCAAAATTAAATATAAAAACATTTGTTTGCTCTTTGAGAAACGGATTTAAGTGCAGAATTCTGCTGGAGAAGCACTATTAACTGATGTATTTTGAAAAAATATTTTTTTCCCATGACATTATCCCTTTATTATAATAATAATTTATTATACCAGAAAAAAGCACAACTGATTATACAAGCACAGAGTATATAGGAATAGTTTACTTAGCAAGTGGCAGGGTTCAAAGTGCACGTTGGTGTCCCATATCCCTCCTTAAACTTGTGCTTTCATTGGGAAGCACAAGTTTGGGTCCTTTACTTACTGCCTGTAGTGATGTGTGCTGCCATTTCCTGCAGCAAGTGAAATGTAAATTAGGAAAGTAAAGGGCAATTATACATATAGCACACCCAGTATACCTGTCTAATAATAGCTACTAAAGAATAGAGATATATACATAGAGATAAACATACATAATTATAATTACACACCTTTATCCCCATATGTACATATTGTTATGGCATGTTGGGCTCAGTTTTGTGGGTATAAGCTCAAGTTCCTGACATTTTACCAATAAATTATATAGTGTTTTCTCCCACATCACCCAGAATATTACAACTATATAGAATACTGGGGCAGAAAGAAAGCAATTGGTGTTCATGACATGACCTCTTTATATTGGGAAAGAGCACAGTTCCCTGCTTTTTATTTAGTAATACATTGTTCATAATAAGAAAGGAGAAGGAAAGGTTAAAATGAAGTAATCTTTATCAGAAAGGCCTCTGTCCTGGGACCATGGCTCTGTCCTGGGACCATTACTATTCTCTCTCTATTCTTCCTCCCTCGGCAAATTAATCAACTCGTATGGTTTCCACTACCACCTCTATGCTGACGATACTCAGATCTATCTCTCATCTCCTGATCTCAACCCAGAACTCCTAACTCGCGTCTCCTCCAACCTGTCCGCTATTCTAAAACTGAAATGGTTCTCTTTCCTCCAACTAACACCAGTAACATCCCAGAAGTATCCATCATAGTTAACAATTCCACTATCACCCCCTCTCCCCAGGCCCGGTGCCTTGGGGTTATCCTAGATTCTACCCTGTCATTCACTCCTCATATCCAGTCACTTATTAAATCATATCACTTCCACCTAAGGAACATATCCAAAATACGATCATTTATCACCCAAGATGCTGCCAAAATTCTTATTCACTCTCTCATCATATCACGTCTAGACTACTGTAACCCTCTTTTAATTGGCCTTCCCCTCCAGAGACTGTCACCTCTTCAGTCCATAATGAACACTGCTGCGAGGCTCATACACCTCAGCAACCGCTCCTCCTCTGCCTCGCCATTCTTTCAATCCCTGTACTGGCTTCTGTTACCTTTCAGAATCAAATTCAAATTAATGACACTGACTTTCAAAGCACTTCATAACTCTGCCCCACCCTACATCTCTGAACTCATCTCTATATACTCACCCAATCGCTTACTACGCTCCTCTACTGACCTGCTACTCAACTCTTCTCTCATTACCTCCTCACATGCTCGCATTCAAGACTTTGCAAGGGCTGCACCCCTCCTCTGGAACGCTCTCCCACGGTCTGTCCGACTTTCTCCCAACCTTTCTACCTTCAAGAAATCTCTGAAAACGCACTTCTTTCGAGAAGCCTACCCTCACTCTGCTTAACTACCATACGCAACACCACATACAATACCACATTTCTCACCCACTTAATTCGATCTTGCCCACTCCCACACCTTGTGTATTACTCCCTTCCCTTTAGAGTGTATGCCTATGCATAGGGCCTTCCTCACCTTTTTGTACCTGTATTGATTGTGATGTATGTAACTACATATGTTATATGTATATAATTCATGTGATTTAGTTGTATAATCACATTTACTATACAGTGCTACGCAATATGTTGGCGCTGTATAAATACATGTTAATAATAATAAATACATCAGTAAATCCTCAAAGTAATGCTGCTCAAAGTCCTCTGTCAAAAGAAACACAGTATTTCTTTCCTTCTATTGTATATACATGGGCTTCTGTAACAGACGTCCTGTTTTCAGCTTAAACCTCCAGGGCTAGGGCTTGAGCATGCTCAGTTTGCTCCTCTCTCCCTCTCTTCCTTCCTTTTCCCTCCTCCCTTCTCCCCTCCCTGCTGTAATCTGAGCCCAGAGCTATGAGTGATCAGAGAGAGACTCAGGCAGGAAGTGATGTCACACCAAGCTAATATGGCAGCTGCTATGCTAAACAAACAGAGATAGTTTCTAGTGCTGTTTACTCGGGTATGGTAAAGCATTCCACAGAATAAATATAGCATTCTAGCTTGCACTATTGTGGCTAAACTATTGGCAATAAACTGTCTCTGTAGCTTTCCTTCTTCTTTAAAAACTGATGTAATAGTAAAATAGGTCTGAATAATAGATTGATGCTTTGACCAGAAAATGTTTGCTTACTCACATAAAGTAATTTGCCTCTTAGCACAGCTGGGTCCCCCTTTTCAAACTGTTTTATTTTTTATGAAGTAAAAAGAAACATTATTTGTGTAAACCAATGTTTTCATTTAAGCGAACACAAGCCAGTGGCCTGGAATTCTAATGGTTACCTTTAATGTATTTCTAAATTTGCACATTTTCCTTCCATCTAAATCTGATAACTGGAGCATTGAAAGAAAGTTAAAACAATACATTAGACTGTTAAGAGACCTAATGAGGACATCTAAATATAACATAAAAAAGCTTCAAATAAAACAAATTCACAATATAAGCTGTAAAAGTGGTATTTTGTTTCTACTACTTTTCATGAAAAAGTTATTGCAACAAAATTCAAGGAATAGTTGTGGATTAATTCTCAATTATAATCAGTTGGAAACATGGTTTTTATGTCAATCAGGGGTGACAAGTTCCCTTGACTAGAATGTGAAGTAACTGGATTTTACTTTACCATTTTGCATCCTTGACACAACAGGTTCCATTTTTGCCCTCGTGTACATCATCCACTGACATGCAAAAAGCTTTGTGCCTCTAGAGTACGGTGTAAATGTTTGCAATTGGCAGAGCTGATTTCTATACAAAGTTCTATCTAGAGGGACAAATCTACTGCTGAAATACCTTTAAAGAAGAACTAAAGCTTAACAAAGAAATAGGATAGAAATATATATATATATATATATATATATATATATATATATATATATATATATATATATATATATATATATATATATATATCATTACAATGCAGCTCCAATCATCAGAAACCATCTGCATCATGATTTAATAATCAGCAGAATTATTTTCAGCAACTCCTGTGATTGCCAAACCATGTTATACTGTATTTTCCAGGATGCTTTGAGGTCATAGTGCTGAGACATTGTGTATTGTTAAGGTGGTGCCATTCTGCAATAAAAGGATCCCATTCTCAATCTATAAACTATAGGTCTGTTAGTTTGACATTGGTGGTATGAAAGCTTTTGGAGGGGTTCAAAGAGATACGTTTCTGGAATATCTTACAAATCACAATATTTTGAAATTGTGCCAATATGGTTGTATGCACAATAGGTCTTGCCAGACAAATGTAATTGTCTTCTATGAGGAAGCAAGCAGAAGCTCAGAAATTAGGGTGGCAGTGAATGTGATCTGCTTAGACTTTTCTAAAGCATTTGATACAGTAGCACACAGGGTTACTGGTAAATTAAAGGGCATGTAAAGTCTAAAATAGAATAAGGCTAGAAATGCTGTATTTTGTATACTAAATATAAACATGAACTTACTGCACCACAAGCCTAATTAAATAAATACTTTATGCTTTCAAAGTTGGCTACAGGGGGTCACCATCTTGTAACTTTATTAAACATCTTTGCAAGACTAAGACTGTGCACATGCTCAGTGTGGTCTGGGCTGCTTAGGGATCATCATAAACAAAGCTGCTTGAATTCTGCATGGCTGGGAAGTAAGGTGGGGGCTCCCCCTGCTGTTCATAAATATGATTGTTTCCCTGCTCAGCAGTTAGGGACCATCTGACAATTCCTATCCACAGCAGTAAATGAAGGGAGAATTTCACTGCAAACAGTCAGGTTTCTTATAAAAATGGTACCCATATATATGGTATATTGGAGATAGGTTTCTTTTTCATTTAAGAAAGGTTTCTTTTTCATTTAAGAAAGTAAAAATGGGATTTAATTTTTTTGCCTTTACATGTCCTTTAAGAACTATAGGCCTGTAATATAGTATATGCATTTGGATAGAGAACTGGCTGAAGGATAGATTACAAGTGTTGTAAATAGATTACTGCAGGGGTCTGTCCTAGACCCTTTGCTTTTTAAGCTGTTTATGAATGACCTTGAGGTGGGCATTAACTGGTGAACTGAGCATCAAACTGGTAAATGACGTTTAATGTTCAATGAATGTATTTTATAACATTTTATAACTAACAGGTAGGAAACTAACAGGTAGGTATAACTAACTGTAGGAAAGCAGCAGCAACAACCAATCAGCAGTTACATTTTACAAGTTTGCAATTAAAAAATAAATCCAAACATCTCATTGGTTGCTTTGAGTTGCAAGACTGAGGCAATATTTGTGCATAATCCTATTAGTTGCGTGTCATTCATTATTCTGATTTTTCCATAAAGCTATCCTCTAGACTAAGGACTAGTGATGGACGAATTTAGACGCGAATTCGCGGCGAATGTGCGCGATTCGCTGCCAGCGAATAAATTCGCAAAACGCGGGCGAAAATTCGGGTGAAAAAATTCGCCGGCGTCAACAAAAATGTTTTGCCGCGTCGAAAAAAAAAACGGACGCCAGCGTCAAAAACGGCCGCCGGCATCAAAAATGGGCCGCCGGCGCCGTTTCGCAAATTTTTCACAGTTTTGCGAATTTCACAAATTTTCCGGCGAAGCGAAATTCGCCCATCACTACTAAGGACCCCATCTTTAAATAAAGAAGTTACTCAATGACAAAGGCATCTCATGTAAGGGTGCCTAGAACTGGCCATTATACTTTTGTATGAACATTTATAACCCACCAATTGCAGTAGACTTTAATAACTCATCATATAAAGTAGGGAATTATTACACACATGGCATTTTTTACCTTTAGGACTTTAGGACAGTGACCCACAATATAAAATGAAAATTAAAAACAGTAAACCTTTAACAATATCCTGACAACTCTTTTTCTGTCATTTAGTGGCAAAATACACCAATACTACATATTAAAATTGAGAATATAAAACATTTGTTTCCAAAGCAATCCCTCTAAAGCAGTGATCCCCAACCAGTAGCTCATGTTGCTCTCCAACCCCTTGGATGTTGCTCCCAGTGGCATCAAAGCAGGTGCTTATTTTTAAATTCCAGGCTTGGAGGCAAGTTTTAGTTGCATATAAACCAGTTGTACTGCAAAACAGAGCCTCAATGTTGGTTGACAATCCCCATAGGGGCTATTAAATGGCCAATCACAGCCCTTATTTGGCACCCCAAGAACATTTTTCATACTAGTGTTGCTCCCCAACTCCTTTTACTTCTGAATGTTGCTCACGGGTTCTAAAGGTTGGGGATCCCTGCTCTAAAGCATAATTGCTTTGACTTAATGACGGAATATCAACTAACATCTCTATGGAGTATTTTGAGAGTTCACTGAGCTTCCTACCATGCGCTCATGCTGATTGTTTCTCAAAAAAAAATTTGACAGTTGCAGGTATTTTTGTGCTTCCTTCTAAAAATGCTGTTGGCACTTCCCTGCTGTCCATAGACAGGAAAGGAAGCAAAATCTGTGACTACTGAACATATTTAGAAAAGATGGCCAAAGACAATAACAACATTGCATTATTCAAAATGTAAGATTTAGCAATTTACTAGATCACCGGGCAATACATTAAGATAGAATCTTTCAAATTGCAGAAGTGATTACAGTATCAGCTGAAAGATGGGATGTGAAAACATCAGTAGATTGCGGTATTATTTCATTCCATTGCAAGTTAGATTGTGGAGCCTTATTTCTCATATGTACATAACTATAGTTGGCATCTATATGATGATTCTCCTGCAGTTATTATGCTAAACCATGGTGCATTCTCATCTGAAATCCCCTATTACCAAAGACTTAGCAATTAAATGATGGTATACTTTGTGCTATTCTGCACGTATTCATGGCCATTTTTATGACACAATTTGAATATTTTTCGTTGAAGGATATAATGAATTTTCATTGTGCACAAATAGGAAGAACGCCCTGCGTGTGAGAGAGAATTATGAAAACCGTATTGTTCTTGCATTAGATTTTTCGAAGAATTCCAACGCTTTGCCATCTGCTTTACTTTCGATAAGGTCTGGGTTATAACCTCACAGCATGTTCAGTTATGCTACCCATAATCTTTCACATGAACACCGTGCTTCAACACCCCTGCTTTAAGACAAGACATATTTGAGAACTCACAATTGATATATCAGTCACAGCATAAAAAGCTACCATTCCTATAGGCCAACTGCTTAGCTGAGTGCAACATAAACTCTCCTCCTGTGTCTCATTTCATCACATTGTTCCACATAGTGATGTTTCAATGTGAAATGAACTTTATTCATGCTGTGCTTCTGAGTAGAAAAAAGACAGAAGAACGTGTATGATAAATGGTGAGAATTGCCAGAGAAATTTAGTAAAGCTATAAAATTTAGAAGCATTTCCTCCGCTTAAATAATTTAGCATGTAACAGTGGACTTTAATTTTTTATAACAATATACAATTTATTTATTTGCAGAAACTTAAAGGTACATGGAACATGAATAAATGTATTTCTTGTAATAACTATGGCTCCATTTATACTTGAAAGGAGTCAAGTGCTGTGTGTTAGAGTGAAATTAAATTCCGGTTCACTGATTTCCAACCTAAATGTTGATCAGATGTACAAAACTAGGGACCCCATTTATCTCAACTCATACTGCTATCTGGTCTATTATTAATGTCTCTGAAGACAAAATAACTATTTTACAAAATAAAACATGTCCTTGTTAAAACAAAAGGATCTCGATAGCAGCATACATGTATTTTTTGTACAGTAACTCAATTTCTGTATTAATGTTGCTACATTTTACCTATATTATATTAATATTAGCTTTCCTATTGGCATAAGTTGTGTTATGTTTAGAGCCTTACTTTTCTGCTTTTCATTTTTATGTCTTGATCTTGTAAAGGACTTTACCCAGACTACTATTACAGCAGCTTATGATGAATTAATTATATGATTAGCATAGGTAAGAATTATGTAGAAATTGCAGTTCCAGAATATTGTCTACATGCACTAAATGGCCTATTTATTAAACCTCAAATTTTTTAAGATTTTTTATGCGCTGAAGCTGCTAAAAATCCAAATCTTAAACTACTTCCGCTAAAACCTGTCGAAATCATGTAGAAGTCAATGGTCCCTTTTCCCATTTTCGATAATTCTTGCTGTTCGCACTGGTTTTCATTTGATAACCCGCTTAAATCAAGTTTTCAGAGCGACAATTTGAAAAATGTTTCCAACTGACGGTCAATGTTGTTGCAATTTTTTGCCACACCGATTTTTTTCAAGATATTTTCTTGTTAAATTAAGGGGATTTGGTCAAAATTTTTTAATAAACGGAGAAAAAGTCAAATTTTAGTAAATAACCCCCTATTTGTGACATGCAAATGACTCATTGTATCTCAGCTATAGAAGTGTAATTTTAAATGAAATAGGGATGGTTGAATTTGACCTGTTTTGCTTTGGTAAAAAATCACGGTTGGCGATAATTCACTAAAAATGCATTTTTTATGATGTCGTTTTTATTTCTAAATTGCACTTTTTACACTGCAAATAATTCATTCTACAATATACAATTTCATTCCTGAACCATCAAGTGTATTTTTTGTTGTTGCAATATTGGTGTCTAGGCAGTCATCTCAGGTCATTTTGCCTGATCATGTGCTTTCGGAAAGAGCTAACACTTTTGTTTCTCCTACTCAATGTAACTGAATGTGTCACGGTGGGACCTGGATTTTACTATTGAGTGCTGTTCTGAGATCTACCAATCAGCTGTTATCTTGTGTTAGGGAGCTGCTATCTGGTTACCTTCACATTGTTCTGCTGATGGGCTGCTGGGGAGGAAAGGGAGGTGGATATCACTCCAACCTGCAGTACAGCAGCAAAGAGTGACTGAAGTTTATCAGAGCACAAGTCACATGACTGGGGGAAACTGGGAAACTGACAATATGTCTAGCCCCATGTGAGAATTCAAAATTAAATATAAAAAAAAGTTTGCTCTTTTGAGAAACAGATTTCAGTGCAGAATGAACTGCTGGAGAAGCAATATTAAATGATGCATTTTGAAAATAATATTCTTTCCCATGACAGTATTCCTATAAACTTTTTGCAACCCTAGGCCTCACTGTTGCTCTCAGCCCCCCCCCCACTCCCCCACTCCCCCATGGCTATAGTCACAGCTGACAGAGGAATGCTTGCTAGGGTTGGGGGCTTGACACCAGTGTTTTGGCACAGTTGAGGCAGTAGTGGGTGTTTAGCTCATAGGAGAAGGGTATAAGGAAATTGGAAGGTCACAGTCCCCTCTCTATGCAGTGCTGCATACAGAGTGAGGGCCAATCATTTTAGGAACAGTTTTAGAATATCAAATAGTTATGCCTCAGGAAGAAACATTGAGGGCAAGATGCAGTGCACAAGTGCACAAAGTGTTCAGAGAGGCAAATTACATTCCTAACAATGCTCCACAATTATTATTTGCTTAAAGAACATGGTAAAGCAACAATGAACCCAATTTGTGAGCACACCCAAGCAAAAACAGGAATTTATTAACAATATCCATCAGACTAGAGCTTTGGTTCCATAATATAAAAAAAGATTTTCTATTTACAAGCCATTATAAGGCCTTGCTTAAAGCAGTGGTTCACCATTAAAGGGGATCTGTCTCAAGAATTAAAATGTAATATGTGGTGTTTATACAAATTTCCTGCGGGTTTCACTGTGCACAGGACTTGTACTGTGCATACACAGGACTTTCTGTAAAGCTTGAAAGTGAAAGAGAAAGCTTACTGTTGTGTAATACCTGCATGAGTCTCTGCTAATAAAGCACTGTTATACTCTACTCATCCTCGGCTACCCAAAACATAACATAATATAAGCTTCATCTCACTGAAATAAGATACTAACTAAATACACTCAATGAAATATTCTGTACTGTTTAAGAAATAATCAAGTTACACTTCAGTATTTCACTCTCCACAACCTGTCACTCTTCATTCTCTCTTCATGCTGGTCAGATTTTGACAGGTAGGTCTGATATGTCTTTTAGGGGGGCTCCCTTTCTTAGCAGAACTACTCATATAACCAACTCCAGCACAAACAAAAGGTAACAAAATAATAGACTATGGCAAACACCCTGCATCAGAGCCAGTTATTTTTAAAGAGTCAGCAACTAGGTTAAGGGTGCGACTTACCCCCAAAATCCTTTGGGGGTAAGTCGCACCCTTAACCTAGTTGCTGACTCTTAGGTATTAGACCTAACTGTCATCAAAAACTGACTCCACCAACTGCATGAAGACAGAATGAAGAGAGACAGGTTGCTCAGAGGGAGACAGTGAAGATAAACTTGATGTCATAAATGGGACAGAATTTTTAATTGATATTATTTAGAAAGTTTCTTATTTCAGAAAAAGTAAGCTTATATTAAATTTTCATTTTCGCGATAGATCCTCTTTAAGTTAACTTTTAGGGGCACATTTACTTAGAGTCGAATATCAAGGGTTAATTAACCCTCGATATTCGACTTTTGAAGTTAAATCCTTCGACTTCGAATATCGAAGTCGAAGGATTTAGCGATATTCGTTCGATCGAACGATCGAAGGAATAATCGTTCGATTGAATGATTAAATCCTTCGAATCGACCGATTTTAGTTGGCGAAGTAGGTGGTCGAAGTTTTTTTTAAAGAGACAGTACTTAAACTATCGAATGGTCGAATAGCTGAACGATTTTTAGTTTGAATCATTCGATTCGAAGTCGAAGTTGCAGTCGAAGGTTAAAGTAGCCAATTCAAGGGTCGAAGTAGCCAAAAAAATACTTTGAACTATTTTTTATTCTATTCCGTCACTCGAGCCAAGTAAATGTGTTATAGAATCAATTGGTTTTAATTATTTATTTTTTTATAGCTTTTTCATTATTTGCTTTTTTCTTCTGATTTGTTCCAGCCTTCAAATGAGCTTTCACTGACCCACTAAGACGATCATTCTCTACACCATGCCAAAAGTTAATTTAAAGGTGAACAACCCCTTTGAATAAAGCATATATTCAGCATGAGTTATATCAATTCACTAACTTCAACCAGTCATGTAGCTTTGATTCCGATGAGTAATTTGCATTTAAAATATTTTTTTTATCCGTTGAGTGCCACACATCTTAGAATCTACAATATTAACATGGATGTACCAGTGTGTCATCACTGTAACCAATATTGTATATATTATAATATTTTGTAGACAGCATTATACCAATAACAACAGTGAATTATACAGTGAACGGGAACAAGGAATGAATGAACAATAGCTGACATTTTGTAGCTGTATGCCGGGAGACCATTTTATCTTAGATTATCAGACACCCAAAGGAAGAACATCGAAGTGCAACATTCATTGTCTGTACATCATACAACATTGCAAAAACATATATGCCTGTAAGCATACCAATGCTCTAAAATAGCCCAGAGGAAAATAGTATCAACTTTTATAACGCCATCAGTCTGTTTTGGCCATTGCTGTCTGTACCTTCTTCTAAAGATAGAAAAGGAACAAGTTTGTATATGTGGGTACATATATTCTTCTGCCCCATACCTTGACTATGGGGCTGATTTATTAATATTTGAACTCAAATATGATTTAATTTTTTTGTGAGCTATAGCTCACAGATTCAAATTAGCGTTTCAAAAGCTCGAATTTTGGAAATTTTTATATGCACCAAAACTCGAAAAACTCAAATCTAAAAATTCGGCATCTAAAAGCTGTGTTCATAGTAGTTATAGTTACATAGTTAAATCGGGTTGAAAAAAGACAAAGTCCATCAAGTTCAACCCCTCCAAATGAAAACCCTGCATCCATACACACACCCCTCCCTACTTTTAATTAAATTCTATATACCCATACCTATACTAACTATAGAGTTTAGTATCACAATAGCCTTTGATATTATGTCTGTCCAAAAAATCATCCAAGCCATTCTTAAAGGCATTAACTGAATCAGCCATCACAACATCACCCGGCAGTGCATTCCACAACCTCACTGTCCTGACTGTGAAGAACCCTCTACGTTGCTTCAAATGAAAGTTCTTTTCTTCTAGTCTAAAGGGGAGGCCTCTGGTACGGTGATCCACTTTATGGGTAAAAAGATCCCCTGCTATTTGTCTATAATGTCCTCTAATGTACTTGTAAAGTGTAATCATGTCCCCTCGCAAGCGCCTTTTTTCCAGAGAAAACAACCTCAACCTTGACAGTCTACCCTCATAATTTAAGTCTTCCGTCCCTCTAACCAATTTAGTTGCATGTATCTGCACTCTCTCCATGTAGAAGTTATTGGGAGGTGTCCTAGTTGTGCTGATTTTTTAATAAATAAGTAGTGATGGGCAAAAATCTGAAAAAAATTCAGGAAAATATATTAATAAATAAGCCAAAAAAACAGATTTGATCAGAGTTTTTTTTTTTTTTTCAGAAAAAAATTGAGATCAATTTGGACTAATAAATGGACCTCCCCAATTCACAAATTTGAATTTCGATAAATAAGCCTCTTAAAAGAGTAACATAATTGCACCAACAATGGAAACACGTTACTTATCACTTAAAAGTCTTGACGATGTATAATGTTTTAACAGTCTCAAGTTGGTCTGTTTTCATCCTCTATATACATGACTGAAAGGTTTGCCATTAACTGGTGGAATGCATTAATAAAATATACTGGGTGATCATTTTAAATGAAAAAATATATATTTTTTTGGCATAGTTTTCAAACAAGAAAATGTACGGGATTTGTAAAATCAGCATCACTATAGCTTCTGAAGTGTACAAGAAACAAGATGTTTTGTAGGAAGTTCGGTATATATATATATATATATATATATATATATATATATATATATATATATATATATATATATACAGTATTTCTTATATAATATTGCTCCAGTAAAAAGTTATACCCAGGCAGTGCACTGGTTTGCTAAGTTAGGGTACTCACTCAGGAATTTGTGTGTGGGGGTGGGGATTGTGTTGTCTGGATAGACTTCTAAGCAAAAATGTATCATAATAAATGTGTTTATTTTTCTCAGCAGGTGCCGGATCACATCATTCTTCTTCCTTCACATCTTCACTTTAGGGCCAGCATGGATCACAGGAATCCTAATATTGACCTTTATATGACCTGTAGTGAAATATGAAGATTTGCCGTTTCCCGGGGGCAAAAAAAAGGATCTAAATGTACCTAGAATGGTAAATTATAAAATGGTTTATTTTCCCTTGCTCTTAACTTTTACCTTAATAAACTCAATTTAATGCCAATACAATTTTATTATTAAGCACAGGATTTTTTTTATTTCTGTTCCATGCACCACATAATCACATTGTTTGTGAGAATAGACTGCCTGCTGAATTTGCTTTAGTGCCAGGGTTCCTTCAAGTTCTACCAAAAGATTATTTACTCTCTTCAGTCTGGTTTGTTGAAGTGAATGTCTGACTTTTGACTTAGCTTAATAAAAGGGCACATAAACTGTAAGATTTCGTAATTATGCTTGGTACTGAGAAAACGTATGATAAAATAGGATTGTTAAATGTATAACTAAAGCCAGATTGACCACACATAATAAAAATTAGTTGTTGGACCTTTTCTAACACTATTGCTAATGGACAATCATTAATCTGCCCAAATAGAACAATTTTGTCTTTTAATGATTCCCATTGTGACATGTACAAGGTCATCCGACACCCTAGCAATAACTGACGGAACACTGGGAAATAACCTGGTTGGCCCCGCCGACTCAGTTCCACTCCTCCGCCCGAACTGCCCCCTCTCACCTAAACAGACACAAGCACCATGACTCTATATACTCATAGGGACAGATTTATCAAGGGTCAAAGTGAATTTGAGGGAATTTTCATAAAAAAATTCAAAATTCAAAGTAATTTTTTGGATACTTCGACCATTGAATAGGATACTATGACTTTGAATTCGATTCGAAGTAAAATAGTTCGAATATTCGATAATCGAAGTACTGTCTCTTTAAAAAAACTTCAACTTCAATAGTTCGCCAAATTAAACCTGCCGAAGTGCTATGTTAGCCTATGGGGACCTTCTAGATCATTTTTCTTAGTCTTCGAAGTAAAATCGTTCAATCGTACGCTAAAATCGTTCGATTCGAACGATTTAATCGATTTTACTTTGATCGTTCAATGGCCAAATTCGGTGAAAATTTCGAAGTATTTTTTAATTCAAAATTTGACCCTTGATAAATCTGCCCCATAGCCTATACCATACAACTACCTAACATTTGAAATTTGCATCTTTATTTGCCAGTTGGGAAGTGTTTACAAACTTAAATCATTACAACATAAAAAATACATTATACAATGAATTCATTATTATGAATTTTGCCACTTAATAAACAATCAACAATTTTCCAATGAAAAATCCTTTATAACTGTACATAGAATAACTTTATAGATGGGCCTAATATCTAATTGCAGCTTATGTGTGTCTTCTTGTGACTTGTTTAACTTAATTGGTTGATGCCTGAAGCATGGGTTAGTTAAATGTTGACCTTGTGAATCAGTTTCAGACCACCTCAGCTGTACTTAGAAGACACACATAAGCTGCAATTAGATATAAGGCCCACCTATAAATTTATTCTATGTACAGTTATAAAGGATTTTTCATGGGAAAATTTTGATTGTTTATTAAGTCCTAAAAGTACATAAAAAGGAAGTGTTCATCACAGACAAAAGTACATAATGATGGCAGCAAAAAAAAGACCCTCAGGATAGAATGGTGTCATTATTAAAGCAAATTTTCTACAATCATACTTTTAAAACTATGCTAGTTTTGTGGAGTAGGTTGGTGTATTTAGAATAAAACACAGTGTGCTTTTCTGGTATTTTTTAATATTTTAGATATTAAGCATGAAGAAATATTTGAAGTCATTAAAGGCTCTGGGTTCCAGATTAGAGAAAGAACCTAGAAGACACTTCTAAGTGAGCTATAGTTAGAGTTCAGAGAGATAATTGCAGCTTTTGCCTTAGCTGTTGGGTGCCATCTAAGCCACAACCCCTCTTACAGCCTTGGGGGGAAGACCAACATTTAATTGAATATAGGGAACATTTGAAATAACAAGGAAGTGTAGACTCTGAGTAGTTCTTATTGTAACCTCTCCACCTACAAAATAATATCACTGCAAGACACTTGAACGCATTGCTACAAATAGACACAACATGAAACTGATGCTCCTGGCATCCACTCAGCGACATACTGTGCTGTCTATTTGCAAGAAATGACAATGTTTTATAATATAAACCCATTAGAGACAGTGTATGTCAGTAAAGTATCTTCTATAAAAATAAAGAAAAGGTAACTCAGTATGAGTGAATGGGTTTTTTGAATATATTATTTATACTGCATCAGTGAAATATACAAAGCATTCAGCATTCATTTATTTTCATGTTTTAATATAAATAAAACAACAATAGGAGCAATAATTTCAAGTTAGAGTTTTCCATTATAAGTTTATACACACTCACTGTACTCAATAAGATATATTTGCAGTACCTTAGCTTTTGGACAACTAAAGCACAGATACAACACCTGTTGATCAAAATAACTCTTATGATATGATTATTAAATTAAGCTTGTTGTTGCTTTCCATAAAAATTATTTCTACAAAGTAATAAGTAGTAAGTAATGATGTTTGGTTATAAAAAGTAGACAAGTTTAATAGGTTAAGCTTTACCATAAAGCTTTTTTGTCCAAACCAAAGGAATTTTGTTTTGGAAAATATAATGGTGTAAAATATAAGGACTTACTGGAGTTTTTAGACATGTGAGAGCTCATCTTCAAAGAAAGTATTCATGTTGTCAGTGAAATAGCTGACCCATATGTTGTAACCTTTTTGGATTTCCTCTTAGGAATTTGTCTCATTTCAGGGTTGAAGTAGAAAGAACAAAATTTACATTGAAACTGAACTGTGGTTTAAACTAAGCTCCCCTTGAAGATCCGCCAATAAATTTTATGTCTAACCTAGTGCTAAATACTGTAACATTGACAAAGAGCTATTGATAATGGCTTGTTAACAGGTATGCAACTGTAACCCTGCCATATGGGGTTTACAGAACCCAGAGAAAACAAAGGTTCTTTTTAAAGATTAGTGTTAAATAGTGTTTGCAGCTATTGTACAATATTTCAGTATAATTGAAGGCCAGGGACCTATTCAGTTTCATATAAGTGAACTAAAATATTGTAATGATGCTTGAGGCAGCACAGAAATCAGATGATTTTACTGTAAATAGGATTTTTTTGAACATTCGATTGGATGCAACCACTATAATTTACAATAATATGAAACAATACAATATAAGGTATTTTTTAGATATTACATGAAATCTATTCTTTAAATTAATGTTTTTAGTGATAAGAATAATTTATTCACATATAATAAATAAGGTCACTGATTTGGACATTTTTGTCTTATTTCAATGAGTCTACCAAAAATGTATTTATTTAAATAGCCTACATTTTGCCTAGGACAACTCCCTTTTTGTTCTAAAAAAAATTTCAGAAATGCAATTTTTATGAAATTCGAATTCAAATTTGTGACAAGAGTTAAATGAAAAGGATGACCAAGCTGAGAGGGGGAGGAATTACTGGGCATGCAATAAGCCCAAACTGCCTAAAATGAAAGTATACAAGCATGGATACAATAGGAATAAACTCAGGGCTAGACTGGTCTCTATAAAAATATATTTCATAAAATAACTTCACCTAAATAAGATATTTTCCTACAAATACAGTATACTCCTTAAGTGCCATTGGGTTATTCTCAATGAAAATTGTCATTTTAAGTACTAAGAGCCACCTCCTGGGACCATACGACTCATGGTGCACACAAACAAGCCAAACAAACCATAAATGTTAGGTCACATGAGCCAATTAATGGACAAAGTTCTGTCTTTTACTTCCACACTTCCTCCTCCTACAGTTAGAGCTGCAGTATTTATGGTTAGGTGATTTCTGATGCAGCACACAGACCATCATAAAATGGTGGCTCAAGGTAAACGATGTAAAAAGGCAATATTTACTTATATATATTTCAGTTTAGTAAGATTCTTTAATAAGCCACTTAATATGACATAAAGGGGCACATTTACTAAGGGTCGAATATCGAGGGTTAATTAACCCTCGATAATCGACCCTCGAAGTAAAATTCTTCGACTTCAAATATCGAAGTCGAAGGATTTACCGCAAATACTTCGATCGAACGAATCCATTGATTGAAGGATCTTCGTTTGATCAAAAAATCCTTAGAAAAGTAATGGGGAAGGTCCCCATAGGCTAACATTGTAGCTCAGTAGGTTTAAAGTGGTAGTCAAAGTTTTTTTTAAAGAGAAAGTACTTCGACTATCGAATGGTCGAATAGTCGAAAGATTTTTAGTTCGAATCGTTCGAATTGAAGTCGAAGTCGAAGGTCGAAGTAGCCTATTCGATGGTCGAAGTACCCCCAAAAAAACTTTGAAATTCAAAGTTTTTTTACTTCGAATCCTTCACTCGAGCTTAGTAAATGTGCCCCAAACTGTCTGTTGGTTAAGTATTCATTATGAGGGTTTAGTTTTCGTTTACTAGAAGATTTAGATACACTGTCCAGCCAATTATTTCAAGCTGAGGCTATTTATCCCCCATAATGCATGTGCAATATGAACGTGTACTATATACTCAGCGTGCACTTTGGTCCACTAACAACAAAGCAAACTGCCAGATTGCTGATTATTATACCCCATGGAAGCAACCTGAATGCAGCCGATTACAAAACCTTCCACAGAAGATTTGGCAAAATATGTTTATTAATTTATGTTCCCATAAAAGGATCTTAAGTTGCCTTATACTCTTTGTTATTTTGCAGTAGATTTAGATCACATTCTCTTAACAGTAGGTCCTTGGCGAATGGCATCACAGCTGACATGAACTAGTAGAAGAATTTAAGTTGACCTGTATGCAGCAAGAATATATCTCCAATTGTACTGCTTATGTAATCCTTTAGTGGAAGATATAATATAGATTTATTTGTTAATGATACACTCTTTAGTTTGACAAAAATATATGACAGGATAGTCTGCAGAGGTCCTGTTCAACATGTTTAAATAAGCAAAGACTCTTGTCAAGCCCTCCATCTATTAACTCTCCATTGAGAATTGGGGTGGGGAACCAAAGATGAGGTTGAGCATGGAATGAGGATTGGAATATATGTAAAAGTAACTTCTCCTATGATACATAAGTACAGGTATAGGATCTGTTATTTGGAAATCCATTATCCAGAAAGGCCATATCCCATAGACTTCATTTTATCCAAATTTATAAAAATTATTTCCTTTTTCTCTGTAATAATAAAACAGTGCCTTGTGCTTGATCCAAATTAAGATATACTTAATCATTATTAGTAAGTAAAACCACCCCTTTTGGTTTTATTAAGGGGCCGATTCACTAACTTCGAGTGAAGGATTCGAAGTAAAAAAAACTTAGAATTTCGAAGTGTTTTTTGGGCTACTTCGACCATCAAATGGGCTACTTCGACCTTCGACTACAACTACGACTTCGAATCGAAGGATTCGAACTAAAAATCGTTCGACTATTCGACCATTCGATAGTCGAAGTACTGTCTCTTTAAGAAAAAACTTCGACCCCCTAGTTCGCCATCTAAAAGCTACCAAACTCAATGTTAGCCTATGGGGAAAGTCCCCATAGGCTTTCCTAAGTTTTTTCGATCGAAGGAATAATCCTTCTATTTGCGCTAAAATCCTTTGACTTCGATATTCGAAGTCGAAGGATTTTAATTCCCAGTCGAATATCGAGGGTTAATTAACCCTCGATATTCGACCCTTGGTGAATCGGCCCCTGAATGTTTACATATTTTTAGAGAAGAATTAAGGTATGAAGATCCAGATTATGGAAAGATTCCTTATCCGAAAAACCCCAGGTCCCAAGCATTTTGGATAACAGGTCCCATACCTGTATATATGAAACTAACAGCAGCATTGGTATTTGCAAATACTTTCTGGAAAAAGACATTGCATGCACATTCCCTTTTACCCTATTGTAGTTATGAACAGTACTCTATGGGGTATATTTATCAAAGAGTGAAGTTAATAGTGAAGTTCCGCCACTAGAGTGAAATTCCGCCACTTTCCATTAATTTCTATGGGATTTTTAAAGGCGAACTTTCACTTTCACCCATTGATAAATATGCCTTACAAAATCCCATAGAAATGAATTGTGAGCTGCGGAATTTCACTCTAGTGGCGGAACTTCACTCTTTGATGAATTTACCCCTATAGGTTTCTTTCTATGAAATATTCCAACAAACACTTTTCTATTTTAATGAAAGAAAGCATATGTTGAGTGGTGAAGACCCCACACTTAAAATCCTGCAGTGTAGATGAAAATTTTGCATTGTTGACCATGTACGTTAGTCAAACTTTATTGTACAGCGGGTGAATAAATCAGGGTCTCAGATAGTCATAGAGTATTAAACAAATCCTGAATCTCTGTTCTTGGAAATTGATTGACCCCAGGACAGATCATCATGCTACATAAGAAATTCATCTTTTTAGAGACATCATTGTATTTATGATCTTTCGCCTGTATTAATTTTGATGAAAAGGATTTTGGAAGTATTTTGTAGCTCCCATTTGATTTGAACTTAATAAAATGCAGTTTTGGTCCCAGCACTTTCCCTGCAGTCAGTTGCATGTTGCACTTCTGTATTGTTGCGTTTGGCACTGCTCAGTTCTTCCTGCCTTGCATACCAAATTGAGAGTTAATATTGCACCTCAAACTCCCCCTCTGAGCTCACCATCTATAATTGTGTAATCAGTGCATGGGCATAGGTGTTCTGTCCTATATTCTTGCATGTAAACAAGATTTTGAGATGATGCAAAGCTTGCCTTAATAACTGTGTCCACACAATGGTGTTTGCTGTGATTGTAAATTCCAGGAATGAAGGACAAACAATTTAAATATTTTAAGCAAAGTTTATTTTGCTTGACAAACACTATAAAAAAGAATATGGAATTATCTCTTTGTGTGAAATGTCCCCTTTAATGCCTTTAAGAATGGCTTGGATGATTTCTTGGACAATCCTAATATCCAAGGCTATTATGATACTAAATCTACAATTAATATAGATATTGGTTTATTTAGTTTATGTGACTGTATGAAGGGGTCGGTGGGAGTGTGTATGTTTATGCTCTGATGTTCATTTGGGGGGTTGAACTTGAGATTGGTCTTTTTTCAACCTAACTTAACTATGTAACTATGAATCAGATGCAACTGTGGTCGCCCCTTTGCAGCCACAAAAATGCCAGAATTCTGAAAAAAATATTGCATTGTGGGGGAATTATGGAATTGTGATTCTTAATTATGGAAAATAAAATGTAAGCCATTTTAACCCTTTTACAATCTGACTCCAGCTTTATTATTTTGTGGGTCCAGGCTTGGTGTTTTGCTCTCCTTGCTGAAGATCTTAGCATGTACTGGTTAAATAATTGTATAGAGGATGTACATGTTCCCTAATTTCTATAACTATGAAGAAATAATAAATATAAATATTGTTCATTATCTATAACATGAAAGACAACTAATGCCATAGTTATGTTGCTATCATCCTTGCTCATAACCTGTATTTCAGTTACAATGCCACATACATACATAACATACTAAAAAATATTTACAGTACATACAAGGCTGTTTTGAGATGTTAAACTATGAGCAATCAGGTTAGAGAAGAGTTATAAAAAAATAATAGGAAAGATATTTTTTAGACCAGATATTTTTCTTTTAATAAATTGCAGATAGGTTTGCTATTACAGTTAATACATTTTTTTTTTTTTTTTTTTTTTAAAAAAGAGGCAAATAAATTATACTCTTTTTAATACCTTATCATCTCAACTGGCAAAAGACTATGCATGTCTTAAAAGTAATGCATTCATTCCCATAATGCTAAATGGAAGGTTTAATTCAATTTCAAAAACAGTTTCCAGCTTAAATATCTTTATGTTTGAATGATATAATTTGATTTTTCCTGAGGAAATGGTTTAAAATAAATAGACCTGCCCATGTTTGAGCAATTTATTTAAATATATTAGTCATATATTTTTTTTTTATTGCTTTAAGCTTTTCAGGGAAATATGAAGAAAAACTATTGTAATATAATCGAGAAGATCAAAGAATGCAATTTAGTCAAGCAAGCTCACATCATTTTAGGGAAATGTTTTTGATTGTGGTTAATGATGTTATCAAGTGATCATGGTAAACTGCCCACAGGTTGGAAGTGCTGGGAAATTATAGCTTTACCACCACAGAGAAGATAATCTCTTAGAACAATGGAAGTGAAATTTGGAGATAAACTAAATATAGCATTTTGCACTTTTAAAATACATATGAGAATTCATTGATTTGATAATGGTTTTAATACATCTGTACTTATCTTGGTGGAAAACAGCTTTAGAGGAAAAAGAATTCCACACGCTGAAATTTTGACACGAACAAAGGGAAGAATAAATGGATATTTTAACATCTTTGATTTCATTCTTTAAAGAGCAATTACTTTTCTGTCCCCTGTGGCAGAAAAACAAGCTTCTTCTCAATGGCTGAATTCTTATAAGACTTCACTGATTCATGTTATATTTAGCAGCTAACAGTTTTTAGAGTCATCAGAAGGAAAGGCCTTAGCAAACTGACAGCCCTGAAATCATGGTCTTTGATTGTAATTGACAGAAAAAAGCATTAAAGGTAAAGGGAGAAATATTTTATTCATCTGTGATTACACTGTGATGTGATTTGGTGACATAATACAGCTGTGAACTGAGGCAGGAAATGCAATAATTCTACTTGAGCGCTTGACATGATGTAGCCTTTCTTCATACCGATGCCACTAACTACAATAGTGTCCCTGATGGAAGTGAGACAAATAGTAAGATAGCCCACTACAAAACTTGAAATGCCAATTCTCTGATGTATCTGGCTTGCTATTATATAGCTCACTTCAGTATTTTCCAAGAAAACGAGCTAGACTCCAGTGCATTTTAGGAGATGTATAACAAGCACCTGCTTATTAAAAGTAAATTAGAAGAATAAAGTTAAAATATTTCAGTCTCATGAAAGGTAAAAATACTAAATCAGTAATATTCTGCCATAGTAGCAGACAAAGCATTGCTCTTACTCTTATAGCAAGAACTTAGCACCTCATTCTGTAGCTAATGATGGTTTATCTAAGAATACAGCTTGTGGGCTGAAGTGTCTCAGATCATTGATTCTACAGTTCTTATGACTCAATTCCCAGCTCATGGGCAACAATGAGAATGAGGAAACAACTGGAGCAGAAGGATGTGAGTAAAGGACAGCAAAAGCCACAAGGTGACCATGCGTTTATAGGCCCTTTAGCATTGTCTGCAATCCTTGTCATCTATTGGCTAGCTACTAGGGATGGGTGAATTTGACCCGTTTCATCAAAAATTTTTGACGCGCGTCTTTTTTTTTGACGCACAAAGCCCTACAAGTCTATGGCCGCCATTTTTGCAACGAAACAAGGCGAAAAAATTCATCCATCCCTACTAGCTACACAAATATGTTACTTAATAGAAAGAGAATGCCTCTAATATCTAGTCGACATGAGTCTAAAGCAATTGATTTAGCTCCTTACAGCTGAATAAGAAGCTTACAATAAGATACAGTATATATGAGTGCTCATGGTGGCAAAGTTTGTATTTGCTCAGACTCATAAACAGGAGCAATAACATAAAATCTACAAGACCTGCAAGAAACCATCAAATGGAATTGACTACCCCTCACCATAAAAAAAGTGCAATATCTGGGTAGCCAACTCAGAAACTGTTAGTTAGAGCAAATAATCCCAGAAAGGATATTCTAAAATATACCTTAATATTGAAGACTGAAAAGACAATTACGTGTCACCACCTAGGAAAATCTCTCATGACTATAGCTTCAAGGAGACAAGAACACATATACAAAAATTATTATGAAAACAGAAGTGAAATGTAAATATGGCCTCCACAACATCAGTGCTACTTTCCTCTTGTGGAAAAGGATCTCAGAATATCAACTGCCACTACCCAAGTCACCTGTAATTTGTCCAAAAGGCTGGATGCCCTTACATAGAAATTAACTGGTAAACTGTAAAGCAACTATAACATTGGGGGGCAAATTTACTTATGGTCGACTGCCGAATGGAAATCCTTCGACTTCGAATATCAAAGGATTTTAATCCATCGATCGAACGATTTTTCTTCGACCTAAAAAAGATTGCTAAGCCTATGGGGACCTTCCCCATAGGCTAACATTGACTTCGGTAGGTTTTAGGTGGCGAACTAGCGGGTCAAACATTTTTTTTAAAGAGACAGTACTTCGCCTATCGAATGGTCGAATAGTCGAACGATTTTTAGTTCGAATCGTTCAATTCGAAGTCGTAGTTGAAGGTTGAAATAGCCAATTTGATGGTCAAAGTAGCCTAAAAAAACATTCGAAATTCAAAGTTTTTTTATTCTATTCCTTCACTTGAACTAAGTAAATGGGCCCCCAAAAGTGTAACCATATAAGGGTCACAGAACCAAATGTATAACAGGGATAACTGCACATATGCACATAACCAACCCAAAACAGCTCTAAAATTACCAAAACTGTACATTGTACATTGCAAAGTATGATATTTTTAGCTCAGTATCTGATATCCCAAATTAATCTACATAATAGTGAAGTAAAGTCAAGCATGCACATTGCTTGCCCCCCCCATTGATGATAATCCCAAACCAGTAGGTACCTATAGTCCATAAAAAATCTAAAGACTATCAAGAACATATTTTAATAAAAATTTACAAGTGGACCCCAGCAACAGAATCATATTCCTAGAAACATATAAAATGAGTCTTCAAAGGAGTATAACCTCCAATGAAAGTCATAGACTTGTCATCTAAAACTTTCATAGATCCTTGCCCAGGGGAGATTTTTGCCATTTTGTCTTCCCTAGCTAACTAAGACAATGTCCAAATATTCTGTATATTTAAAGGGGATCTAGGCTTTGAGGAATGATTATAAGGTTATTTGTAATTCCAATGCATAATTTTTTTTTAACGGTTTTGATGCTATAATAGCTGTTACCTTGCCTGTCAGTGTATTCCCCCAGAATCTGCTCAGTTCACTTGTAAAGAAAACCTCATGGGCAGCGGCGGTCTCATCTAACTAAACCCGCCCACCCACCACTGAAACATATATTGTTATGGCCTTACCAAATTATCTTCATAGATACAAACTTTCCTGAGCTGATATTCATACCTAGCAGGTTTTCACTGCTTGAAAAATCGTGATCTTGTTATGGTTTCAAAGCTTGGCTCTTATCACAGGAGGATGTTCAGCTAAACAACAGTAATATGAAAATATACAAATAAATGTAAATAAATGTAAGTTTTAAAATAATTTTGAAAGAACATGCTCATAACACTGTGTAAAAATAGTGTTATAATACAATGTATATCTCCCCTGTAGGGTAAACACTAGGATAAACCGTGCAAAATCACCAATATTTATGAAGTGGATTGGTGATTGTATGCAAATTTGTAGATGCATATAAATTTCTGGGTTATAAAGAAGTGTTAAAAGTTGCTTTTTTACATAACATTTCCATCACATTTTAATCTCTCGTTTAAAATCTGAAGGAGTGCCCTGGGTTATTGCTGATCTAAAGTGGTATGAAAAATGATGTTATATTCTAATCAGATTAAAGAAAAATCACAGTTTTATACCTAGAATGATTATCTCTTTCTAATGGATTACGTCTGTAAAAGCAGAGCATAGCATGACTCCTCAATTGACCCTTCACTTTAAGCCATCCCACTGAACCCCATTGTTACATACCTTAATGAAACATCTGGAGCCAGAAATGAGGTAAAATGGCCACGGTATTTATTCAAATAAATATGACCCTGCCAGCCTCACCCCAAGGCAATATTCAAAGCCAGAATTTCTTAATAGTTTGCCACTATGCTCTGCCGTTCCGCACTTGAGATCAGCACTATATCATTATATCACCACTGAGTATTAAGGCTGCCTCTACCTACAGAGAGAATGGCCCCCAAATCTGCTATGAGCAGGAGCTGCATCTCCCACAATGAGAGATGTTCAGCAGCCCTGCAGGCGGCCCTAATTCTGCAGTGTCTCGATGATAGGAAATCCAAGCAGGCTGTCACCTAGCACAAGCAGTAGTAGCATCTGTATCAATCAACCCACCATGCAGTCACAGGAGAGAACCTCCTTTTTCCTCTTATAAAACGTCCTGTGCAGTACTCTGGCAAGGTCCTACCACTCCTGTGACAAATACAACTTAAAATACATTATTAAATATTCTGTTTTGATCCAGAAAAAACCCCAGCCTGAAGCCAGTGCTAATTATGCCTCAAGAGGAAAGAAATTCCTTCTTGACACCAGTGGTCAATCAGAAACATTCCCTGCATCAAGCATTTGACATTCATTTAACCTGAATAATACCATGCAAACTCTTATGTTTACACTGTCTAACCATACCGAAACCACAATATATGCAGGAAAATATCCACATTTGGTTATTAATAGATAATATGAGAACATAAAGAGAAACTCCTGACATTTCACAAAATGTGCAAAAATTGGGGAGGGGATGTTTCTACCTGCTCAGAAGATAAACTACTTCTTCCACTGACATCATATCCCTTACTTTCTCCATCCCCAGCCCAGCTTTCCCCTGCCCTAACTCATTCCTTCTCACCCAATCACAGCTGATTCTGCCAATCACTAAGCATAGACCAGTGTAATCTGGCTGCTGGTCATTTGGATCCGTTGTCATGCAGCCCTTGCACTTCAATTATAACTGCTACAACACAGCTTACATAAATAATATATAATAAAAAATATATATAAATTCACTACATATTTCACACCAACTTTGTTCTGTTTTTGGTGTAACAATTTTATACACCCCAAAAAATATATCCTTTAGTCATCTAATAAATAAATTACAGGGACTGAAAATGGCAAAAGATTGGGGTTTACCTTTTTTGGAAAAATATATAATCAATGATTTCCCTGTCTTGACAGGATGTATAAGTTGAAACTATGCAGCCCTATATGAAGTGATTGCGCTCAAACAGTTATTAATTTTGAATGAGAGGTCACTTCTTGAGCTCTGTTTTTAGAGAACAAGAGAAAAAGCAATGACACCTGATCTCTACTTTGATGAAAGATAGACTGAGGTGTACGGAGTACAGAAGCACAAAGAGGGCTGTCGGGTGACAGGGAAGGGCAAAGTAAAGAAACAGATAAGAGTGCAATGAAGAAACTGTATAGAGAAAAATGTATGAGATCAGACAGCAAAGTCAATTAAAGTATGGATTTAAATACCCATATGTTTATGATGAATCAAAGGCAAAAATAGCATCAGATGTCTAGGGTGGATATTTTATTTCCAACATGCCTGATAACCCTTATATTGCTGCTTTGTAAAAAAATATTTATCAAACAATATAAATAATATTCTCAGCTTATGTTTTTTTTTTATATGATTGAATAAATGATCGTGTTCCAGCTGCCATGTTAACCTTTTTTACTTCACAATTTCACAGTTCTCTAAATAATTGCTACTGTTAAATTATCCCTTTGAAATAGCTTAGGACACACATTTTGGTAAGCCCTCAACAATATCTGTCCTCTTTATATCCCTGGTCTTGTAACAACTACTCCCCAGATCCCTGTGTTCCACTCCTGAACTTATGCATTTCTCAATTTATAATCTCTACATACATGGGTGTCCAAGACTGCCAAACAGAAAATCATTCTTGGAACTCTTTTCAATAATTGATAAAATGTGACTTGCATTACTTAAATTCAAGTAATCCACATTTTTGTTAAAGCCTTTCCACTGTTCACTTAAAATGTATTTCCTTACTTTAACACCAGTTTCCCCATCTTCTAACTTATCATGAGATAATGTGCTGTGCATTCTATTATACATCTGTGGAACAATGCCAATTACTCAATGCATTCATATCAATGGTTCCCTAATCTTTTGTAGTGTAAGAAGTGCAAGTAGGGTCTCCTATCCCCAGCTCTGATATAACATGTCTATCATTCTCTGCCAAAACTTCAGACTATCACCTTCAGACTCACAGTGGTACCTGACAATAAGTACTCTATATTCCCTTTAGCTGCTTTATAATTCTTAATTATTGACTGAAATTCTTTTTTTCCTTCTGTTTCTTCAAAGAATGCAGTATAATGTACTTTGATTTACTATTTATAAGGTTTATAGTAAGAACATAAAATAGGTACATGACGAGATAAAAGTAAACTTAAACAGATACATCGAAATGGAGATTTGTGTGGGTGTCTACAATATCATCTGTATATTGTGATAATTCAGAGTAAGCAACAGTGTCAGACTGGCCCACCAGGATACCAGGAAAAGTCCCGGTGGGCCAAGGTGTCAGTGGGCCCTCATGCTGCTAAACATTTGGCCTATTTCATGTCATTCCCTATTCCCTAAAGTGGCTAAATAGATGGAATAACAGGTTATAGTATTAAAGTATGTAAAGAAAAGAAACTAGGAGAATAGAGGTTGAGTGAGGAGAGGAAGAATAATAGTACTAAGAGTGGGCCCCTGGTCTAAGATTAATTGGTGGGCCCCTAGTCAAAGGTTTTTGGGTGGGCCACTGGTGTCCCAGTCCGACACTGGTAAGCAATACAGAAGGAAAACATTTTACAGTCAGATACTATAGATAATCCTATTCATCAGTACAGAATGTGCCCCTTCTTTGGATATTATAGACTTTGCCATATTCTTTGAGACAATTTAAGTACTGATAGGTACACTTTAATGATGCAAAACAGACAAGTACAGATAAATCTAAGCCAACAAAATTAACTCCATCTTCTAATATACTTTAGTATTATCATATATATTGTATTCTTCCAGGTGTAGTCATGTAGTTTCTTGCAGTATTGTTTGGACAAAGATATATATATATATATATATATATATATATATATATATATATATTATATATAAGTAGTAATAATAATAAAATTATATCTTCCTTTCAGTGCAAAAGAAACCAACAATGCAATTTATTCAATTATGTTTTTACCACATCTGCCTCTGCGTGGACAACTTTCAATTCAATAAAAATATATATGCAGCAGACATTACTGAACAATATTGTCCAATAAGCCACTAAACACTCCTATATCCTTTTTATATACATTTTGTTCAAGGGAAACATGTTGTTCTGTGTCCACAGAGCTACTACTATATTTCACAGCTGCAGCTCGCCTTTCATGAAATGAAGAATATTAGACCCATCTACACTGCAAAGTTTCTTGTTAGGAAAAAGCAATACCCTAAAGCTGGATATGTCTTATCAGGGTGGTACTGAATTAGGCACTAAAAAGTGGTCCAGAATGCTTGCACTTGCTATCTAATATATCATATGTATTCATTCTATTGTGTTAATATTGTTACAGTTGTTTATTGACACTAATAAGTATATGTTCTCTACACATGACTGTTCATGTAGATGTTTAGCAGACATTTTACTGTAATGGAGTTTAGTTTTATAGTTATATATTTAGTTATATATCCCAAGAAAACCATTTTTATGAATACCCTGAGGAATGTAAAATTATTATTACACATTATTTGAAACAGGGTTAACAGGTTTTAAAACATGCAATATAAAAGTGGCAAAACACCAAACTTGTTTTAAAAAAACAGGCATTAGCAGCCATTGTGATTTGACCAGTAATTAACTCAACACATTAGTTAAATTATTTAAATTAATTAAATGATGTAGACTAAGGTTCATTTATGTAACAGAAAAAAAACATTATTTTCTTTATATTAAGGGCATGGATTGCATACTTGTATGGGCCATGAACAGTGACATCATTCTACCAATAAAGATTGGCTTCCTATTCCTTTGAACATAACACAGTTTATTCAAGAGTCCATTTGATTGATTGTTTGTGGCTTTGTTCTTTATGCGTTCAGACACAGTATAACCAAAGCAACAAAACTTTGTATGGACCAAACTCTCATCTGGGAGACAGGTTCACTATTTCAGTATTGAATGTCTTTATTCTCTCAATAATAGTTCAGACTGAAATGTTTGTTTAATGACCCTAAATGTAACCTGACAAAATAATGGAGCATTATTCATGAACATACAAGGACAAACCCAGTTAAAATGAAGAAAAGAACAGACTGATGCACTTTGGCAGCTCTTTCTGCAACTTTTGAGATTGTGGGAACATACTATTTATATATTACTATTCCTTAAGCTAAAATCAAGACAAACAAGTGAACATAGTTAGTCCAATCTGGCAGTAAAATGAATATAAACATTCCTAGTACTGTAGTCCATCTTGCCAGTCTTCACCAAATAATTTAGAACTTTCCTGTCGTGTGTTTACTCTCCTCCAGAACCAATTCTTTTTTTTTAGTTTTATTATTCAATCAGCCAGCAATCTTTTCAGTTGTAGAGGACGGTTTCATATTCACCTGCATGCACATTCTTACAATAACAGTAGTTAGTGTGTAAATCAAGCACAATTTTAGGAACATGATTATTCTAGTCTAATTTAGGCCTGCTATTTTAAACTCATTAATGAGTTTTCACTATCACTATTAATTTATAATATATATATATTTAACTGTTGAATTCATTATCCTTTACATGATTGTGTTTTGAATCTACCCGTACATATAGTAATGAAGGTTCCCAATTTCTATATATTTTTTGTCAACTTCCTGCAACTGATTCTTCATTTGTATTATTGAAGTTGACAGTCTATGTCAAAATATCTAAAGAAGAATGATGTAGACCTGAATGGGAATAAGAGAAAGAGAAAGACACTATATAAAGAGACTTAGCAATCAGCTATTTCTGTTTAATTAACCACCTGTGATTGTTCTACCTCATTTTTTTGCATTTTTATTGACAGTTATCACTTGGTACAGCAGTTAACACTTAGTACTCTTGGGTACTCAATTATTGGGTTAAATGTTGAGACACAAAGGGGGTTTCAGCCATATATTGTGTCATTTATATTCTGTATATGCAGTATATTGTGAATTGGTCCCTAAGCTCAGTAAGTGACGGCAGAACATGTGCAGTGAATCAGCAGAAAAGAAGATGGAGAGCTACCAAGACATCTTTGGAGGCACAGATTATAACTGCTACAGGGCTGTGGTTGCCTTGGCCTGGTATAGAATCCCAAAACATAATGAACAACATTTATAGCCTACTTCTTTAGTTAAACTTTATTTCCCCTTTAAGGGGATGGAAGATTTAAATTATGATGGTAGATTGTCAAGGTTGGGGTTGTTGTCTTTGGAAAAAAGTTGTTTGTGAGGGGACATGATTACTCTTTACAAGTACTTTAGAGGACATTATAGTGATACTAACACACTTTCTTTTCAAAATATTAATCTACATTAAAAGTTACCAATAGGTCATGCTGATTGTTTTTCGCTGATAGTTCTGCTTTTGTAAGTAATTGTCACTTGAAGTTCTTGAACCTGACTGTTTTGCCAACCTGACTGTCTCTTCTTAACCTGTTAGAGTTTCTAATGCTAGAGGCAGGGTCGGACTGGGGGACCTGGGGCTTACCGGGGCTACTGCCCCAGGGCCCCCTCCCCCCTGTTGAGCCGGCGCGTGTATGCGGATGCACCGGTGCGAGCCGCGTGCGTGTGTATGCACTGGACCGCACAGTGTTTTTGCTGCAGCCTCCCGACAAAGGGATGTAACGGCATTAAGGAGCCTTTGTATTGCTCAGATTTGTGTAAGGAACTTGGCTGGCGGGGCCCACCGGGTTTTTTCCCAGTGTCCCGCCGGCCCAGTCCGACCCTGACTAGAGTACTACTGCTGCACAAATATGACAGCCTCCTCATAGATGAAAAGGTAGTAAGAAAGGTAATGTAAAAGCATCAGGCAAATACTTTTATGGCAAAATTATAAATAGCATTCAAAGACAATGTTATGATACATAATAAAAAAGGTTATTTTCTGATGTCAGCATCTCTTTAAAAGACAGATATTATATTGTTTTTCCATAAAATGGATCACCGCATCAATACTATAGAGATAGAACTTTCATTTGAAGTGAAGAAAGTGAGGTTGTAGAATGCCCTGCTGGGTGATGTTGTGATGGCCGAACATTTAGGAAAGGTATCTTGTAGACCTTACATTATTGTTAAAGTGCATGCAAACAACACCTAAGTAGCTATATATGAAATTGAAATATCCACACAGCAGGATTTTCTTTTGAAAGAGCACCATAATCTGTACAATTAGCATTCAAATAATAGGTGATTTGTTCTGTAATCATAGGGCACATGCAGAATTCAATCTAGTATATGGATAATTAGCTATTGCAATATGCTTTAGTTACATTTATACTAACAATCTGAACTCATTGCAAAATGAATCCCATAGCACAATATAACATTTAGTCAGAGGATGAATGGCTTTTATTTCAAGTTGCGATGACACAGATTTTTGTGCTAATACACTAATTGGTAATTATGCTGTCGGTCACTTTGATATGTATTTTGCATATAGTCACAATGTTCATTTAAGGATCATTTGACAATATTTTTCTACCAAATGAATTTATTTAAATGAAAAATGGTAAGGTAATGCAATCATCTTTGGTTAAAAGTGATGGATGAATTGAAACATTTTTGAATCAGGTCACTGGTACTCATGATTAGAACATTGTTAATCAAGTTCACGAGATTGCTATCAAAAGCTTTATCGTCTCCATTCAAGCTGGTGAGAGGATCATGAATATTAAAGAGGTTCAAACTGATCTGAACACAAAATATATTGTACAGCAATGTAAATGAAAAGGCAAGAAGAACAGTCACTGTTTGCTCTTCAGTGTCCTCTAAATGGAAAATGCAAACTGGCAGGTCTCTGTAAAACATATTTCTTTGTGTGATTTTTTTCTCTAAGGAAGATCACAATGATGTGATCGAAACATTGGACTTTCTTTTGTTTTTCTATTAAAATCAGTTACTGTAACTGAGCCTGTTGAGTGCAATATGTTTTTGCTATTTTGTACACAGTTTACCTGCACCCAGCAGGCATGCTGTGTTTTTGTTTTTTTGTTTGGTGAGTGCTCCTCCATGTTCTATATATATATATATATATATATATATATATATATATATATATATATATATATATATATATATATATATATATATATATATATATATATATATATATATATATATATATGTATATATATATATTCCATAGCCCTTTCAATAAATATTTTTTTATTTTTCTAAGACCTGTGAGTGCTGATCTCTCTTTTTGTTTTGAATAACTTATGCACTGATCGGGCACCCAGGCATATTTATTTATTTTTTCCCCTGTGTTGCCCCCCTCCCTCTTCCCCCCTGGCCTACCTCTCCCCCCGAGCAAATGCCCCTAACTTGTTACTCATCCCTCTGCTCAGGTCCTGTTCACAGAGTTCACCAGGCACCATCTTCTCCTGAGTGGTCTTCTTCCTGGATTAATTGGCATCTTCTGGCGCATGCTCAGTAGGAGCATTTACCGGCATGGATCTACTGCGCATGCGCCGAAAGTCGGAAAACGTTGTGACTTTCGGCGCATGCACAGTAGATCCGTACCAGTAAATGCTCCTACTGCGCATGGGTCAAAAACGCCGGTCAAAGCAAGAAGAAGACCGATCGGGAGAAGGTATCGTCTGTGAAATCCGTGGACAGGACCTGCGAAGAGGGGTGAGTAACAAGTTAGGGGCATCTGCCCGGGGGGACAGGTAGGCCAGGGAGGAGGAGGGAGGGGGCAACACAGGGGAGGGGCACACTATTGATGGCCAATTGATAAATAGTTTTTAATGTAAATACTATCAGTAGGATCAATCACATTGATGTAAAGCCAGCCATGCTTGTCAGTTGTATTTTCAATGGTTACTCAAAATAATATAGGAATCAAAAGGTAAGGTGCAAAATGCAACAAACAAGGTCAATGTGCCATGTTTTCTGCAATTTGCAGCTTGCCCCTCCAAATAGCAGTTGTTAACACTGTATTCATGAGTGGTGGAAGATCACGACTGGGATTCAAAACAGACCCTGGAATTTAAAGTAGACAGAGGTCCAAACAGCCTCCCCCAGTCCAATAAATAGTTACTGTCTATGAAATTTTACACCAGCCCCTTTTGCATTTGCCAGAAGCTGCAGATAGTCTGGACCTGAGTATGTAGGTTGCCCCACACCTTCCTCATAGCTATCCCCAAACATGCACATATTTGCTTAGTGCTCTAGCAAGTGCTAGATTATTCTAGATAACATGTCCCATACCTGTAATATGATATTGTGTGGTCCATGCAGTTGACTCACTATATTATGTCTGTTGTGTATTTGTTGTACAGAGAAGAAAAGTCCTGTATGTTTGGTATTTTGTTTATGTGCTTTAGGAAAAATATCAACTTTCACAACTTTAGCAGCAATTTTTACTCTTTCTGTGCTAGCTTTTCTCTTTACCTTTAGAACTTGAATTTATATCTAAACAAAAGCACTTCCAAAGATAATTTTCTCTATTCATTTTGATGAATTCATTTGTCGAATGCATCATTTTTTATCACAGCAGAGCACTCACCCAACAAATTACAGCTTCTTTAAAAAGCAGAAATGAAATCAAACCAATTATTTTCTTAAGCACTTTAGTTAGTGATTTAGAGTTGCTGGACTGTAAAGGATTTCTTGTCAGTTCTGGCAGACCCATAAAAGTAATAGCTTTCAGGTACAAAAGTAAAGACCTAATAAGTCTTAATGTGACAAAATGTAGAGAGTAGAATTTTCATAGAAAAGGTAATATAGCATTAGTCAGTTCCCCCCTTAAACAGTGTCAGTTCAGTATAGAGGAAAATACAAATTCCAGAAGGAAAATGTAACTTTTCTTATTTAAAAGCAGATGCCAGTTATTATATAAAAGGTATCTTATTGAAACAAAAAACATGTAATGCAACTACCTGTAGTTATTTTTACCCTCATAATTTGAGTGTTAGACACATAAAGCACTTTGTATAAGGCCCAGGATAGTGTAATAGTGCACGTTTTGCCTTTTGTTTTAAGCTTTTAGCAAGAGTTATGGGGGCAAATTTTCTAAAAAAAAGTTTCTAACGTTAACGAAAAAAATCGCCAGCCTCACGTCATTTCGGTACTTCACTAATTTACCAACGGGCGCTTGCGTAACTTTGCTAGCGAAGGAGATTGACTCTAGCACTACTTCGCACTCTTACACCAGGCGTTACTTCGCAAATTCACTAAGATGCAAATTTTACTGAATGTTACCATAATGCCAGCTCAGACAAGGCGAAGTGCAATGGAATGTATAGGGCTTCTTCAATTTTTAGTTGAAAAATTTTCCAAGTCCCAAAAAATGATGGCGTCTGTTAGTTTACGGCTGCAAAAGTCCATAAACATTTTTTTTGGGTACCCGGGATCCCCCATAAATTTCCTACCATAAGGCACATAAACTATACATAAATTATAAACTTTATTTCATTTTATTAAGGTTTCCCTGGGCTTGTGTAGTGTAATGTATTTGCTGCAACATATACGTCCATTCTACTGTAACTACCCGCCGTATGCAAATTAGCCAACGCTAGCTTGGCGCAGTAACGCTAGAGCAACTTTGCCATCATTTGGCACCCTGGACGCAACTTCGCATATTAGTGAATTAGCGTTGTCCTGGCGAATCTACGCCTGGCGAAGTGTTGCGATGTGAGTGAAGCCGTCGCTGGTGAATTACGGAGGTTAGTGAATTTGCCCCATAGTCTGGCCAATATTGTAGTGTTTATGATGATTACTTTATATAGTAATATTGCATACATGTGCCCTGCCTATAAACATGTGGACTGGTCAATTGCAGTTAAAATGACAAAAGCAAAATACGTGGTTGCTTTGGAGATGAGCCCTATAGATTTTAATGTGCTGAAACAAAAAGTTTTTTCAATGTGTTCAAGACATTCTTTTTTTGCAACCATTCTTCCCGTAGTGCCATTATTTACATTCCCTATAAAGATTTTTTTTTGATGATGCATGGCTTTATTCCAGATTTTAGGATTTGCTGGCAAATGTTATATGAATGTGGAAGCATCAGCACTTTGGACCATCCATCTCTTCTCTTAAACCACACTGAGTCTGTTAGATATTGTATCCTCTAATTTCCCTTTGTGTCTTTTTTCACTGTCTAATGAACTGTCTTATTGAATGCATTCCTATTGCAGTTTCTTAATTAATCATTTTCTTTTACATGCTATCATTAAATACACGCATGATTTCTTGTTCATGTCTAAAAATGGTTATTAACCTTCCATGCATTAGGTTCTATTATTAGCCATAACAATGTCAAGTGTACACTTCTTATTAACCAAACCCTTAATATTCTAATAGCTATAATGGATAAAACATGCATTTTTATCTAAGCAAAAAGATTTAAAGATAAGCTCTTCTACCCCATTTTGACTTCAGTGATAAGTCCTGTATACCATTATACCTAAAGGCCAGAGAAAACAATACAAATCTTAGCACTTATTAGAGACTAACGATAACCAAACTCTTGCAACTCAACTTCATCAGCCACTTCATAATCTGTATTAAAGAAATGGCAATGCTTATATTAACTTTTCAACACCAATTTAGATTCTTTAATCCTGCATTTACAGTATATTCTATATAGATATAGATATATATATATATATATATATATATATATATATATATATATATATATATATATATATATATATATATATATATTATATATATGTCAACTACAAGAGGTCCTCTGCACTCAACCCATTATCAATATATTTAAGACAGAGACATTTTGTGCATACTGCTACTAAAAAATGCCTTACCCTTTAAACAACACAGGGATTGTTTGTCCATATATTGCAATATATTTAAGCTGGCCAACTACGTCAAAGTCATCCCATATCTGGCCAGTCCTACGCTTAATTTTCATCTGATTCATTAAGAATTCAATTGCTTATACATTTTACAAAGGGACCAAGTTTTACCTGCAACTTACTAGCTGCTTTCAAAGTAAAACTCCCAAACTTGGCTGCCCTTTTATTAGACACCAGTGGGATCACCTGACTATAGCTGGGAGGGGTGGGAGCTACAACATAGAGCTGGTCACTGCTCCTGTAGAACTATAACAAACAAGGGAAAGTTGTGCTCACCACTATTTTTTAAAACCATTAGGCGGGGGTGCAATGAGGGTGTGACCACAAAATACATATAGTCAACTACAAGAGGTCCTCTGCACTCAACCCATTATCAATATATTTAAGACAGAGACATTTTGTGCATACTGCTACTAAAAAATGCCTTACCCTTTAAACAACACAGGGATTGTTTGTATATATATATATATATATACCCCGTATATACTCGAGTATAAGCCGAGTTTTTCAGCATCCAAAATGTGCTGAAAAAGTCTACCTCGGCTTATACTCGGGTCAGCGGGCAGTAGCTGAAATTGCAGTCATTTTTAATCATTTCTATACCAACAGTTCACTGGTCCGAAACATCACGTTGGCTATTCATGCAAATGCAAATGTGAATACACCTTCATTTTGATGCACAAATATCCCAGTGTTGCTGGTCTTTTTTTGAATATTTTAACTATTTACCGTGCACCCGGGGCAAGCCATATAAGAGGAGTGCTGCCCTTGTGTGTTAAAATTAATAAAGTATCCCTTGTTAGAAAATATGACCTGTAGGTTCACGGAACTCCTCGTTGACTTACAGTATCCTTATATATTACAATATGGAGAACTTTATTCACTATACATACAGTATATACACAAACTTTAATTCAAATAAAAAAGAGGATATTACTTCTCTAGTTTGCCACACAAATCAGTCAAAAACATAGCAAGAAAGCAGCTATCAAAACAAGACTCTCAAACCAAAATCTTCCTAAAGGCCCCTACGGGGGGGGGGGTTGAATTACATGGTAAGTTGACTTGTAGACACATTGCTATATATTTGTGCTAATATAGAGGATAATTTATGAAATCTCTTCTGACAGTTTGTCCAATTGATTGGTGTGTCTATTAAGTAGAGAATTCACTGGAGTAAATACACATTACCCTTCAAACACTGAAAATCCTCCATTATTGGTGCATCTCTGGTGCTCACAACAGCATGACATTTCTCCTTACCTGTGTAAAAATATCTCAGCTCTAGGAGGCAGAGGCTACAACTGCATTAATTGCAGAATATGGGATAGGACATATATGTTTTGGGTGATCCCTCCCTCTTCAGGGCTGTTCCAACACTCTACGACAGTGAGGAAGATTTAAGATTATAAATATGGATCTCGGAAAGACTGCTATCTTAGAGACATGACCATTTGTAGAAAAGATCATTTGCCAGGTTTGGATGTCAACATCTAGAAAGATCATACTGTTACTATCAAATATTTTAGTTTAAAAAAAAATAATAACTAAAACAATCAAAAAATTTATAAATACTGTATAACTAACATTTTATATCATTTTATTATGTTATCTCATTTTGTCAAGGCACTCTTAAATAGTGGGAAAAAACTTTTTCTAGAGTAAGATGCATGAATATTTAGATTTAGATGCATGAATATAATCAAAATAGTTATTTAACTATTTCCTGAGCCTTTTCCATTATTTTTCCTGATTACCCCTCAACCCCCACCAGCATCTTATAATTGCTTAAAATGGCTTTGCTAGACTGCTACACTTACTTGCCACACTTGGGAAAGCAATTGTAAAGCTGCAATGCTTTCTAGATATATCAACTTTATTAGATGTCAGAGGGGACATTAATTTCCTTGGAAATGATTGTTTATAGTATAGTAGAGTAATATATAATAGGAGCGTAAGTAGAATGTTAACTGATAAAGTCAACTAGATACATAATATAAAAAGCATAAGCTACTCTGAGCTACATTTGCATTGGACACAATCCTGCTCCCCTCGGCATATACCAGAAGACCATGAATAGAACAATTATAAATAAGCCTAACACACTAATATTTAGAAGCTGGGAATAATTCAGAAGTTAGCAGAACATTTACAGACATTCAGATATTTACTAGCAGCCTTTTTCTGAATTAAACATATTTAGGAAAAAATTGGAACTGCAAACAAATATTTGCTGAAAAAAATGGTGCAGGAACTTTGTAGACCGAGTGGATCTTTAAAATGAGTCAGAAATTCAGAAGCTTGTAGATAGGAAAAGAAAACTGTCAGAATATTTTTAGAAAGAAAAATAAGAACATAACAGCTACTATTATTGGGGTACCATAACAGCTACTATTATTGGGGTTTTCTCTTTTATTTTTCCCTTGGATGGCAATGCAGCCCAACTTGTGATGAGTCATTAGTCGCTTAATCCCCTTCAAAGATTGTCCAGAGGCTGTGTGCAGTCTTAGTCAAGGTTGAGGATCTCATGAATTAAGAGCACCTAGTATCTAGAGTATCTATGGGTATCTATGACAAGGTAAAGTGTTTCAGGGTAAAGAGGTGGCCCAGTTATGGTGATAAGATTCGGTAGCTAGTTTAATACTCTTTTTGAAACCACAAGCCTGGAGACCTGAGATGAAGAACAAAGATGATCCTAGATGTCCATTCGAGGGGTGTAGGAACTAAGAAGGACACCTTAGACTATATTGTTATGGATACATTTTAGACAAAGGTATAAACTGCCCAAAAACCACTGTTGCCTTCTGAATAAAACACACGCTGAGCACATATAGCCTTCAATATAGGTGAAACCCCATCTCTAAGGGCCCCATTTACTAACAATCAAATTTCTATGTTTTCCACAATTTTTTTTAAAAATTCATGTTTTTTCTATATTTCATAAAAGCTCTTAAAATTTGAGATTTATTAAGGGTGTAAAAACCATAAGAACCTGTAATATAAAAACTTAACAAGTAAAAATTGTTGAGGTCCTATAGAAGTCAATGGAAGCTTTGCTGATCTTATTGGACCGTTGTGAATCTATTCTGACTTTTAGGGGGTTTTTGATTTTTTTCTGCAAGTAATTGTACAAAAACTCAAATTTATAAAGGTTTCACAGGTATTTTGATTTTGCCTTGACAAACTCCATGTTAGTACTCACCGGGATAGTCCCTCCCACCTGCTTCCTTCTGCTTTACCTAATTACCACATTACCTAATATTTTGGAGTCTCTGTGTTTCAACTCCTGAATCAGGTAATGCACTGTCTCATGTCTGCCTGTGTATCAGTTGCCTTCCTGTATTGCTATGAGAGCAGTAAGTAGCAAGTGCTTGTTCCCCCTTAGGGTCAGTCAGTAATTAGGCATAATAAATTAGGGGCCTGAGCCTTAATTCCTCCTGTTCTGTTTTTATTTTATTTGCTCCTAGTACATTTCTACCAAGTATTCTTTACAGGTGCCTTGTGATCTGCACTTAAACTAGCCATACATGTGATGGATCCTTCTTGGAAGTAGGAGACAAAGTGTTTCAAACTTTTAGGTTTCCATGTGCAGGGGTGTATTCATATCTCTCTCTCCTGGGCGTGTCAAGCAGTTTTTTCTATTGGACTTAAGTTTTCCTCTTTGTGACAGTTTGCTATGAATTCTCTCACTCTGTGGGACATTCACTAAGATGCGTAGTTGCGCCAGCTTCGCCGCACTTCGCCAGGTGTATTTTTGCCAGCGCTACGCAAATTCAGTAAAATCCAAAGTTGCGCTCAGGGGAAGCATAAGGTTGCGAAGTTGCCCTGGCGTTAATTCGCCAAGCAAAGCGAAGTTACGCTAGCGATGCTTAATTTGCATATGGCGCCAAATTGAAGTTACAATGGAGGTATATGTAGCATCACTACCAAAAAAAATTTCGATCTTTTTCAGCCTATCACCCATAAAAAAAGAAAAAACGCCAGCGATTTTTGGGACTTAGAAAATGTTTTAACTTTTTTGGAAGCAATCCCTATCTAATCTATTGCACTTTGCCTGGTCTGAGGTGGTCAAGGAAGTCTGGTGTAAAAGGTAGCGTTCAGAAAAATGCGCACTTTAGTGAATTTGCATAGTTACGTCCGTTGCGCAAATTCGCCAGGCGTAAGGGTGCAAAGTAACACTAGCGAATTTACGCCAGCGTCCGTTAGTGAATCGGTGAATTAACGAAAATGCACTATGCTAGCGAATTAACGCTAGCGTTAGGTGCTTCGTACTTTAGTGAATTTGCCCCCTAGTGTTATAGAGTCTATGCTAACAACGTATCAAAAATGTGGGTGCAACTTACCGGCAAAGGCATGAACTTGTGGTACACGTACACTAGTGCCTTCCCTCCATCCACCCGTGTCCGCCCAACTTCCGAGTTCCTTTTATAGACCCACGCCCCGCCCCCCATATGACATCACAAATGGGGCTTGGTCGAGCAGGCGCGCATCTATAAAAGTTGAACCCGGAAATCAGAAGCTGGCATTGTAAGGGGGTGTGAGATCGACCTGAACCCGCCTGACCCGCGGATCCCATGGTATCGGCCCGGCCCTCACATCACTAATGTACACCAAGCTCCCAGCGTCTAAGTCCATATGAAAAGCACCATTGAATGAAGCCCCAGTGACAATGCCATTATTAAGAGAATTCAGATATATCCAAGTTACATTATTGTACCACCTACGGCAAGGAGGTTTATGATATACAATATAGCATTCATAAATACTGTAAATAGGCCTTTAATAGTGTAAGGGGGGTATTTATTAAAACTCAATTTTTTCTCGTTCCATTAAAATTAAAAATTCAACCTAACTCCCAATCACCATTTTACTAAAAATTCAGAATGAAAATTGTACATGTGGGAAAAGTCTTGACGAAATCGAGCAACAATCCGAATCATGTGACTTTTTCGAATTGTCGCTGGAAAGACACCAATTTTTTAATTTTTGAACGAAAACCAGCATCACACAGCCTGAACCCCTTGAATATCATGAAGGCAAAAAACATCTTCCAATAGTTAAAGGGACCATCTGCCATAGACTTTTAAATGATTTAGACAGGTTTTAGGTGGAGTATTTTCAGATTCAGATTTTTAGCAGCTTTGGAGCATAATAAATCCTGAATATTTGAGAAGGTACCCCTTAAAGTAGGCACCATTTCCATTTCTTAATTATACAGTACATCAGAGGGAAGGCATGAAAGGTTACTAACTTTGAGTCAGAATACTCTCTAGGGAAGCCCTTCTTTGGAACCAAATAATTAAGCAAATCAAAGATAGGGTAATCCTTCTATAGTAAATAGAAATCTGTGAAGTGTGTCTTCACAAAATGAAATCATTTTTCAAGAACGAATTGTGCCTTTCTTTTCAGAGTGTAATTGATGTTACCTGTTTCCCCCTCTGTAGCTGTTATCGTGTAATTTTAGCTCTTGACATTTTTCTTTAAGAGCTTGCCCACTTTCCATGTTCCTTACATCTGCTCAGGATTACTATTTGGCTACTGAATTTAGTAATCACTTTAAAAAGTTGGTCTCCTCCACCCCCTGTAGATTTCTAAAGCAAAGAAATGTTTGTGTGAAGGGGCATCACTCACATGAAGAGACATTGTGTCAGCAGAGACTGAAGTCGCCAGTCAAGTCTGCATTCATGCTGAGGCAATGCCAGACCGAAGTTGATTTTCAAACTTAAATTTTTCTAAACTTTACACACTGCATTCTAACCTCTTAAAAGTGGGTCAAGTACCTTATTTAAAGGAAGAAAAAAAACAGTCATATTCTGCTATTATTTCCGCGTAAAAAATTGAATTGTTCATTTTTCTGCAGATATTTTAGCACCCCTGAGTGACTTTAATCCAACAAACTTTGTAAAGAGGCAATTCGGCTGGCACCAATTTGCGGCGAATTTCCGCGCTTCGCTGCCTGCGATTAAATTTGCGAAACTATCACAAAAAATTTTTATCGGCAGCCGACAGAAATTTTTAAACCTGTCCGATCGACCAAACGACCCATCTCCGCCGGATGAAAAATGTCGGGGCTCTCCACGCACGGTCCGAAAATCGTACGAATCCTTGATTCGTACGATTGGATCTGTGCGTCTATGGCCAGCTTAAGATATAATTAATCATTATTAGAGGCAACACAATCCTATTGGGTTTATTTCATATTTAAATTATTTTTTTATCAGACTTAAGGTTTGGAGATCCAAATTAAGAAAAGTTCCCTTATGCATGTCCCAAGCAGTCTAGTCCCTGTTTAAAATGTATAATGAAGCAATAGAATTCTTAATGAATCAGATGAAAATTGAGCATAGGACTGGCCAGATATGGGATGACTTTGACGTAGTTGGCCAGCTTAAATATATTGCAATATATGGACAAACAATCCCTGTTTTGTTTAAAGGGTAAGGCATTTTTCAGTAGCAGTATGCACAAAATGTCTCTGTCTTAAATATATTGATAATGGGTTGAGTGCAGAGGACTCTTGTATTTGTCTGTATGAATTTTGTGGCCACAGCCTCATTGCCCCCCCCGTTTAATGTTCATAAATTAGTGGTGAGCACAACTTCCCTTGTTTGTTATAATCCTAACATTCTGGATAAAACGTCCCATACCTGTATACTATATTGAATAAATTATATTCACCAAAATAAAAAGTGTTTATTTTTCCTTAAATAAATGTCCATAATAATTAAGTGTTGAGAGCAGTATTAGTACAACATTCATTTCATTTCATTTTAAAAAGTTTTTTTTACAGTTACTTTTTCACTTATACACAAGGGCTCATTCATTAGTTTGCCTACGTGCCTACGTGACAGTTGATACCTATGCAAGGAAGAATGTATTTTATTAGCAATACTGACTGGCCGCTGTGGAGTTGAGATGGATCCTGTTCAACCAGCACAGCACATACAATCAGAAAAGAGTTTGCAGCATATCTATACCTGGGGGCCTATTTATTATGCTGAGTAAAATTAAATTCAGCAGGAAAACAGTGCAAAAACCTATGCAAAATAAATGGCGAACTGTGTGACATTTTATTCCATGTGAAAGCCAGTTTTTCCGCCATTATTTTACACTGCTTCAGACTTTTAAAAAAATTACTTAGCTTTTTACACGCCGATGCCTGACGACATGTCCACCATTTTTATACCACATAATACATCTGCCACTTTAGAGTCAAATGCACTAACAGGGGAATGTAATAAAAGTCGCAAAGAGCAAAACAATTCGCACCAATAAGACTAAAAATCCACATCTCGCAATGTAATATTGTTCCTTAAACCGTTATTGCATTGCGAATTTTAATTGTGCATTGCGAATTTTAATTGCGCACTCTTAAGAAGTGCTTGAAGGTGTTGTAATCTTTTGGAGCAAACATAACGACTTTTTCAGTAAGAAGTTTTATTACATTGACTGCGCATTGGCGCAAACTATAAAATTCGCAAACGGTCTTTCACTGTCGGAAGTGGTCGCTAAACAGTTTCCGGGCATGCAAAAGCTATATTAAATTCCCACAAAGCAAAATTTATTTGCGCAAAGGCATAACTTTTCGCATTGCGAATAGTTTTTCCGTTAGCAATTTTTATTACATTCCCCCATAAGACTCTTGCTACATCTGCAATGCTAAGCCTTATCTGTGATGTTTGCCCCCAGCACTGCAGTGTAAGCCTGAGATAGCTAGCTTAGATTTGGCCATGATGGACAACCTAGCCTCCTGGGTGGTCCTACAGTTAATTTATAATCTTGGTTTTCCTTAGGCTATCATGCCTTCTGATTATGATCACTCTCCCCTTAATCCTTTAATGATATAAAGCAATGGATTTATGAAAGGTTTCATTATTGCTCTTATAGAACACTGTTGCCTGAGCAGGTTTTTTACATTGAATATTCTGTATTTGTATGTACATATATGTTTTTCGAGATTGTGTCCCTTTAAGAGACATTAAGAGATTGTGTCCCTTTAAGAGAAATTTGCATTTTTTTTTGCTTTGAATTTAAATATGTTTTGTATCTTGTTTCCTATTGGTCATGTCTCCTATAAATACCTACTTCCTGGGAGGTAAAGATAGCCCATAATTAAGTGCCTGGGGGCAAAAAACGTGTAGGGCCAATGGAGATATTGTTCCTTTTTTAATGAATCTACAATAAATATTATATTTTTAATTTTAATTTTGACGGCCCTTGTGGAATTTTCTGACTGCCCGATACCCCTTTTTGTATGCTGCGGCCTGTGCAGGTGCCGACCATTACCACAGCCCCACTGCGTTTTAAAGATAAAAAAACAGCTTACCCAAGAAACATGACCAGACTTTTGCTTTTCATAAAAGAAATAGAAACAGCGATGTGAGTATCGCAAAATACACTTCTTGATTCAAGCAGTCCACAATTTAATGACTCCCTCAATTGTACTGCTCTTTATTCAATGTTGAATTCAATGTTGATAAATGTAAAGTCATGCACCTGGGATGTTAAAATATCCAAGCCACTTATACCCTTAATGGGACTGCACTAGGCAAATCCATTATGGAAAAGGACCTTGGAATCCTTGTAGATGATAAACTTGGCTGTAGCAAGCAATACAAGTCAGCAGCATCAAGGGCAAATAAGGTCTTGAGATGTATTAAAAGGGGCATAGCTTCACGGGAGGAGGGGGTCATTCTTCCACTTTATAGAGCACTGGTAAGGTCCCATCTAGAATTTGCCGTACAGTTTTGGTCTCTAGTGCTCAAACAGGACATTATTGAATTAGAGAGGGTGCAGAGAAGGGCAACTAAGCTGGTAAAAGGTATTGAAAATCTTAGCTATGAGGAAAGACGGAGTGGGGAGTGGGGATGTTCAGGCTGGAGAAGAGGCGCTTAAGGGGTGATATGATAACTATGTATAAATATATAAGGGGATCATATAATAATCTCTCTAATGCTTTATTTACCAGTAGGTCTTTCCAGCTAACACAAGGTCACCCATTCCGATTGGAAGAAAAGAGGTTCCGCCTAAATATTCGGAAGGGGATTTTTACAGTGAGAGCTGTGAAAATGTGGAATTCTCTCCCTGAATCAGTTGTACAGGCTGATACATTAGATAGCTTTAAGAAGGGGTTGGATGGCTTTTTAGCAAGTGAGGGAATACAGGGTTATGGAAGATAGCTCATAGTACAAGTTGATCCAGGGACTAGTCCGATTGCCATTTTGGAGTCAGGAAGGAATTTTTTCCCCCTCTGAGGCAAATCGGAGAGACTTCAGATGGTTTTTTTTGCCTTCCTCTGGATCAACTGGCAGTTAGGCATGTTAAAAAAAAGTAAAAAGGTTGAACTTGATGTACATGTGTCTTTTTTCAACCTAACTTACTATGTTACCATGTTACTGTGCTTTATCAATCATTCTACATGTAATATTTATTGTAAAAAGGTAGCAGTAGCTGTCCTATTCACCTTTGGTCTCCATTCTAGGCCTTCTAGGATAAAATAACACTAACATGTGAGGGGGAAAAAAGACAGTGTTGAATGAGCACTTGTAGCAAGTTATAGTAAAGCAAATCTCAAATGACAGTCAAGGAGTTTGGGTTGGACAAGGTCAGCACAAATAAGCAGTCTTGACAATATAGAGTTAGATTACCAGTAGTGATTTGTGAATAAATCGGCAATAGGGATGGGCGAATCTTTTCACCTTGTTTCGCCGAAAAAATGATGCCCATAGACTTGCATGGCGTTGTGCGTCAAAATAAAAAGACGAGCATCAAAAAAAATTTTTGACGCCCATAGACTTTAATGGCGTCGGCGACATTTTGCCTGCGGCGAATTTTTGATGAAACGGGTCAAATTCGGCCATCCCTAATCGGCAGGCTCGTATTCCCGCGTTTTGCCGCTGGCGAATAAATTCAAAAATCTGCTGCTAAAATTTGCCGGCATCAAGACAAATTTGGATGTGTGTCAGAATAGTCACGCACATAAAAACTGAATTTGGACAAAATAGGTGCGCGTCAAATTGTCGCGGGCATTACAATTTGAGTTTTGCTCATTTTTTGCCGTTCTTTCAGCGAAGCAAAACAGGACAAATTCGCCCATCATTAATTACCAGTCAGGGTAGGGATTTATCTTTGTAGGACTCAAGAGAGTTGCATAAGCTTTGCCTCCATTGTTCTGGTAGGGCCCATCGGCTCTTTAGAATGTTGAAGCAGCAATGAGATCAAGCAGTAACAAGTTGCAGCATACAAATGGTTAAGAGGCTTAAAGTCGTATTCAATGGCAGTCAGTAAAAGACAGAAGGTTCAGGAACCTAGAAACTCCAACAGGAAGAGCTTATATTTGGGCATTGAACCCTGATCTCTGGCATCATTTTATTTCCAATTTTCACGCCATTCTGTGACATGCTTTATGATGCAGCATGCTGATGTCACAGTCATGGGCACCTCCATCTTGGAACGAATGCCCAGCACCTCACAACACAGCGCTCCTGACACCAGCCGAAAGAGAGAGTCAAATGTAGTATCGCTGCAAGATGATTTGATTGATTCAATGTGACCCTCCCCTTCCACAGTGTTGCATTATTGTGCTACACTGCTACATAATAGTGCTATTATTATATTCATAGCCCCTAATTCAGTGGGATTTGCGGCATTAGTTAGAACTAGGCTGCCATTTTAGTCTCCCATTGGGCCCTTACTTAAAGCATTTCTTTTATAGGAAGTGATCAACATGAGTCAAAATCCTGAAATTATTTTAGCATAAATGAATACAAACAAAAATGGTGGTGTTAGTGGTGTTCTTGCCTCTTAGTTCGCCACTCTGCTGAAAAGCAACAAGTTATTATCTCTCTGGTCGCAAAATGGTTAACATGCATGGCCTTGATGTGAAAACTGATTAGTCGCTTGTTAGAAAGCAGTTTAGCTCAAGTGTTAAAATGCCACCTACTGTAATTAAGGCACTGAATCCTCTTCAGATGCCACATGTGTAGTCACTGGAGCAACACTTTGTTTTAAAACTTTGCACCAAATTAAATGTTTCCCACCTAAATAAACAATCAGTTCACACCACTGCCTGCCAGACTCCAGACTTCAGAGGAGAACCTTTCTTTGATAAATTGTTCAAATACATTTTATGTCTCATTTAGAACTTTAAGGAACTGTACAGAAGTATTTTATTACAGGCGTCGGTTTTTGGTGCGCACATATATGTTTTTCCAGAAAAATGTTTATATCCATAAATCATTTTTTTTCCTTTTATTATTCAGCTCTATCCAGAAAAATGTTTATATCCATAAATCATTTTCCCCCCCCTTTTATTATTCAGCTCTATCCAGAAAAATGTTTATATCCATAAATCATTTTTTCCCCCTTTTATTATTCAGCTCTATCCATAAAAATGTTTATATCCATAAATCATTCTTTTTTCCTTTTATTATTCAGCTCTATCCAGAAAAATATTAATATCCATAAATCATTTTCCCCCTTTTATTATTCAGCTCTTATATCCATAAATCATCTTTTTCCTTTTATTATTCAGCTCTATCCAGAAAAATGTTTATATCCATAAATAATTTTTTTCCCTTTTATTATTCAGCTCTATTCAGAAAAATGTTTATATCCATAAATCATTTTTCTCCTTTTATTATTCAGTTCTATCCAGAAAAATGTTTATATTCAGAAATCATTTTTTCCCCCTTTTATTATTCAGCTCTATCCAGAAAAATGTTTATATCCATAAATCATTCTTTTTTCCTTTTATTATTCAGCTCTATCCAGAAAAATGTTTATATCCATAAATCATTCTTTTTTCCCCTTTTATTATTCAGCTCTATCCAGAAAAATGTTTATATCCATAAATCATTCTTTTTTCCTTTTATTATTCAGCTCTATCCAGAAAAATGTTTATATCCATAAATCATTCTTTTTTCCTTTTATTATTCAGCTCTATCCAGAAAAATGTTTATATCCATAAATCATTCTTTTTTCCTTTTATTATTCAGCTCTATCCAGAAAAATGTTTATATCCATAAATCATTATTTTTTCCTTTTATTATTCAACTCTATCCAGAAAAATGTTTATATCCATAAATCATTATTTTTTCCTGCTATTATTCAGCTCTATCCAGAAAAATGTTTATATCCATAAATCATTTTTTTCCTTTTATTATTCAGCTCTATACTGGCACATTTGGTAATCGGTCACCGACTTTCAGTTTTTTTCTACAAATCATAATTTCTAGAATTAGATTAATAGGTTACTAGTGTATCTCATTTACTAGCACTGGACAAATTTGCACTAGTGCAATTGCCAATAGCAACCAGTTGGAAGTCACCTTTGATGCAGGAAGAAAAAAAGCAAATCTCTCATTGGTTGCTAGGGGCTACTGTACTGGTACAGATTTACCCAATATTTAAGATCACCCAGCATGACCCTTATTGATGTAGATACCAAGCTATATCAGTCACACAGAAAGGTTTAAGGTGACTGACAGCTCCTTCGTGCATCATTGTTCTCTGCACATTTCATTTTCTGGGTGGCATTACCAATAGTAAAAGGAACAGTAACAACAAAAATAGAAGTGTTTTAAAGTAACAAATATATCCTGTACTATTGCCCTGCATTGATAAAACGGGTGTGTTTGCTTCAGAAACTCTACTATAGTTTATATGAACATGCTGCTGTGTAGCCATGGGTATATTCTTCAATTCAAGCTTTCAAGAGGTATCTGAGGTTTGGCAGACTCTTTGAAAATGATCGGTAGAATGTGATTTTGCTGCCTTTGAGCTTTTTAATTTCAATTTAAAAAAAATGAGATAATGTTATTTTTAATAAATGGGCCGCCAAAAGTCAATTCTTTTGCCTAAAGATACAAAATGCTAAAACAGTCGTTGACACAAGTCTGATGTAGGATACCCTACAACAGGTGCACCTCCCAATACCAATATTTTATATGAAAGCAAGATAATCTCTTTATAGAGATAATACAGTAGCATTATTCTGTTCCATAAATTTGTGTACATGGTTTCCTACCCTGCTAGGTGCTACTGCATCTAGTGAAGGGGGGATTTTAACCCCTCTGCCGCTTTGAGGTAGCTTCTATACTGTCAAGCCCTCTCTCTTCTCCTGTGCTCAACTTTCCAGTGCTGGAGGGGGTCCACATCGCTAGGTTTGATAACCGAAAATGTGGCCCCTGTTCTGATGGGATGGCACAATTTCACTTGGCCATAGCCATGTCAATTTTGAATGCTTAATTAAGTAGGAATTAGATTAACTTGTCTGTCTGCCATATATAGATAAATTATATAACCATATACCTGTATATAGATAGACAGATAGATAGATAGATAGATAGATAGATAGATAGATAGATAGATAGATAGATAGATGATAGATAGATAGATAGATAGATAGATAGATAGATAGATAGATAGACAGACAGACTTTAGGATTGACAGATAATTAAGGAGTAATTATATCTACTTGTCCGTCTGCCATTTATAGATAGATAGATAGATAGATAGATTGAGAGAGAGAGAGAGAGAGAGAGAGAGAGAGAGAGAGAGAGAGAGATAGATAGATAGATAGATAGATAGATAGATAGATGATAGATAAATAGATAGATAATAGATAGATAGATGGACAGACAAACAGACAGACTGTAGGACAGATAGATAATAGACAGACAGAAGGAGAGAGATAGATTATACATGGATGGATAGATAGATAAAAAAATAGATAGATTTTGCATTAGAAACTTTTTTTTTCATCAATTTGCCCATTAAAGGAGAAGGAAAGCTACGGAGGCATTTTATTGCCAATAGATTAGCTGCAATAGTGCAAGCTAGAATGCTATATTTATACTGTAGAATGTTTTACCATACCTGAGTAAAAAGCTCTACAAGCTGTTTGTTTAGGATAGCAGCTGCAGTATTAGTTTGGTGTGACATCACTTCCTGCCTGAGTCTCTCTCTGCTCACTTATAGCTCTGGGCTCAGATTACAGCAGAGAATGGACGGGGGGAGAGGAGCAAACTGAGCATGCTCACGCCCGGGGCAAGGAGATTTAAGCTGAAGGCAGGAAGTCTGATACAGAAGCCAGTGAGTACACAATAGAAGGAAAGAAATGCAGTTTTTCTTTTGACAGAGGACTCAGAGCAGCATTACTTTGAGGGTTTACTGGTATATTTAGGTGGACCTTTCTGATAATAAAACACAAAAATAAGAGACCTCTCAAGCTCACCGCTCATTCCTCCCCCTGCCAGGTGCTCAGTCTCCAGCATCCTCACTGTACAGAAAAATCAGAATAGACGGCACTTCTGGACAGTTTAATAAAGCAGGTTGCTTGAAAAACCTATGATATAGGTACCTATGATTAAGGGATTTAATCCCGAACCGCATTACATTTTTCCAGCAACCTGCTTTATTAAACTGCCCAGAAGGGCCGTCTATTCTGATTTTTCGACCTTTCTGATAAGGCTTACTTAGTTTTAACATTTCCTTCTCCTTTAATTAATACACATATGAAAATTAAAATGAGCAAATTGAATTATATTCAGGTCACATGATGGCCTACCAAAGCACTGCACTGGTTAAGCCAGCTCTAGATTTTGTTGTCTGACATCGAAATGATGGGAACAACTGATATCACTGACATCATCGAGGCAATGTGCATGGATACCAATAATATCACATATGAGATTCTTTGAATTTAGTCATAGTTACAGCAATTGTAAATAAATTTGCTGATAGCAATATACAGTACAACCTGCTAGTAGTTTTGCTTTTTTTACATATAACAATTCCTATGCCTACAAACTGCTATTCTCTGGTTCATGTTGGCTTATAGACAGATTTCTGTAGTGCGGGCGGGCACAATCCCTCTCTAGTCTCCTCATCACACACAGGTTAGAACTGTGTTTTTCAAACCCCCATCTTGGAATGTCCCATCATTTTAAAAATCCCTTTACAGAGAAATGTGTTCGTGATTGTTTTCAATCTAGAATTCAGCTGAAGGTTTTCTTAGTTTTATGAGTGCAATGTAATTAGACAGCAAGTGACTGTGTGCCATATGCATGTATTGCTCTCCTTAGCATGTGTTACTTTGATGTGCTAGGTTAGAAACCTAACTCTTTTCTTGTGCAGCCTTCCTCCTGGCTGCTTAGCAGCTGAGTCCAGACTTTGAAACACAGTCTAATTTGGAGGCAGATGCTGCAGCTGCTACTGTCGTTTCAGCTGAATTTTTTACTTTGATGTCAGCTTGAAATCCTGCATGCGGCATGAAGGAAGCAACCTGTATTATTGGTCGGCACAAAGCTCATCATTTTACACATTTAAAGATAATTCCCATTCTGTTTGCAATCATGGAATGATCTATAATAGTATCATTTGTGGATTTTATAAAAAAAGAGTCCATACAAATGCAAAGTTGCACGTTATTTCCTTTCATTGACATACTCATTAGAAGGTTGGTGGAAGTATTGCAAATAAATTATTCAGAATATATTTTCTAATAAATATACTTAATGCTACTCTACAGCAGTATTTCCATATTCTTTTTTAAGTTGTAGAATTCAAAGCTTTAAAGATACAGCATGCATTCCCAAATATCACAGAATACTCTGCTTTGCATATATTCACTGTGTTTCTAAGCTGACGTTCAGGGAGAAATGCAAGATTAGGGACAGATTTGTGGTATTTTATTTTTTGAGTGGTCAATCATTTGCAGCTTTCTGTACTGATTCTTAATAAAGCAGAAAATGATTACTGTTAGATCCGTCCCTCAAGGATAAGCATGGCTTTAGTATTGAAACAATGCTCTTTTTTTTCAGGGACTATGAGTGGTGTGGTTTAGCGCTGCCACTGAACTCTAACACCTGGTAGAAAAATAACAGAATTTCGAATTATCAATGCAGTCAAAAAATTTTGAGGATTACATACATTTTAAAAAATTTTTTTTTTCATAACAGACAAGTGTAAACAGGGTCAGACTGGGCTCACTTCCCAGTCCCTTAGGATACTTTGCAATAGGGTTGCCATCTTTTGTGATGCAGAAAAATGGGCAGGGGTGGGGCGGATGACATCATGAGCATGCCGGTGACATAGGAGGTGGGGCTTTTGAAATCTGGGGTAGGGCTTGTTATGTCAGAGTCAGGACTGATTATGAGGACTGTTGATGTGGCTGAAATCCGGACAGGTGGAAACCCAACTTTGCGAGAAATTTTCAGCGAGTCAAACACTTAGGGGGTTATTTACTAAACTCCGAATGCAAAATCTGACTTTTAAAAAATCATGAATTTTTTGGAATTTATCAAACCCAGAGGATGGAAAAATCTGAAAATTCGGCATCTCAGACCTGTCGAGGTTGCGTATAAGTCAATGGAAGAAGTCCCATTTTTTTGATGTGTGCTGGGTTTCGTGCAATACCACAAAGTTTTCTGTGGTATTTTTCGGGTGAAAAATCGGATGGAAAATTCGAAATATTTGTGAAAATCTGATAAAATATCAGAAAAAAACATCACAAAGCAAATTTTCTGGAAAATGTAATAATAAATAAGTGGGGAAAAAACAAGCGGGTTTGATTGGAGTTTGTAGCAGAAAATAGAGATAAATTCGGACTTTGATAAATAACCCCCCTTACTATATGGACATGCAGTGTGACTCCAGCACCTTAATACCCAGATGGGAATCTCTTGCAGATGCAGATTCCTCCAAAACAGACTCCATTCACACTCTCTATCTCTCCAGGCACAGTATCTACCTTGTTCTATTTGAAACTGGGCAGAGCTGCCTTTCAACCAATTGCCAATCCCTCTTACCAGTCTTCTCCTGTTTCTGTCTGTATTTTGTTCTACTTATTCATCTCTATAAGGCAATTTATCTAACATTATTAATCTCTGGATATTTATGATTAGACTAATAAACAGCATTCTCCTATATTTTCTGTTTTTCACTTTTCCTGTTAACTAGAAGCTCTGTTGGCCTAACTAAAGCGGTTATTATGTGAGACACACTGTTTTGTGTGTTGGATGTCTTCCCAGTAGTACACCAAATTAATGCTTTTGGGGGTAAGTCTGAAAAGAGTTATTTCATCCTATTTTATAACATGTAAATCAGTGTCAGGAAACACATAAATACTGCAGCAATGCTTCTTTTTAAGTAAAAAAAGCTTGTAATGGAAAATAAACATTTCATCAGAGAAAACAGGTCACCTTTTGCGGTTCGTGATGCTACAAACGTAACATAAAATGTGTGCAGCAATAAATGTAAAGCGTTATTAGAATAAAATATATAATTATATCTCAGGTCAATCAAACAGAATATATTATTTGACAAACCCAGTAATGATCTGATTTGTGTTTAGTTGTGGTCTATACGTTTACTTTGGGGATCATCAAATATGTGCACAAAACTTTGATTTTTATTAAATGTAATGTATTATAGACTTTTCTGGGATTTCAATGATAGTCATTATAAACCAATGGCAATAAGAAATATAGAGCCTATTGTCAGTACTTATCAAGAGTACTTAAAGCACCAAGAGTACCCCATATTATTACTACAAGATTTGTTCAATGAAACATAACCATTGTTAGACAGACTTTGTTTCCCATAATAACTGAATAAGTACTGATTGTGTACAGTATATGGTTTCTGCTAGAAACAATATCAGTCATACGTAAGCATTACTTTAACCTTAATTTGTGTTGATAATAAATTAACAAAGCTTTGTGCACTTCTGTTCTTATAGCATGTCTAATGCAACAAAACATAACAAAAAAAACCCCCATAAGAACAGAAAAAGTAAAACTTACCATGTAGCTTGTGGAATCCCGATGCCCATACCCCACATCTTCAGCATGATAAAACATACAAACAAAAAGGATATATAATAAAGGATCCACACAGGCCAGCTAATTAAAAAAATTTAATAATTATTTTAACAAAACATCAGTGCATTTCATGCATAGTGCACTTATTCCAAGACTTGTGATTGGTGTGGGTTGTTCTCTAATTATGCATATTGTGTGTCATATAAAATGAGCCTATGACTTAATTTAAGTAGACTGAAACGTGTCAGGCTTGAGGCTGTTGAGTAGTGATGGGCGAATTTGGGGCGTTATGCTTCGCCGAAAAATTTGCAAAATTCCTGAAACGGCAAAAAATTCCCGAAACTGCGCCGGCGTCTCGTTTTTGACACCGGCCTTCTTTTTTTTGGACGCTCCGTTTTTGGCATCCATTTTTTTTGGACGCCGGTGAATTTTCGCTGGGGAATTTTGGCGGCGGTCTCGCCGGCGGCGAATCGTGGGAATTTGCCGCAAATTCGCGCCTGGCGAATAAATCACCTATCTCTACTGTTGAGGCGATTTTGGTAATAAGTATATTTTACTTTATTTGCTAGTCCTATGCTGTCCTGAATGAAGCAACACCTCTGTGGAGCTCTTCAAGAATTCCATGGTGAAAAAAATTAAAACCATTTTTATCGAGTTTGGGAAAATGGTTCTGTGTCCTTAGGATTCTGTGCAAAGAGTCATCCACTGTACATCCCAGAAAATTCCTATCCCTACTAGCATTTTTCTGTAATAGATGTCTCATTTATAGAAAGTTGCTCTAAACTGTATAGTTTAGCTCATATCTTACCAAGTTACTATTTTTTCCACATACACTATAGCTTAGCTTATGTATATATATAACTATATTAATGTATGTTGCTTTTAAAAATATCATCACAAAATCAGAATATTTCAATCATTCAGTTATGAATCATATTTCCATTTTTTTATGCCTTCAATTTTCATTCATCTTTAAAAGAGCATGTAAAATTGATAATCATTTTCTCTATACTCAATCAACAATCCACCAATGTTCAAGTCAGAATCCCTCTATCATCAACTCAAGAACTTTTATTCCTCTTGATGAAAACTCTGGAAAGAAATACCCAACCACAGCATGTTGTGCACATTTTACCAATTCTATTCTTTTGGGCTATGATCTTTAAAAAAAAATTGTAGCTGAATTAAAATATTAGTTACATTATTTACAGTGATTTGTTTTCTTTTTGTGGTATGTACAACTCACCCAACCCCATCCATGAATTATTTTTTGCTATTATGTTTTTTCTATAATGCCCATAAGGCTTTTTTTTTTTTTTTAATCTCTTGCATCTCAAAACTCGAACTGATGTTAAATAGAATTTTTTATTCTATTCCAACATAACATTTTGCAGATTAATGATTTAAAATTGAAAAAGAGGTTGTCTTGCCACACTAGTTTGCAACCCATTTTTCAGACCTATATCACTGTAGTTCAGATGTCACACAATTATTTTAATGGTGTCTGTGGTTTGCATTGTATTAGAATAAATATGGCAGAAATTATGTATGAAAATATTTTCACAGATACTAAATTTATCTGTGAGCAAGCTGATGCCAATCCAGGGCGAAGAAGGTGCACCAGACCACCTCAAGGGCACAGAGAAAAGGCTTAGGACTGTTAACATGTAGGGATGTCGCGGACTGTTCGCCGGCGAACTTGTTCGCGCGAACATCGGCTGTTCGCGTCCGCCGCAAGTTCGCGAACGTCGCGCGACGTTCGCCAATAGGCGTTCGCGTCAAAATCGTTCGACCATTCGACCATTCGATCGCTAAAATCGAACGATTTTCGTTCGATTCGAACGAAAATCGTTCGATCGAACGATTAAAATCCTTCGATCGTTCGAATCGAACGATTTTCGGATGTTCGAAGTTCGCGAACTGTTCGCGAACTGTTCGCAATTTTTGCCGGTGTTCGCGAACGGCGTTCGCGAACACATTATCGGCGGTTCGCTACATCCCTATTAACATGAGCCCAAAGATGATTTTGAAAAATCTGCTCTCAGTGTTTTAAGAGGGAAGAAAATGCAAACCAATACTTGAATGTAGTAAATGAGTTAGGGGAAAAAATGCTTAATGCAAATGTAGGGATGTGTAAAATAGCCACCCCTAGTATTATGAGAAGGCAGTCCCTCCATGTTATAGACACCTAACTGGGTCCTAAAATACAGTTGGGAGGGGTACTGTTTGCTCTTCCTGCACTAAGCTATGCCCCTTGCTGTTTCTCACAGTGACAGCAGATGGCACTGTGCTAAGATATAAAAGGCTCTGAAGCCATGCTTTCAGTGTCCATTTTGTGCTAGCTCTGTCCTGAACAGGCAGGTAGAGCTCTGTGGAACCTAGACAGGTCAGGTCTAGTAGGAATAGGCTACTCACCCTTATAAGTCACTCTAGGAGTGACAGACAGACAGGTTATTTAGCTGAGCAGCTCAAGGCTCCGACAAGGAGAGTCAGAGGGATTAAGATCCCGGGTACTAATAGCCCAGAAGTAGGGACGGAACAGGGTAGATAGATTCACCTCAGGTTCCACTTAGAGAAAAGGCTGAAAGCTGGGTGTACCTTTATTGCTGCTGAGCACGTCCTCTTGCCTGTGGGGACTAATACTGACCAAATGGTGCTGTGAGTATTGCCTATTCAATGTAATACCAAATTCTGTCTGCTCTATTGTGTATTCCACTGAGGATTGTGTATGTTCAATAAATATGTTCATGGTTAAGTTATAAGAACCACTGGCGTCCAATTATTATACCCTGTATCCAGTTACAGTTGCACTACACCCTGCCTCCACACTGTTGCGAGGGCTTAAACCTCCTTGCCCCGGGTGTGAGCATGCTCAGTTTGCTCCTCTCCCCCCCCTCCAGTCAGTGCTGTAATCTGAGCCCAGAGCTATAGACTCAGGCAGGGAGAGACTCAGGTAGGAAGTGATGTCACACCAAGCTAATACTCCAGCTGCTATCCTAAACAAACAGAGAGCTTCTACAGCTTTTTACTCAGGTATGGTAAAAAATTCTACAGAATGAATTTAGCATTCTAGCTTGCACTATTGTAGATAATCTATTGGCAATAAAATGCCTCCGTAGCTTTCCTTCTCCTTTAAGTTGATTTGACACATTTCCCCGGTTTTACAATTCAGAAATATTAATTGTCTTAGTAAACAACCAGTTATTTTGTGTAAAAGCATTTTGTTAGTCACTCTGCAAAACTAGCAATATAGAATTTGAAATTAATTAAAAAATAAAACACAACAGCAAGCATCGGATCCCAATACCTAATACAGATATATGTTTCATTATCCGGAAACCCGTTATCCAGAAAGCTCCGAATTATGGAAAGGATGTCTCCCATAGACTCCATTATAATTATTACAATTTTTAAAAATTATTTTCTTTCTCATTATAGTAATGAAACCTAATACTTAATCATCAAAGGCAAGTACTATTCAAGTATTAGCCTACTACTAACTACCTACTAACAAAGATAGCCTTAACTTCCTCTCCTCTTTTCTAGAAAATTCTTTAAAGGTATTCTGTCAAGCTGAAAGCTGTTTTCATTTCAGCAAAAATTCATGAAACGGCGATAATTCGCCAAAATGCATTGAAGTCCATGCACATAATTTGTTTTGGATGCATGTGCATGTGACTTGTGCTCTGATAAACTTCAGTCTCTTTTTACTGCTGCACTGCAGTTGAAGTTACAGTATATCAACTGCCTCCCCTCTACCCCAAGCAGCCCATAAACAGAACAATGGGATAACAGCACCCTGACACCAACATTACTAAAAAAATGATTCCATGGTAGATATGAGAATAGCAGCCAAAAGTAAAAAAAAAACCCAAGCCCCACCATGAGTCCTATAGTTATACTGAATAGGAGAAATAATAGTTTATCTGAAAGCAGTTCCATTGTGAAGTGCTGGTTCAGGCACAATAACCTGAGATGGCTGCCTACCACACCATAACATTTTTTACGCCCATGGACTTCAATGCGTTTTGCCAATTTTTCTCCATTTCACCAATTATTTTAACAGTTTCATGAACAACGGAACAGGTTCCCTCATCACTACTCCTATTTAGACAAATTAAAATTCATTCCCTTTAATGAGTCTCTTCAGTACGTTGCCCCCCTTCCACCTCCAAACTGATGACAAGGGAAAATGTTTTCTTTTCTCTTCCAACCTATAAAAATGTTCCAGCATTCATTCTTTCTTGCCTTCCAGGAAAAATACAAAAAGAAACTCTCAAGATTTATGGATAGATAGCAGAAGGGTAACTACAGAGGAATCAGACCTTGCAGTTGGGCCCAGTAAGAAATTTCAATATATCTTGGTAGCATAGGCCACTTTACCAATGTTCTAGGGCTCTTTATTTCTGTTGGGCACAGTAATATCTATTAACGGCACTGCTAGGTAGATATACCTTTCCTCTTGAAGATGACTTTGAAACACTGGGCCCATATGTAACCAGCTGTACCAGAACCACTCACATAGTTAGACCACAGAATGCTTAGACTTAAAAAAAATTGGGTACCCCCAGCTTCCACACTTCCTGGGAAACTACCTTTTTTTTTTTTTAAAAAAAAAGAAGCATTTTAACTAATGCTATTTGCCCCTTGGCAGTGGTGGTTAGTCTGATATTAGCCTGAACATTCTTCAGTCTCTTGTTACCATGACAGTAAACTGTACTGTAGATGGTGCAGCGTTATTTTTTGATTTGTGCTCTTGTAAGTCTTAGAATATTTTCCCCATGGCATACACATGAAAAGCACATATATTTTAATTCTGCTTGTCCTCCTATATTCCTGCAGTAAATTAACCTGCCAATCTGACCCAGCAACAGACGTCCATACAAAACTCAGATGAGAATTGAAAATAAAATAACCACGCTTGACAGATATAATAGTTTAAGTGATTTCAAATTAACAACATCCCACTGACCGCAAGTGAAGAATGCGTTCGTTCTCCAGCAATGAAATATGCTCCAGGGACTCATTATACCAAGTGGAGTAAGTGAGACCCGAGTAGAATAATTGAGGTAGAGCAAGAAAAATGACAGCTATTTAATTATTTAAAAACGTATCCCTAAAGATTCCATAAGACATTACATTTTTTCTTCCTTTTTTTTTTTTTTTTACTATTTCATCAAGTTTAAAAGAGTATACCAGGACAATTGTTCAGAATTTCTAGTTCCAGCACAGCCTAGTGACATTGGCTGCTGCAAATGCTTTTTTTTCCCAGCATGCACATTTTATTTCCAGTACAACTTCACATTGCATGATCCCTTGTATTTTAAAATATTTTTTTTAAAACTGCCACAAAATATCACCTGAAAAATTTGCTATGAAAAAACGCAGAAACAAAATGCCCATAGACCCCCAATGTATTTTGTGCTAAACAAGTCGCAGAGGAAAAAATGCCCATAGAATTCTGCACTGAAAAAGTAACAGCAAAAAAAGCTGGCATAAAAAAAACACCCATAGACAATGTAGGGGACTTATAAATGTTGTCCACATTTGTTATGCACTTCCCTAAGGTTTGGTGGCAGTGAGCTTTAATATAGAAGGGTAAGTCATGTGGATCTAGAGGCTTTTTACCAGAGACTCCCCTAAGTGGATGAGAGTCCCAAGTGGATTTGTGCAAATGTGTCTGATTTGTGTTGGCAGGTAAGTGCCACAAAATTTGCTTCAGATGATGTGTAATTATGCTACAATTATGGGGGGAAATTATACATTGTGGGTAAAACATGCCAATTATGTCCAGTATTACACTTTTCATATTGCATTTGCCATCGTAAATATAGTTATATTATTGCATAGTTAAGTTGGGTTGAAAAAAGACCATCAAGTTCAACCCCTTCAAATGAAACTCAGTTTCCCTTTGCAAAGTTCTCTTTTCTATAGAAAACAACCCCTTGACAGTCAACCTTTATAATTTAAGTCTTCCACACCTCTAACCAATTTAGTTGCACTTAGTCTCTGCACTCTCTCCAGCTCATTTATATCCCTCTTAAGGACTGGAGCCCAAAACTGCACTGCATACTCCAGGTGAAGCCTCACCAGGGACCTATAAAGAGGCAAAATTATATCACAGTTGAAGCTCCTAGCCTGAAGAACTACTTTCCCTCAGTAATGCCTTGCAGTGGCGCAGAGACATCTCCAAGAATGTCTCTTAGCTTTGTTTTCTCACATTGTGCCAGATTTTGCACCATTTAAGCATCCAGCACTTGCAACTGTGGGATTTTTAAATGACAACCATGAACATTAGTAGACCCTTAAACCTATGGGTGTCTGTACTACAGTTACATCAAGAGACTTTTTTCTGCTCAGGTTAGACCATTTCATTTAGACTAAAGTAAAAATAGGAATACAGGTATGGGTTATGCAGAATCTTTGGGACCTGGAGTTTTCCAGATAAGGGATATTTTTATAATTTGGCTCACCATTAGTTTTGTTTTGTACCGAAACACAAAGGGCAGAAAAAAAAAGTTTTTCCACTCCAAATGCATTAAAGTCAATGGGTGTTTTTTCCTTAAGGTGACTTTTTTGTGCCAAATGCTTTAAAGTCAATGGGCGTTTATTTTGTTGCAGTGTTTTTTTTGTCACGCAACTTTTTTGCCGCAAAATGTTTTGCTGAGCTGAAAATTTTTGATGCAATTTTGTGAAAAATTTCCCCCTCAACTACTCAATCTAACTATGGCAAATGTCTTTGCTCATCACTACTCACAATTCCTTTAGTCTACTCAAAAATCATTTAAAAGAATTAAACCCAACAGGATTGTATACAATATATCAAGTACATCGTACTGTTTTATTATTAGAGAGAAAAAGAAAATCATTGTTAACAACTCAAATTATTTGATTAAATTATAGTCTATGGGAGATGGACTTTGATAATTCAGAGCTTTCCAGATAACAGATCCTATAATTGTAGTAACCTTAATTATTCATTGAGTGCATGTTAGCTTTAAATATACTCTTATTATCCAGTACTAAAAACATAAGAAAAGTGTATTGCTTGATGAACACTACCAGTCCTTTTGTTTCATTTAGATAAACCATTAATACATCTCTTACATATTTTTACTTTTGTTATTTGACCCTAGTGAAACCTGTGTGCAGTTTTGCATAAATCTTGATATCAGTGGGGGGTCACATGAATAGTGAGCATTAGGAAGAACAAAAGAAGATGAGAATTGTTCTGCAAATATTCAGCAGTTGCTACACAATATTTAATTGATTCCCCTGTGTGACCAAAGTTGCTCTTGATATCTGTAGCACATTTACTGCATGAAGTGCTTATTGCAAACAATGCAGAAACCACTATTTAGTTCTAAACTTTTCTTGATGAATATACAATAACTTTATATGTCAGCATGTTTGGCTTATATTATTTTCTTTAACTCTTTTGTCTTAACAATTTAAAAGTAGTGGAATTGACACCCCTCCCTCGTTCAATCACACCTAGATTAGATCAATCAATATAAATTAGTTGCTAATTTGATGTTATGGGAAACATTACCAGTGATATGTATCTCCAAGGTTAATAAATAAGCCCCTAATACTTATTATGTCAGAGCCATTTCTCAATGTTAGGTCACTTGACTTGGTCCCTACAAGTGTCTTCATCATAGGTCAGTGATTGTTGTTTTTTTCACTTCATGCACCAACTTGAAAGTCCAACCTATGATTACAGGTATATAAAAAATATCAGTATCACCTATTCAGTGATAGTGTCAAAAAAATGAAGGACAGCAAAACTTCCAGCTGGATTTGCAGGTGATTCATGATGAGCAAATATCATATTTCCCCAGTTTTCACCTAAGAATCAATTCCTGCCGCTGCTGCAAGTCTCCCCATGGGGGTCAGAACAACAGTTTGAGACTACTGTAATAGGGAATCTCTATGAAGGTTTTCATTCCATCTAGGTGTTAATATATAGTATCTAGAACAGGTATTGGAGCTGTAATCCAGAGTGCTTGGGGTCTGGGGTTTTCTGTAAAATTGATCTTTCCGTAACTTAAACTTAAACATATTCATACCTTAAATGTACTAGAAAATCATTTAAATATTAAATAAACCCACTAGGCTGGTTTTGCCTCCAATAAGGATAAATTATATCTTAGTTTGGATCAAGTACAAGGTACTGTTTGATTATTACAGAGAAAAAGGAAATCGTTTTTAAAAATTTGGATTATTTGGATAAAATGGAGTCTACAGGAGATGACCTTCCCATAATTTGGAGCTTTCTGGATAACGGGTTTCCGGATAATAGATCTAATACCTGTAGTGATAAATCTAAAGCAACTGGAAAAGCTTTATAGCATGTAGATCCCCTGACTGTGCCTTTGCAATAGAGCATTGTGGTTGAGCAGAAACAATATCACCAGAAAGATGGTCATACAAAGGGGAGGTAAATAGTCATCACATATGTGGCTGGCATATTAGAAAAAAAAAATGAATAATTTTTTTAAGCAAACATTTCTGTGTTCAAGCCAAGCAACACCCTGAGACAGAAACTGGTACACACAAAAGACCCAACACCAAAGCAAAAGAAAAGTAATGTGGACTATGCTGTCCTGTGTAGTGACGAGTGCAAAGATCTATATACTGGGGAGAAATCTGTAGGCAAATGACCCAGCATAGAAGGGTAAACTCAACAGAACTTGACTCAGCCTAGACTCAATCTACATCTACAGGAAAGGGACACTCATTTGAAGACAGTAACCGGCACATTTTGAACTGAGAACACAGACAGTTTACAAGAGGTGTATTCCTAATTTGAACAACCACTTGAACTTGAACAAGCACCGTAAACCAAGGGCTTTCAAGAGTAACTTGCTTTTAGCATTTTTACACCAGCGGTTTCACAACACTTTCTTAATGAGATTCATGGTACCATGTGATTGGATCACACTTTTTATACTTCTGTGCATTTCATCCAGCACATGCCTTAATATGTTCAATGGAACCATTATGTTTGGATGTTGGCCTGTAATGATTAAAAATGCTGTGGAATTTCCTACCACTGTGTAGAACCGAAGAAGCTGCTCAAATAAATTGTGAAAAATCCAGTTGCTTTAGATGTATTCCTAAAAAATATCTTTTAAAATAATTTTTATATTCCTTGTTATTATAGAATAATCTGACCCATTTCGTTTAACCAAAAATTCATGAAACTGCAACACATTTGCCAAATGCTTTGACGCCTATGGGCGACAAATTTTTATTGACGTGCAACAATTTTTTTCACCCTTTGGAGTCTATGGGGCAAATTCACTAAAGCGCGAAGTGGCTAACGCTAGCGCAAATTCGCCAGCGTGACATCATTTTGTAACTTCGACGATTTACTAACCGGCGCTGGCGTAAATTCACTAGCGAAGTGGACCTACTCTAGCGCTACTTCGCACCCTTACGCCAGGCGACTATGGTGAAGGGACGTAACTACGCTAATTCACTAACTTGCGGATTTTCATGCACGTTAACTCTTGCGCCAGACTTGCCTTCGCCAACTGAGACCAGGCAAAGTGCAATAGAGTAGATAGGGCTTGCTTCAAAAAAAGTTGAATTTTTTTCCCAAAAACACTGGCATCTTTTCCTTTTTTAAGGGTAATAGGCTGAAAAAGATCGTACATTTTTTTGGGGGTACCCTCCTTCCCCCCTGCATTTCCTAACATATGGCACCTAAACTATACAGTGGACACATGTATAGGGCAAAATAACACCTCTATTTTATTTTATGAAGCTTTCCCAGCTTGTGTAGTGTAATGTATTTGGTGCTACACATACGTGCATTGTAATTTAATTTGGAACTGTATGCAAATTAGGCATCGCTAGCGTAACTTCGATTTGCTTGACGAATTAACGCTAGTGCAACTTCGCTACCGTTTCCCTCCCAACTACGCATTTTAGTGAATTTGCGTAGCGCTGGTGAAACTACGCCTGGCAAAGTGCGGCGGAGTGAAGGCATCGCTAGCGCATTTTCACTGCTTAATGAATTTGCCCCTATGGGCGTCTTTTTCAAGGTGAAACCTGTCAAAAAGCTTTGCTCATCATTACTTGTGATACCTTGAATGTCTAAGATTATCAATATGACCTTGGTGACAAAAAACACTCCATTACAAATTATCCAGGGGCATGTCACTCTTAAAGGGCAACTTTGTTAAACATCTTTGCAACAAACCAGTTTGGTCTGGGCTGCTTAGGGATCATAATAAACAAAGCTGCTTGAGTTCTGCATAACTGGGAAGTAAGGCGGGGGCTCCCCCTGCTGTTCATAAGTATGATTGTTTTCCTGCTCAGCAGTTAGGGACCATCTGACAATTCCTATCAACAGCAGCAAATTTCCCTGCATACAGTCAGGTTTCTTATAAAAACGGTACACATTTTTTATTTGAAGTATATTGGAGATAGGTTTCTTTTTCATTAAAGAAAGTAAAAATGGGATTTTATTTTTTTGCCTTTACATGCCCTTTAAGCTACTAAATGTTCTGTACAACCTTTTCTTGAAAGAATATACTAACATAGGTGCTACAGAGGTCAGTGACCCATGCAAAACAATTCGTTTTGCTTGGTCTATTGATTTAGATCAATGAGTGACTGCAGTTATGAAGTTATGTTAGTAAAGGATTCCTTTATAGGATATATTATATCATATCAATATCATATATTATATTATGTTATACATATTATCTAAAACAGGCTATGCGATATACAAGTTTAATAAATGTCCTACTATTTATTGACTTAATTAAAAAAAGATGCATTGTTGCATAATTTATGTTTTTTAGTTGTTTTGAATGCTGCTAAAAATAATAGATTTGAACCTTGTAAAGAATATACATTTATGGTATCTATTATCCAGAATGCTCGGTTTTTTAAGATAATGGGTTTCCATCATTGGGATCATTATTCCTCAACTGTACTACAAAAAATAAAAAATAAACATTTAGAGGGTTATTTACTAATACTCGACTTTTTCTCACTTTGTTGAAAAAAAAATTTGACCAAACTCCCATTCCTGATTTCCCTCAATTTACCAACAACTATTCTCAAAAAATAGGTGCGACATTAGACACAACAAAATGTTGTGACTTTTTCTACTTTAAGTTTTTGAGCGAAAACCAACATCAAACACCCCAAAACACCCAACACCCAGGCACGAAACATTTTCAGATGGATTAAGGGACCATCTGCCATTGACTCTTACATGACTTTGACAGGATTTAGCTGGAGTATTTTCGGATATGGATTTTTTGCTGCTTTGGGACATAATAAATCTGTAAAAAAAAAAATTTCACTTAAAAAACTCGACCAGAGAAACTCGACCTTTAATAAATAGACCGCTGAATAAACCTAACAGGATTGTTTTATTCTTACAAAGAAAAATAGCCAGTTCCAAAGAGTCCAGTATACCAGGTGCAGCAGTGGAAGAAAATGCATTTCACGTAAGTGCCTTTCTGGCACATTAAACGATCATGTTCCTGTGATAAAGATTACAATGTCACAATGATAAATGAAGAGGGTGGTAAAAGTTCATAGTGATTAACATGAACATGAACATTTGCTGTAGTATCATTTTTAGTTAGAACTCTTACATCAGAAGTGCATCTTAGATTACAGAAAATCAAAGTCCCTAATGAATGATAAATGTAAATGTTTCTAACAAAAAATAAAATAATAATAATAACAGTCTTGTATTTTACCACAGATTGGGCAGGTTGGATATCTGTAATGTGGAAATAAAACTGTATGTGCTGGTTTGCTCAAGGATATATAATATATATATATATATATTCACCAATTACCCGCAATATACCATCACACTAAAGACGTGCCCTAACGGGCTGCACCACTAGATGATCCCAGGCAATGTCAGATAGCTGCACAGTGAATATAGAAGTGCCGAATAACCAGCTGGCTGGCCTCCTCCTTTGGTGTGAGACTCGCCAAGCAGTTCGGGCACTAAATAACCCAGTAAGGGTTAACGTTGGCCAATGTGCGTCGCGACCAATAGGAAGTGGACATGACCGATGCGGTCCAATAGGGTGCAGGCATTCCATTTGTGGCTGACACTGCTAGCGCTGGACATTCTGGCATACAACAGACGGGAAGGCACGGACACGGCAATCAATAGTACTGCCCACTCTCTACACCTTCCGTATCTGCAAAGAGAGGCAACATTGATCAAGATATGCGCTAAATAGATGACACTCAGCCCGGTGCACTGGTACTGCCCGACTTCCCTAGTCAGGGAACGCTGGGGGTCCACGATGTTTTTAAACTTTATGGTTTATGGCTATACGGCAACACAACTAGTCACCACTATGATTGATCGGGGAATTTCCCGTCAGCACTAGTGATGGGCGAATTAGCGCGATTCGCCGCCAGCGAATAAATTCGCAAAACGCCCGCGAAAATTCGTGGAAAAAATTCGCCGGGGTCCAAAAATTTTTTCTCGAAAAACGGACGTCAAAAACGAGACGCCGTCGCCGTTTCGTGAATTTTTCGGCGAAACGGCGCAAATTCGCCCATCACTAGTCAGCACTGGTCTACACACTATTATCGTTACATAGATAACAGGCCTGTAACATTGTTTTTTTATTTGAGCAGTAATAGGGCACTTAATACGTCATGATGGGGGTAGTTACGAGCACATTATCCAATTACACACGTCACTCCTACTTTTTGGCGGGTTCTGGGGGATTTAAATCTGCATGTTTGTACACAACATTTTGTTTCCTGAAGACGGCTCAAGCTATGGAGCCGAAACGTTGAAAATCAAGTTTGATATTTGAAACTTTATATTAAGTCCTGTTTGGTGCGGTTTTTTTGATTAATGAATAATGTTATTGGTTTGAACCAGCACACAGGCACTGGATGTTTCGCCTTGTACACCAGCTACAAACTGTATATTATATATACATATATATATAGATATATATATATATCTGAAAAAACTCAGATGCATTTGAACTACAGACTTTCAACTTTCATTAAGTGGATTGGACAAAAATATTGCATAAAAATGTGAGGAACTAAAGCCTTTAAAAAAGTAATTAGACAATTGACTCAAAGGCTATTTCATGGGCAGGTGTGGGCAATTCCTTTGTTATGGCATTATCAATGAAGCAGATTAAAGCCCTGGAGTTTATTTGAGGGGGGGGTGCTTGTATGTGGACAATTTTCCTGTGAACAGACAACATGTGGTCAAAGGAGCTCTCCATTCTGGTGAAACAAGCCATCCTTAAGCTGCAAAAAAAAAAAACAGAAAAAAACCCATCCAAGAAATTGCTACAATATTAGGAGTGGCAAAATATACATGTTGGTACACCCTGAGAAAGAAAGAAAGCACTGGTGAACTCAGCAATGCAAAAAGACCTGGACATCCACGGAAGACAACAGTGGTGAATTATTGCAAAATCTAGTTTGGATAATTCACAATTCGAATTTGAGCGTTTTTGACCCTTAATATATCTTCCCCCAAATGTATTTATTCTTCTTAAAAATAAATAAATATATAGTTTTTTTTATACCATTGTCAATTTTTCAGCTACAAAGCAATCCCATCCAATCATATCTTAATGCATATACCAGCAGCGCAAAATTTCTCCATCATCTCTATGTATAAACCACAACATCAAATTTAAGGTGGGCAGTTTCAAGTCACAATTTTGAGGAATTTATACAGACATATTAAGCAATACTGTTGTGGTTTTGGGGAAACTGAATAAACACATGGGACACGTTTATCAAAATGTGAGATTAGAGTTTAAGGGGCCGATTCACTAACTTCGAGTGAAGGATTCGAAGTTAAAAAACTTCGAATTTCGAAAGTTTTTTTGGGCTACTTCGACCATCGAATGGGCTACTTCGACCTTCGACTACGACTACGACTTCGAATCGAAGGATTCAAAGTAAAAAATTTGACTATTCGACCATTCGATAGTCGAAGTACTGTCTCTTTAAAAAATACTTCGACCCCCTAGTTCGCCATCTAAAAGCTACCGAAGGTACCCATAGGCTTGGCTAACTTTTTTTGATCGAAGGATATTCCTTCTATCGTTGGATTGATGGTCTTAAAGGAACAGTAACACCAATAAATGAAAGTGTAATAAATGAATTAAAATATAATGCACTGTTGGTCTTCACTGGTAAAACTGGTTTGTTTGTTTCAGCAACTCTACTATAGTATATATAAACAAGCTGCTGGGTAGCTATAGGGGCAGCCATTCAAAAAGGACAAAAAAGGCACAGGTTACTAATGAGTTCACCAATTGATAAATATGATTTTAAAAATTCCATAGGAATGAATAGAAAGTGAGTGGATTTTTTTCTGTGGTAAACTCTAATCTCACATTCTGATAAATCTGCCCTTAAATGATATACATTACAAAACATCATATGCTTAAACTAAGTAGCCCTGATTACAAACTATTTCTCAATTAAATGCAATATTCTAACATTCCTGTTATTTTTAACAGGACTTCAGCCAAAATGTTCTGGTTGTAAGTGTATTTTCCACCCCATTTTTTTTATCAGCTAGAAGTTTATATAAAATTATCATTTTATATATCAAACACTGTAGATATTATTTGAGAAGTAGATGCCCCATTTCAGGTAATCCTTGTGATCATTTTTTAAGCAGCAGGGTACAGGACTATCAGACTGAGTGGATAATGATATCAGCTGTTTCTTTCCAAAACAACAGGTGCTTTGGCATGAAAAAGTATATCATCATACTGAGATGATGACATCAGTTCATACTTCAGTTTAATTATAAACTACCACTATTAATCCTCAGTTAATTAAACCTTTGTGTATTATGCAAGGTGAAATACAAACACAAAAATGAAGTTATCAGCTAAGATACTAAAGAATATTTCCAATATATTAACAATGTATTTATTTCTGTCCCCTACTTAACAATGATTTTGGCTCCAAGCTTATAGTACTTTCCATTCAAAAGGCCACTATTTTTCTATATGTATGACCTTGAGCCCCCTACATGTAGAAAGATTGGATGAAGTCCGGTATACTCTTTTATGTGCAATATTACTAACATTTTGTCACAAAAAACATGATTTCTGTAATTTTGTTTTTCAGAAGTGGAAAATTAAAATATGTGTGTGTCAGTGTTTCTATATTATGCTTGCCTTTTGGTAAACCAAAATATATAGATGATATAGAAAAGAAAATATCTTTGTGAAACATGGGTAATTTAGTAATTTACAAATATGCTTATTTTTTACTAGCAGGTTTATCAAAAATCAAATATCTAATTTAAAAAAAATGAACGTTTTTAAATACAACTCCCATACAACTCATTTGAAAATTCAAGTTTCAGATTTCTAATTTGGTCTTCAGAAAGATCCATGAATTGCATTAAAAACTCTAATTTGAATATTGATAAATGAACCCCATAGACAATATCCCTGTTTTTATAGATTTTATAGAAAAGAAAATATCTCCGTGAAACATGGGTAATTTAGTAATTTACAAATATGCTTATTTTTTGCTAGTATGTTTATCAAAAATCAAATATTTAATTTAAAAAAAATAAAAAATCTTTGTGGGTTTTTATTTAAAAACTCAAATTTCAAAAAATTAATTGCGTAAAAACATTAAAAAAAACTTGTATGCAGTTAAATCACATTCTACCCATTTTCAGTCTACAAATTCATCAACAATTCAAATGAAAAAATGAACGTTTTTAAATACAACTCCCATACAACTCACTTGAAAATTCAAGTTTCAGATTTCTAATTTGTTCTTCAGAAAGATCCTTGAATTGCATTAAAAACTCTAATTTGAATGTTGATAAATGAACCCCATAGACAATATCCCTGTTTTTATAGATTTTCTTCAAAAATTGTTGTACTGAGATAAAGAGGGTAATTTATCAACATTCAAATTCAAATTTTTGCTGCAAATCAAAATTATTTTTGCTAACACTCACAAATTCAAATGATGATTGAAAAAAACAAATTTATTCAGCAGAAAACAATTTAATGTATAAACTTTGGTATCTAAGATGCTTATTTATTAAAGGCTGCATTTTTGGGGTTTTAGAGGTTTTTGAAACCACAATTAATCTCACAAACTCTAAAACCACGAATATCATTGTTTATTAATGTATCTTATTAAAGATCAGCACAGCTCCCATTTACTTCTATAGGACCTTGACATCTTTTTATGTTTCTGCATTAGAGGTTTTTACACTTGATACATTTCAAATTGTGATTTTGGGGGGTCATTTACTAATAATCAAATTATGATTTTTTTCCATGAATCTCTAAAAATTTGTGGTTTTACTAAATTTCTAAAAAGCTCTGCTCTGCTTTGTTAAAAAAATTACAATTCAATTATTAGTAAATGGCCCCCCAAAGTTGCCAAGTAAATGTGAAAGTGAATAGTAGCTGTGTATGGCAAATTTAAAACATTTTTTCAATGCAAGCTTTTAAAAATTGAAAATGAGTACAACTTCAAGGTAAAGGTATTTGGGTTATTTTTTTCTAATTTTATTCAATTAATTTTTTTATATTCAGATTTTTTAAATAAATAAGTAAACATTCAATTCTTTTAAAAATGAAAGTTTATTCAAAGTAGAAAAACTTCTACTATCACACAATTTCAAATGTTGATAAACGGGCCTTAAAAGGTTCAGCAATTAGGAGAAATGCCTATCTAGCAGTAAAGTTTTTTGTTTTTGAGGAAGGAATCAAAACAGTGCTATTTTGCTTTACTGGGATCAAAAATGTGTCCCATGACCTATATAATCAAGACAGTATAACAGTATAACAGATTCAATTCTCTGCCAAAAGCAGCAGCAAAAATCATAATGAACATTATGTGTGGCTTCATGAGGGTAAAGTATCTATGAGGCAGAAGCTTGTAACAATGCTTTAATTGGATCAATGATGGATCAAATTAGAAATATTGTTCTTGATCATGACTACTATGCGGCTAAAAGTTTTAGCTTGAGCCTTTTGTGTGCTATGTATTAGGTGATGAACACAAAGGGCTCAAGCTACAAGGTACAGTTTTTGGTAACTTATTGATACTTAAAGGGCATGTAAAGGCAAAAAAATAAAATCTCATTTTTACTTTCTTTAATGAAAAAGAAACCTATCTCCAATATACTTTAATTAAAAAATGTGTACCGTTTTTATAAGAAACCTGACTATATGCAGTGAAATTCTCCTTTCATTTACTGCTGTGGATAGGAATTGTCAGATGGTCCCTAACTGCTGAGCAGGGAAACAATCATACTTATGAACAGCAGGGGGAGCCCCCGCCTTACTTCCCAGCCACTCAGAATTCAAGCAGCTTTGTTTATGACGATCCCTAAGCAGCCCAGACCACACTGAGCATGTGCACAGTCTTAGTCTTGCAAAGCTGTTTAACAAAGTTACAAGATGGTGGCCCACTTTAGCCAATTTTGAAAGCATAAATCATTTGTTTGATTAGGCGTGTGGGGCAGAAATACAGCATTTCTAGCCTTATTCTATTTTAGACTTTACATGCCCTTTAAGACAGACTTAAGTATCTCTCTTACACATTTATGTGTTCTTAACCTTTTGGAATCTTCAAGTCATTTCCACATAATGTCATAAAAAATCTTTGGGACCCCCAACTGTCAAGCTGCCTTGTACTTTGTTTTAGCAGATGTGTTCCAGGCAATGGCATAAGTGAAATACATTCAATTGACACATACATTTATAATTAATAAATTATGCATTTGGTCATTTAAGGTGCAAGGCTCATGCAGACATCACTTATGTCAATTGAAATGTTTTCAGCCAAAGTTGTGCCATTAATATTTTAGCAGATGTTGCCTTTAGAATAAAAATAAGTGAAACATTGCTCTTTGTATATAAAAACCCTCAAATATAAACAAACTTCTCTTTAAACATTGGACTTCATGATAAAATAACCACCTTTCATTTTAATTTTACAGCATGAAACAAGAACACATACAACTAACAATTCAAGCATAAATTCAAAAAATTGGACTTTTTACAAGAAAACAAATTTGTACAATGGGATGAATAAAACTAGCATTATTTTTGCTTAGCTGTTTGTACCTGTTAATATACTGTACCTTACTGTATTAAGGCAGGTGGAGTTTTATTTTTATATTGCTCATTTGAAAAATTAGCATTTTTAGAGACTATGCTGAAACATTTGGTTGACCATATGGATCTTTCACATGCACCATGGGGTCTTTGGTTATATGAGATCAGTGTCCTAAGTGACAGCTGGGGTATTTATACCATCCGAAAATATTTCAGCTTCTAATTTGTCATAACTACCTCCCGTGGCAAGAAAATATGTTATATTTTCCCGATACATTATTGTTCTCAAACTGCAACTAAAGACACTGCCAATATCCTCCATTTATTTACCCAGTGTATTTAATTTTCACACTGATTAAAATGTGAAAAAAATGACTACAAACCTTTCTTACTTAGTTGAATTTAAAGTTATGCTAATAAATTTGCTTATTCAAAAATATTTTTGTTTGTTACATAGATGTTTCTTGGCACACGTTCCTCCCGATTATAATTTATGTGGAAGCTGATGGAAGACTCAGAAAGTGTAACACCTGCTAAATATTATGATTGCCCTGTGGCATAGCTTCTACGTGCAGTTTACACTTCAGTGGTCATGGTTGCTGGGTTATTAAGATTAGTGGTTTTCTAAAAAATATATAGTCCTGTTTCTTGTGGTGACTTATCACATTTTGTTTCCTAAAAATAAAATGAAATATGCATTGCCTATGGAATGTTCCATTTATGCATCTGATGTTGAATAGCAATTGGTGACACCTAACAATAAAACACAGCTGGAATACAAGGGTGTGTGACAAAGGAGTGTCAACACAAATTAGTAAATAGAAGTTGTTGTCTATGTTCAAAATTAAGATGATTTCCATATACATAATCATTTGCTTTGCATTGCAAAGTGATCTTTGTATCCTAATTCTTGCCCACCCAACCTTCATTGCTCAAAACAATTATTAAAATTAAACATAAGTGGCCCTAAGTAACCTGTGACCCGTTGTTAGGTCTAACTTGTTTAGTTCCCGGGTGCTTATTCTTCGTGAAATCCATTATGTATACTGGTATTGACCCATGCCTGCCTGATTGACTACTCTGAATCCTGCTAATCTGACCCTTGCCTGTCTGACTATTCCAAACTCTCCGATCCTGATCCTTGCCTGTTTGCCTGACTATTCTGAACTCTCCAATCCTGATCCTAGCCTGTCTGACCTTGCTTGAACTCTGACTGGACCGACCGGGCCTGTCTGACTATCCTGTTAACTCAGCTTGTACCGACCCAGCCTGTCTGACCTTACATGAACTCTGTCTGTAATGACCCGGCCTGTCTGACTTTACATGAACTCTGTCTGTACTGACCTGGCCTGTCTGACCACGCTATTCCGTTTTATCCTCCTGGGCAGTGTTGTCTTCTGTCCTAAATCATTGGTAAAACAATTGTGCCCCTTGCTTGGATCCCTTCATAATAAGTGGCAGCCAATTAGCGGAGGGCTCCTCCCAAAGTGAAAGGCAGCTGCTACAGGCAGAAGCAGAGCCGAGACCAGGGAGCCTAGCACCTGTTCTGGATTTAGGGTGCTGATCATGACAGCCTTTCTCCCTTGAGCCAATCCCCATTGCTCCAGTCCCAATGATGAAAATGTGAGCGAATAAAAGAAAGGGGACGGGGAGACAAATGACAGTGGGTGCCCACTGTATAAATCCAGCTCTGCATATACATAGCACTGCCTTAATACCAAAAATACCAAAAATCTGAATCTGACTCTCTCATAAGGCATTATGGGTGGAGCCATGCAAATCACGCCTTTCCTGTCCCTTTGGCCAACTATGCATCCAGAACCGCTGGTTTTATAGCACAGATACAGCCTAATGGTTCAGAGCCATATATCCAAACTTGCAGACAGCCTGTTTCAACCTTCAACCAGTGCAAGATATTGGCACATGGCTTCTTGCACGTGAACGGCTTTTTGGCTCCTTTTAGCCCATCTCACCCTAACTACGTTTGGTTCTCTGCTTTGCTACTCCACAAGTCCTACCTTATCAAAAGCCATGTTCCAATATCTTGCACTGAGATCTAACAAGGTCGAAACAGGCTGTCTGCAGTTTGGAAATATGGCTCTGAACTATTAGACTGCGCTATAAAACCAGCCGTTCTGAATGCATAGTTGGCCAAAGGAACATAAAACAGCGATTTGCTTGTCTCCACCCATAATGCCTCATGTGAGAGTCAGACTCTGATTTGTGGTATTAAGGCAGTGATATGTATATGGCAAGATGCAAGTAAATAGCTTCTATTTTCAGAAGGCTTTACTCTGAGTTTTGTAAATGGATGGTTAAATGATGATCCATTCAGCCAATCCATTAATCTTTCTTATTATCCAGTCTTTAGAAAATAATGGAACGTAAAATGGTCCTGTGGATAAAAGAGTCTTCTATGTTGTTTTGAGTCACAGGTTACTTAGGGTCACTTATTTTTATTTGTAATCCTTGTTTTGAGCAATGAAGGTTGGGGTTGGGTGGGCAAGAATTATGATATAAAGATGGCTTTGCAATGCAAAGCAAATGATTATGCATCATCTTCATTCTGAACATAGACAACAACTGTTTCCAGAAGGCTTTATGCTGCATGTCTTGCACATAAAGGGCTTCTTGGCTGATTTTAGCCCTTCTCACCCTAAACAGGTTTGGTTCTCTGATTTACAAAACTCACAACTTTTTTCTTTAAGAAGCTCACAACTTCTTCCTTTAAGAAAAAACAGAATAATTGCAGTGAAGTTTTTTCAAGGAAAAAAGTAGCACGCAAACCAGCATCACATTTATTTTCAATGAGGTTGAAAATCTTGAATGTATTAATAAAGTGTGAAATAAAATAAAGTTGCTGGAGACAATTTTGACTTCTATAGAAAATGTACAGCTTTTACTTTTTGATATTTAGTCTGTAGACTTGTTGCGATTGCTATTGGTTATGATCAAGCTTACTGACATATACTACATAACCCGTATTTAATTAAAGGTCTAACACGAGGAGGCCTATTTATCAAAATTTTAATTTGTCAGTTTTTTAAATAAAAAAAACAAAAATGTACCAAACTTGAATATGTGCTTATTTCTACTCAGAAATAAAAAAAATTATTAAAAACAAGATAAAAAAAACTTAAAACTCCCAAAACTTAGAAAGATTTGAAAAAAATTAACATTTTGGTTGGACAATTCTAATTGACTTGTACATGAAATCACCAGTTTTTGGTGCCAAATTATTACATTTGAGTTTTAAAATATTTTTTGTGCTTGAAAATCTCACAAATTTGAGTTTTGGAGGCTTTGCATATCATTCTTTTTGCATGTCATTATTTCACAAGAACAAGAAGGCACCAGGTTAGGATAGCAGTTCCCATTCTGTCAAAGTGTTTAGCTTTTAGAGCGGTTACATTGCAGATAAAGATGTTAAAAGTCATCAGCACGATTAAACAAATGCTATTTTTTCTTGTTTTAAAAAAGATATTGTTAAGAATAATTCATTATTATTAGCAAATGCAAGTTTAAAACTATACATTCTTTGTTTACATTCTTTGGTACTTATTGTTCACACATTAGACATATTGTTTATTGTATTGATATTGATATTGTATATGGGGATATAATGCATTGCATTCACATAACAGTCTGCTAATATTCCCATTATTAGAAATACTACATTTCTCTGATACATAGTTATATAGTTAATTTGGGTAAAAAAAAGAAAAGATAAGCGAGAGGTCCATCAAGTGCATACGGTATATATGCACATCCATGCACACCTCCATCTAAAACTATATCTGTACACTTAAAAATATAAAAATATATCAGTGCAAATTTTGCAGTTTTGCCAGTGTGGGTTTTTCGTGAATCTGCACTAGAATTTCGCACAAGAAAAACAGACGTCCTAATTATCTGCTCCTTGCCTTCCACACTGCAAGTTGGTAGGTTGCACTAAATCAGAATGACTGAATCTAAACTGTACGCACTCACTGACACCCTTAAAGCTGGATTTCTAAGTGCTCCCAATTAGTCTGCTTCTTGTATGCAGTGCTCTGCTGTGTGGTTGTAACAAAAGGTGCTGAACAGGGCCAACCATTTCTTAACCTTCTGTAATATTAATTACAATTCATATTACCTTCTTTATTTAATGTTTCATTTGACCTGTTCAGTTGGATAAAAGCTCTTGAGCGATGTCAAATAACTTTGACACTGTGCCAATGGGCATACAGTAGACATGTTATTATTAACTTTAAACATGATGACTTAAGAGAATTTTAGCAAGTGCCCTAAAATAAAGCATAAAAACAACAAAGCTCTCCAATTACACCAGGGTCTTACACAAATAAGGAGTTGTTTTTATCTTCAAATGGCAAATAGATCCCTACATTCATTTTGACTGTGTACAGAATATTGTATAATATTCAAACTGCTGCACAAGTTAGAGTCCCTTGCAATGAAATATAAGCCCAATACTTACACACACACTCTTTCTCTTATGTTCGATTGGCCCTTTCTTGATTATGCCAAATAGGTATCCTATATAACATTTAACTTTGTGGATTCTTTCTCTGCACATTTTTGAACTGTCACATTTGGAAGGGAAAATAAATCTTGTATAAACTACAAACTACTATTTACTAGCAAGATATTGGTATAATTCATTGTTCCACAATGCACCTTCAGCTGTCTAGCCAGTATTGTGGGCAGGGTATGTGTGTGTTTTATTTTACTCTCTTCCTATTCTCTCTTCCTATTATGTATAAAAATGGATAACTGTAATTAAAGCGCTGAATGAATGTCTTCTATAGCATCCTATTTATTCTCCCAGCCAAAGTAGTGAATCCTTTAATAGCCAGTAGAGAGTGATCCTGAGTGATAAAACAAATACATGAAATTCTAAATTCTAAAGTCACACAACACCAATTTTTGTTGCAGGTTGGGGGCTTGCCCATTTTATTGTCACATCATGTGCATCAACGTTTCGGGGGGTTTTCACCCTCCCTTCCCATCAGGAAACCCCCCCCAAAACGTTGATGCACATGGTGTGACAATAAAAGGGGCAAGCCCCCCACCTGCAACAAAAATTGGTGTTGTGTGACTCTTCTTCAGAACTTTGAATTGCATGTGACTGACGGTGCCAACCGTCTAGAGGGATCAGCTCTACCAGGCAGGAGAATCATAGGAAAGGAAAGGAGGTGCGGCAATTGACAATTATTGGATGAAACAAATACGGCCATATCGAGAAGAAGACTTCTGACATCCCTGTGTAGTGTTGAGTAACTACTAACTGCTCATCCTCTCAAACCAGCTTACTAAACCCACATTTATCAGTGTTTGTCTTTTGCTGCCTAGTGAAATGCACACGTCACCTGCTAGATTTAATGACTTATCCCACTAGGTGTGTGTTTCAGCTTGGGAAAAGTGACAGTATGCTCCTTAAACATCTGGCTGGACACTCTGTGAAAACATAGCAACTTCTATTATATTTTCCTCTGTAACTGAATCCATTCAGAGCAGATGTTTTTCGATTTTTTGCAATTCAAGCTCCCCTTTTTGGATCAAAATATGGACCTAACAAAGGTTACATTTACAAACATAAGAACACACTAGTTTATAAGAAATACAGCAATCACTCCAGGAATATCAAGTGCAGGAGAAGTGTTTATTTCATATTTCAGCATACCTGACCTTCAGTCTTGGCTTCCAGTTGTATGCTGGAAAGTAAGTAGGCTTTCTCTACAAAGTTTTACTTAACTGTCTTTTATTCTGGCCAGCCAAACAGTTTGGAAATCACTAATTTAGTAGAATCACAAAACAATACAACAGACATTAGGGTTTTTTTTATTAAAGTGCGATTTTTTCTGGCCGGACTTCTAAAGGGGGAACACCTTTTTTTCATAGGAATTTTTTTTTTTTACTTTTTCGAGATTTATTAAACTCTGATGGTGTTAAAACTCAGAATAAAAAAGTACTCCAACCCAGACCTGCCGAGTTGACGTAGAAGGTTTTGGTCGTCAAATTCGAAAAAGTCTCCGTTTTTGGCAACAAATCCAAAAAATACGCATAATTCAGATTATCCCACAATTTTGTCAATGGGTGTTTTTTTATGGCAAATTTTTTTTTCCTGAATGAATCTTGTACATGAATGAATCTTGTCCATGAGTTTTCACATGATGAACCTTTTTTCTCACTGAATTGAATCTGGCCCTTTTTTGGAACCAAACTAAAACACAGTTACTGCAAAGATGACTAAAAATTGCCAGAAATGAGTAGCAAACCTGTGTGAATTTTTTTTAAACTGTTAATATTATCATAGTAGGGTACGTAGTGTAGACTGTAGAGAATTCAGAGCAAATACTGTAATGTGCATCTTATTAAATATGGAAACCTTTGAGAATTGAGTAAATGTGTATCATTTACATTGCTGTCTTGATCTAACTTAGATGAAAAGTAATCAAAGCTTTGCTGAAAAAAAAATAACTTGTCAAATGTTTGTTATTAAGATGTAATGCGTTTAAATGAGAGCTGCTTCTGCAAGTTTTATTCATAATTATTTTTTCAGCAAGAGTACCACCAGTAGGACTGTAGTAAGGGAAAGTAAGCTTAATATTTAAGAATGTTTATATCTTTGATGTACAGAAGGAAAAGCATTCTAAGCATTTTGGTTGCAGCACAGGGGTGGATCAGCTCATGCTGTTTCCCTTGCTCAGAGTTAGCAATTAGTGATGGGCGAATTTATTCGCCAGGCGCGAATTCGCGGCGAATTTGCGCGTTTCGCCGCCAGCGAATGAATTCGCGAAACACCCGTGAAAATTCGCGGCAAAAATTCGCCGGCGTCAAAATCTTTTTTTCGAAAAAACGGACGCCGGCGCCAAAAACGGGCGCCGGCGCCGTTTCGCGCATTTTTCGCCGTTTCGCGAAATTCGCAAATTTTTCGGCGAAGCGAAACAGCGCAAATTCGCCCATCACTATTAGCAATAATGAACCCATTGGGACAAGAAAGAACTGCAGGGAATAGCCACTGGCAACCATCACACTTAGGGGCATGCGTATCAAAGGCTGAACAGAGAATTTGCCACAAAAAATGACAAAAGAGAATTCTGTAGCTCTATTCGCTTGTGTTGCACTTGGAGTTCCCTTTGGCATAAGTTTTTGGTGATTCTTTGTTTACGCTTTTATAAATATTTCCTTTAGAAACTACTTTCTTATTTTAAATCTACCCCATAATGTGAACTCCCAGCTGCTTATAGTGATGTTTCTATGCATTCTGCTTCTGATATCGATTAGAGCCACCAAGGACCAATTGGATGAGATTTAGACATTAAAATGGCCATTTATGTCTGCAAGTGAAGTGTAATATAGTGTAAAACTGGGCTATTGCACCCACCAGATGCATCACAATTGTGCCTCCATGTTTTCTAGCAAGTTGGATGTAATTTGCAGCAAACATTTTTAGAGTGGGAATAACATGACTTCTACATTGAAATAAGGGTAGTGTGTGCAAGTCTATTGTAGGGATGCACCGAATCCACTATCTTGGATTCGGCCAAACCCCCGAATCCTTTGCGAAAGATACGGCCGGATACCGAACCGAATCCGAATCCTAATTTGCATATGCAAAACATTTTTTACTCCGTTGTTTTGTGACAAAAGTCACACGATTTCCCTCCTCGTCCCTAATTTGCAAATGCCCGGCCGAATCCTGCTGAAAAAGGACGAATCCTGGTGGAATCCTGAACCAAATCCTGGATTCGGTGCATCCCTAGTGTATTGTGACCATCAATGCAATTTACTGTGAGAATCCTCCAATTCCCATCACATTCTGGGTGCCATCATCTCCACATCCACAGCAGTGACCTGTGAATGAATACAGCTTTAACTGTATTGAACAGTGCTGTATTCATAAAGGGTAGGCTGAAGGAGGCACGTAGATGTTCCCCTTCAACACCACCACGTCCCCTAACCTGCCACCAACAAAGGCCGCAATGGTGTCCTGCATTTAACACCTGCAGGCAGTAAGGACATTGCTGTCTTGCCTCTCCTCTGTATCTCTTGGTGGATATTTTATCCAGTGCAAGATGTAGAGTGAAGCCAGACCCCAGGTGAAAGTACTACTGGCTGTGATTTTGCTCTTTTGCATCCATCCAGAGTCATGGTCATCCATCCTGACTCCTAATCTATGTATGACTAATATATTTGCACCTAGAGTAGCTACAGGATGATCATTTCCTTAGGGCTGAATTATAAACTTTAGTACGATGTAGACATGATTTTTTTTGTGTGGTTTTTCATGTATTTAGCTTTTTGTTCAGTATGTCTCCAGTTTGGTATTTTGGCTATCTGTTTTGATAAGGTCTTATTTATCTTAGCAACCAGGCAGTGGCTTCAATGGGAGACTAGAATATGAATAGAAGAGGTCCTGAATAGATAGAAAAGTAATAATACAATACAATAAGACTGTATTCTCACAGACCAATTGTCTATTAGATTTTGTGGTCAGTAACCTTTATTAAAAAGCTGTAAAAAGGCAAGAGGAGGGAGTATAAGGCAAATAATTAGAAAATTATATTAAAAATAACCAATACTGTTTTAAACTTGTTAGGAATAGGAAATTTTATAACTACTAAAAGTTAACTTAAAGGTGAACCATCCCTTTTAGCACAATGTACCATTCCCTCCCAGAATACCCACATAACCGTGGCCAGATTTTTGTGCCTGATAGTAGAGATACAAAGATTTCCACTAGTTAGTAGATTGGGCACAAATGAGCAAAACCAGAGCATTCAAACGGAGTGCCGAAAAAAGTGCAGGAACTTGGCATACATTTTTTCTGTGAAGCAACACAACCAGAGCACTGTAGTTATCATCTGTTAAAGTAATGTTTTAGGAACAGGTTCCCTTGAACCTAAGCACACTAAGGGGCAGATTTATCAAGGGTCGAAGTGAATTTGAGAGAATTTTCGAAGTAAAAAAATTCGAAATTCAAAGTAGTTTTTTGGATATTTCGACAAACGAATAGGATACCACGACTTCGAATTTAGTTCGAATTTGATTCGAGCATTCGATAATCGAAGTACTGTTTCTTTAAAAAAAACTTCGACTTCAATACTTCGCCAAATTAAACCTGCCAAAGTGCTATGTTAGCCTATGGGGACCTTCTAGACCATTTTTCTGAGTCTTCACACATCGAAGTAAAATCATCCGATCGTCGCTAAAATCGTTCGAATCGTTCAAAATGATTTTACTTTGATCGTTCGATGGCCAAATTCGATATTCGAATTTAAAGTATTTCAATTCGAGTGTCGAATTTCGAAGTATTTATCACTTCGAAATTCGACCCTTGATAAATCTGCCCCTATGCCTTGCACCTACTGCACCATGAGAGGGCAAATAGACAAAGTGAAATGTGTATGGCATTTTAATGGGTACAGTTCTGCATTAATAAAATGATTATAAATTATAGTTATGTAACTTAAAGGAAAACTATACCCCCAAATTGAATACTTAAGCAACAGATTGTTTATATTATATTGATTGGCATATTAAAGAATCTTACCAAACTGGAATATATATTTAAGTAAATATTGCCCTTTTACATCTCTTGCCGTGAACCCTCATTTCGTGATGGTCTGTGTGCTGTCTCAGAGATCACCTGACCAGAAATACTGCAGCTCTAACTGTAACAGGAAGAAGTGTGGAAGCAAAAGACAGAACTCTGTCTGTTAATTGGCTCCTGTGACCTAAAATGTGTGGTTTGTTTGGTTTGTTTGTGTGCACCTTGAATCGCAAGATCCCGGGGGGCGGCCTTTAGTTCTTAAAATGGCAATTTTCTATTTAGGATTACGTAATGGCACATACTACCAAAAAAGTATATTATTATCAAAATGGTTTATTTACATGAAGCAGAATTTTAGGTATCAGCTGTTTTATGCAATTTATTTTAATACAGATCTACATTGTTCAGGGGTATAGTCTTCTTTTAATGAAGGACTAAAAAATGATTCATATTGACTACAGAGTTCCAGTCTGTGGACAGAAGCAGACAGAATCTAGAGAAGGCTGACGGTACATTGGGAGATTTTCATGAATTATGAAAATAATTTTGAGTGGCATTATTAACATGTAACTTACACAACCATGGGAGTTGCACTTTTGCATGTACAGGAAGCTTTGAAATTTTGTTCCTAATACAGAAAACTTTATTCATCATCGACTGAATAGCAGCTTGTGACTCAGGGAGGCCTATTTAATAATTTTCCTGGTTGAGAAAAAAAAATGCAAGCCCTGAAGAAATATGCAACAAAACTCACCAAACCTTGTTTTCTCAAACACAAGCTCATTAAAGAAAAAGATTGCATATGAGCAAGTATCACAAAAAAATGTTTTAATGAACTGGGAAAATAAATGAATAAGTTTATCAGAGACAGTTCCCATTGACTTCTATTGACTCTCACCAGCCTTTACTTGCCAAGCTTTTTTGGTGACTTTTTTCAGCCTTTCTCGTCTATTAACCACTGTTTGTATTTTCAGAAAATACTTGGACATATTTGTCACGTCCATATTTTTTCCTGAATTTGTGTAATAAACACTAACTTATGTTCTAATAACTCCGCCCCTTAATGTCAAATCAGGGTTAAACTGGTTCCAGCTCCAGCCATTAACAAGAGCCGTTGGCAGATACAATTCTTAGTTTGGACAGAGGAAATTTAATTCCATAGGGATAGGGTTACAAGGTAGGGGCAGTTTGTCAAAAGATCTGTAAATATGGTTGTAATCTGACAAATTGTCTCACCTAAATGCACGACTTACTTAATTTGATCAATACCTTTGATGTAAAATATAATTTTTTTAACTTTCATTATTAGTGATGGGCGAATTTGGGGCATTTCGCTTTGCTGAAAAATTCGCGAATGTCCTACGAAATTCGCGAAATGGCGAAAAATTTGCAAAACTGAGCCAGCATCTCGTTTTTGATGCCAGCGTACGTTTTTGACTACGGCGTCTGTTTTTGATTCACTATCTATAAAAATTGATATTTATGGTTTTCAAAAAAATTAAAAAGGAACAGAAGTCTTTCAAAATGTATTTTCTTTTTCTGTCTTTATTCCCCCAAAATTTGCCTCAGTGCAGTCATAAAACTTGTTAGTGTATGTTGTAATTCCTCAATACGCGTAAGGAGTGAAATGATGTTTTAAACCTCCGGGATGTGCCTAGAAGCATGAGTACCAGCTAATGTTAATAAAACATCTTCTAGAAAGTTAATTTAACACAGTTGGCAGCTTTTGAAGCCAAAAGAAACTCCACAGAATGTTAACTCTGCATGTTAAATCTTTAACTACCTTCAAAGTTACAGCATATGAACAGAACAATGCACCATATACACTTAGGGGCAGATTTATCAACGGTCGAAGTGAATTCGAGGGAATTTTCGAAAGTAAAAAAATTCGAAATTCAAAGTAATTTTTTGGATACTTCGACCATCGAATAAGATACTACGACTTCGATTCGAAGTAAAATAGTTTGAATATTCGACCATTCGATAATCAAAGTACTGTCTCTTTAAAAAAAAACTTCGACTTCAATACTTCGCCAAATTAAACCTGTCGAAGTGCTATATTAGCCTATGGGGACCTTCTAGAGCAGTTTTCGACGTTTTTTGAAGTCCAAGTCGAAGACATCATTTGATCAATTGCTGAAATCCTTCGAATTCGAAGGATTTCAGCGATCGATCAAACGATTTTTCTTCTACTTCAAAAAACGTAGAAAACTGCAATTTTTATTGCAGCATGTCTGTTTTCGGTTTAGCTATTTCAACCTGGTGCCCAAGCAAAAGCCCACCCAGCACATTTTGTTCAAGGGAACTTGATATCATACATAGTCATGAATTACCCTGAGACAATCTGCAGTTTTTTAAATTTTTTATTATTTGTAGTTTTGACGTTTTTTGCTTTTATTCAGCAGCTCTCCAGTTTGCATTTTCAAAAATCTAATTGCTAAGGTCCAAATGACAACCATCCAAATGACCCTAGCAACCATGGGTTGCTTTCAATAAAAGACTGGAATATGAATAGGGAAGGGTCTGAATAGAAAGATGAGTAATAAAAAGTAGCAATAACAATACATTTGTATCTTTACAGAGCATTTGTTTGGTAGATGGTGGTCAGGGCATTTGTAAGCTGAAAAGAATCAGAAGAAAAGGGCAAATCATTAAAAAAACTAAATAAATAAAGAAATTCTAAAGACCAATTGAATAGTTGCTTAGAATAGGGCATTCTATAACATACTAAAAGTTAACTTAAAATAATTGTTTTGTGTTAAAATAAAACATAAAAACTAGGTAAACAGATGCAGAATAAAAATTTTTCAATACAGTTAGCAGAGACGGAACTAGGTGGGGGCAGGCCCTGGTGCGGGCCGTGCAGCCGGGCCCCGCCCCACTCTCTTCCGTGAGGTGCTGCAGCCGCTGCAGTGGGAGTGTGACTGCCGGGGGGCCCTGTGGGGGTGCGGGCCCTGGCCCAATTGCACCCCCTGCTCCCCCGGTAGTTACGCCACTGACAGTTAGTTGGCCAAAAATGTAACCTTTAAAGGCTGGAGTGACTGGACGTCCAACATAATAGCCAGAACACTACTTCCTGCTTTGCAGTTCTCTTGGTTTCCACCGATCAGTGACTTGAGGGGGGGCACATGGGTCACTAACTGTTGCTTTTCAATCTGACCTGCATGCTAAGGTTCAATTGCAAACTCACTGAACAGTTATGTCCCATGCGGGCCCCCTTACAGTCACTGACTAACTCAGAGTTAGAGAGCTGGAAAACAAGAAGTAGTGTTCTGTCTATTATGTTAGACATCCAGTCACTACAGCTTTTATACATTACTTTGTTGACTAACTAACTACTGTATACATTTTTTCATCTATTTATCCAGTTTTTATATTTTTACACTGAACTGTTCCTTAAAGGTGAACCACCCCTTTTAAAAGCCCCACCACAAAAGAATTACAGATAATCTGATATATGTTTTATGTTCTATGTTAACATTCTACGTGATTCTTTTAAGAAATTTCCATTTCCTGGGCTTTTAATGTTTTGTCATTGCCTAAACATGAATGTCTTATTAAGGGTCTGGAACTAAAGCTGCAGCAGGTTTGGATGCAGTGCTGCATGCTGTTAACGTTTCTATTGCGACATCACTCTGCAGCATTCCTAATTATTGGGGGCTTTCCATTGAACAACCTGCAGTGACATATGACAAATCTAACGATAATGATACCAGGTGCACCAATGTGAATGTAAATCATTTGCAGTGTGGCATCCAAATGTGCACCATCTGTTGGTCTAGAAAAAAAAATCAGTCTTTGGAGGTTGCGCAGAGTTGGCAATATTGATTGAAATGTAGGCTTCTTGTAGAGATTTATATATTCCTGGGATATAGCAAATTGATGAGAGATGCCATTCATTGCCCAGCGTAATATATGGGAAAGTTTGTGCTTGACATACATGAGGTGGTGACAGGTTGACCTTCACTGCTTATCCTGTGAGATTCAATAAAAGAAGAGTACAGGTATGGGACCAGTTATCCAGAATGTGAGGGACCTGGGGCTTTCCGGATAACAGATCTTTTTCGTTTAGATCTTCCTACCTCAAGTATACTAGAAAATAATTTAAATTCTGATTCCAATAAGGATAAATTATATCTTAGTTTGGAACAAATACAAGGTGCTATTTTATTATTACAGAGAAAACGAAAATCTTTTAAAAAATTTGGATAAAATGGAGTCTATGGGAGACGGCCTTTCAGTAATTCTGAGCTTTCTAGATAATGGTTTTCCGGATAACGGATCTCACCTGTACTCACAAATTAAACGCCAACTGGAAAACTTGATACTGTGAGATTCAATAAAAGAAGAGTACTCTAACGCTAACATACTCTAGTATGCTGACATAGGTGTGGAAGTAATAGGCAACAGCAGACTAAGCAACCAAGCCAGGCAGCTATCAAAATATTTAATGCCGCATAAAGGGTTTTGACAAAATGTGATAGCATTTGATAACATTAAGGGGCACATTTACTAAGATCGAGTGAAGGATTCGAAGTAAAAAAACTTCGAATTTCGAAGGGTTTTTTTGGGTACTTCTACCATCGGATAGGCTACTATGACCTTCGACTACGACTTCGACTAAAAATCGTTTGACTATTCGACCATTCGATAGTCGAAGTACTGTGTCTTTAAAAAAAAACTTTGACTACATACTTCGCCACTTTCGAAGGTTTTTTTTATGATCGAAGGAAAATCGTTCCATCGATCGGTTAAAATCCTTCGAATCGTTCCTTTGATTGTAGGATTTGCTGTAAATCGCACAAATTCGATATTCGAAATTCGTAGCATTTTACCTCAAGGGTCAAATTCGAGCCTTAGTAAATGTGCCCCTAAATCTTTTATCTTGTTAGAACAGGTATGGTATAAGGTATGTGGAAACCTGTTATCGAGAAAGCTCCAAACTATGGAAAGACCACCTCCCATAGACTTCATTTTATCCAAATGAACCACATTTTTTAAATTATTTCCTTTTTTCTGAAATAATAACAATAAAAAGAATAACTTTTACTTGATCTAAACTAAGGTATCATTAGTCTTTATCGGAAGCAAAACCAACCTATTGGATTAAATTAAATGTTTACATTGCTTTCTAGTAGAAATAAGGTATGAAGATCCAAATTATGGAAAGATCCGTTACCTGGAAAAACACAGGTCTCGAGCTTCAGAGCATAATAAATCACAAAAAATGTTTTTTTTTCCTCTAAAAATTCATCTTTCCCCTTTATAAACTCGACCAAAAAAATTCAATGTTTAATAAAAAGGCCCTCCTATTGTACATTGTAATGGAAGAGCACTAGTGATGGGCGAATTTGGGGCGTTTCGACGAAAAATGCACTAATTTCCCGCAAAACGGCAAAAAATTCACGAAACAGCGCCGGCGTCAAAAACGAGACGCCGGCTCTGTTTTGTGAATTTTACGCCGTTTTTTTTACGCTGGCGTCCATTTTTAAAAAAAAAAATTTGGCGGCCATTCTGCAAATTTAGTCGCCGGCGGTGAATCGCGGGAATTTGCCGCGACTTTGCGCCTGGTGAATAAATTCATCAATATAGAGCACTGTTACGTGCAATTTTCTTGCTGTACGCCCTTGCTGTAGCACTGGAAGTAAAGGGTCTCCAAGCCTAATCACCCATATGTGCCACAATTCTTCCCAATTATTTGGATACCTGCGGTTCTTAAAGAGAAACAAAAACTTTATAACTGACCATAATCTTCAAAGGAAATGTTCAAAGGAAAAGTACTTCACTTAGTACACAGAAATTATCTCAGCATTCAAAGGCTCAGTCTATTAGGACACAATAAATGACAGTTGTTGTATGTTAATCTTAACCACAAGCGTCCAAGCTCTATGTACCAGAACTCCCACACTACCTTTGGCCTAACCATTTAAACCTTTACTGTCATTCAAAGTTATTAAACCCACACTTTCCCTTCTAGTGTATTTGTTGCAAGGGAGAGTTGCATGTGGTTAGGGAACTAATTCGCGCGAACATCGACTGTTCGCGTCCGCCGAATGTTCGCGAACGTCGCGCGACGTTCGCCAATTTGGGTTTGCCTTAGCTGGCGCTTATTTTTGACCTCTCACCCCAGACCAGCAGATACATGGCAGCCAATCAGGAAGCTCTCCCTCCTGGACCACCCCCACACCCCCTGGACCACTCCCCTTCCATATATAAACTGAAGCCCTGCAGCGTTTTTTCATTCTGCCTGTGTGTGCTTGGAAGAGCTAGTGTAGGGAGAGAGCTGTTAGTGATTTGAGGGACAGTTGATAGTAACTTTGCTGGCTAGTAATCTACTTGATACTGCTCTGTATTGTAGGGACAGAACTCTGCAGGGATTTGAGGGACATTTTAGGTTAGGTAGCTTTGCTGGCTAGTAATCTACCTTCTACTGCAGTGCTCTGTATGTAGCTGCTGTGGGCACTGCTGCTGATCTCTCATCTGCTGACTGCTGCCTGTAACCCAATAGTCCTTGTAAGGACTGCTTTTATTTTCTTTTTTGTTTTTTTACTTTGCTACTATAAGAGCCCAGTGCTATTAGTCTAGCTGTGTTGGGGAGTGGGACTGGTGTGCTGCTCCTAGTAGTTCAGCACCAACCAGAGTAATTATTTTTTTTTAATATATATATATATTTTTTTATTTTACTTATCTCACTGTTCTTTAACGTGTCCAGTGCTGTTTGCTGTTCTTCATAGTAGTGCACCAATAGTAGTGCACTTGCAGGCATTATTTGCCCAGTGTGTTCTTCAAACAACGGCCACCTAGCTGTGTGAGCTTGTTCACATTCTGTCTAAATATCAATAATAATACCGTCTCCAGAAACACCACCCGAGTGACGTTTTTCAAGCAGCAATAATATATTCCGTATCCACTGCTGTAGTGTATACGTTGACCTTGCAGGCATTGTTTCAATTTGTTTGCCCAGTGTGTTCTTCATTTTCAAACAACGGCCACCTAGCTGTGTGAGCTTGTTCACATTCTGTCTAAATATCAATAATAATACCGTCTCCAGAAACACCACCCGAGTGACGTTTTTCAAGCAGCAATAATATATTCCGTATCCACTGCTGTAGTGTATACATTGACCTTGCAGGCATTGTTTCAATTTGTTTGCCCAGTGTGTTCTTCATTTTCAAACAACGGCCACCTAGCTGTGTGAGCTTGTTCACATTCTGTCTAAATATCAATAATAATACCGTCTCCAGAAACACCACCCGAGTGACGTTTTTCAAGCAGCAATAATATATTCCGTATCCACTGCTGTAGTGTATACGTTGAACTTGCAGGCATTGTTTGCCCAGTGTGTTCTTCATTTTCAAACAACTGCCACCTAGCTGTGTGAGCTTGTTCACATTCTGTCTAAATATCAATAATAATACCGTCTCCAGAAACACCACCTGAGTTGTTGTTGTTGTTGTTGTTTTAAAAAAAATGCCAGGCAAAGGCAGGCCGCCACGCAGAGGCACTAGGGGCCGTGCTGCTATGCTATCCTGTGGCCCTAGGAAATTGCCCAGTTTTACAAAGGCAATTACCCTGAACTCCCAAAATGCTGAAGAGGTAGTTGACTGGCTTACACAGCACACCCCATCCTCTACCGTTTCTAACTTTGCCACAACATCCTCATCCTCCTCTGCTATGGGCACCCCACGTAACACTTCCTCCACCACCGGCGCCCCTTCTTCACTGGAGTCAGAGGAGTTATTTACACATGAGTTTTTTGAACTGAGTGATGCGCAACCATTATTGGCAGAAGAAGATGAAGGAGATGAGGACGTTACACCAGATATAATTCTGGCAGACAACACAACAGAGATGGACATAATGAGTGATGAGGAGGTCCCCGCTGCTGCTTCCTTCTGTGAGCTGTTAGAAGAAATTGATGCATCTGAGGAGAATGATGATGAGGAGATTGATGTTTTGTGGGTGCCCAGTAGAAGAGAGCAAGAGGAGGATAGTTCAGATGGAGAGACGGAGAGTCAGAGACGCAGGAAGAGAATAAGACTTAGAAGAAGCAGGGAGGACAGCTCGCAGGGAACAGTAGGGCAACAACATGTATCGCCACCTGTGGTCAGCCGGCCAACGCACCCGCCATTGCCGCCAACTTCTACTGTTACTGCCAGATTGCCAGCTTCAAATAGGTCAGCAGTGTGGGATTTTTTTAATGTGTATGCCTCTGACAAAAGCGTTGTAATTTGCAATGAGTGCAGTCAGACACTGAGTCTTGGGAAGCCCAACACCCACATAGGTACAACTTCTATGCGAAGGCACATGAACGGCAAGCACAAAGCACTATGGGAGCAACACCTCAAAGCCAGCAGACAAACTAAAAGCCACCCTCCTTCTGGCCCAGCATCTTACTGCTCTACCTCTGCTGTCCTTGACCCGTCTGAACCACCCTCCACTCCGCCTTCCACCTTGACCACCAGTTCCCAGTCATCTGCCCCCAGCCAAGTTTCTGTGAGGGCCATGTTCGAGCGTAAGAAGCTAATGTCTGCGAGTCACCCCCTTGCCCGGCGTCTGACAGCTGGCTTGTCTGCACTCTTAGCCCGCCAGCTTTTACCATACCAGCTGGTGGACTCTGAGGCCTTCCGCAAATTTGTAGCAATTGGGACACCGCAGTGGAAGGTACCCAGCCGCAATTTTTTTTCAAAGAAGGGAATACCACACCTGTACCACCATGTGCAGAGCCAAGTCACCGCATCTCTGTCACTTAGTGTTGGGGCAAAGGTCCATATGACTACTGATGTATGGTCATCCAAGCATGGTCAGGGCAGGTATGTCACCTACACTGCCCACTGGGTGAATTTGGTTATAGCTGGGAAGCAGGGAATGCGTTGCTCAACAACAACAGTGGAGTTGGTGTCACCGCCACGGATTGCACGCGGTTCTGCCACCACCTCTACTCCTCCTTCGCTCTCTACCTCGTCTTCTTCCTCTGCTTGCTCCTCCTCTGCTGCTGGGTCCTCCTCCTCCACACCTGTGCACCCCCAGCTCCCCCTAGGCTATTCGACGTGCCAGGTACGCCGTTGTCATGCTGTCTTGGGGATGACGTGCCTGGAAAGCAGAAACCATACCGGATCTGTACTCCTGTCATCTCTGCAGTCACAGGCCGATCGGTGGCTGACCCCACACCAACTGAAGATCGGAAAAGTGGTGTGTGACAACGGAAGCAATCTGTTGGCAGCACTGAGACTGGGCAATTTAACACATGTGCCCTGCATGGCACATGTTCTGAATTTAATAGTCCAACATTTTATCTCGAAGTACCCAGGATTCCAGGACATTCTCAGGCAGTCCAGGAAGGTGTCGGCCCATTTCAGACATTCCTACACAGCCATGGCACGTCTTGCTGACATTCAGCAGCGGTACAACATGCCAGTCAGGCATTTAATTTGCGACAGCCAGACTCGCTGGAATTCAACGCTCCTCATGTTTGAACGTCTGCTGCAACAACAAAGAGCCGTCAATGAATACCTGTTTGAACTGGGTGGCAGGACTGGATCTGCAGAGCTGGGGATTTTTTTCCCCCGTTACTGGGTGCTTATGCGCGATGCCTGCAGGCTCATGCGCCCTTTTGAAGAGGTTACAAACATGGTCAGTCGCACCGAAGGCACCATCAGCAACCTAATACCCTTTGCTTTCTTCCTGGAGCGTGCCGTGCGACGAGTGACAGATGAGGCTGTAGACCAGCGTGACGAGGAGCAGGAAGCGCACGATTTCTGGTCGGAATCACCAGAACGAGCCCAGGCACCTGCTGCAACGCAGGGAGAGGTGTCAGAAGTGGAGTCAGAGGAGGAAGGTGGCTTTGTGGAGGAGGAAGACCAACAGGAGCAGGCTTCCCAGGGGGCTTGTGGTGACCGTTTGGGGACCCCTGGTCTTGTACGTGGCTGGGGGGAGGAGACCGTGGATGATGTAGTCCTTGATAACGAGGAAGCGGAGATGGATACCTCTGCATCCAACCTTGTGAGAATGGGGTCTTTCATGCTGTCATACCTGTTGAAGGACCCCCGTATCAAGAGGCTTAAGGAGAAGGACCTGTACTGGGTCGCAACGCTACTAGACCCTCGGTACAAGCATAAAGTGGCAGAAATGTTACCAACGTACCACAAGTCCGAAAGGATGCTGCATTTACAAACCAGCCTGCAAAACATGTTGTACAATGCTTTTAAGGGTGATGTCACTTCAGGAACTCATCAACATTCCAGGGGCAGAGGTGCCAGTAATCCTGCCACGAGCGCACCTGCAAGGACAATGCACTTTGGCCACTCTAAAACGTCAGACATGCAAATGTTTTTCAGTCCAAGGCAGCGCCAGAACCCTTCGGGATCCACCCTCAAAGAACGCCTCGACCGGCAGGTAGCGGACTACCTGGCATTAACTGCAGATATCGACACTCTGAGGAGCGATGAACCCCTGGACTACTGGGTGCGCAGGCTTGATCTGTGGCCAGAGCTGTCACAATTTGCCATGAACCTCTTGTCTTGCCCCGCCTCAAGTGTCCTCTCAGAAAGGACCTTCAGTGCAGCAGGAGGGATTGTAACTGACAAGAGAACTCGCCTAGGTCACAAAAGTGTGGATTACCGGACCTTTATTAAAATGAACGAGGCATGGATCTCGGAGGGTTACTGCACGCCGGAAGACTTGTTCTGACTCCCCATGCAGCTGTCCTTCTCTGCACGCCGCATGACTCCACACACAGCTGTCCTTTAGCGTCCTCCTCCCTCCGCCACCGTTACAAACTAGGGTGCAAACCCTACTGGTTTGGTTTCATTTGAATCAAAACTTTTTGGACAGGTAAATCCTGAGTTTTTCTGGCCTCTGTGCTTCAGTGGCTGCGACAAAAAAAATGACTATTTTTAGCATTTATATGGCATATTTTTTCTGGCCTCTGTGCTTCAGTGGCTGCGACCAAAAAAAATGACTATTTTTAGCATTTATATGGCATATTTTTTCTGGCCTCTGTGCTTCAGTGGCTGCGACAAAAAAATGACTATTTTTAGCATTTATATGGCATATTTTTTCTGGCCTCTGTGCTTCAGTGGCTGCGACAAAAAAAAAGACTATTTTCAGCATTTATATGGCATATTTTTTCTGGCCTCTGTGCTTCAGTGGCTGCGACAAAAAAAATGACTATTTTTAGCATTTATATGGCATATTTTTTCTGGCCTCTGTGCTTCAGTGGCTGCGACAAAAAAAATGACTATTTTCAGCATTTATATGGCATATTTTTTCTGGCCTCTGTGCTTCAGTGGCTGCGACAAAAAAAAAGACTATTTTCAGCATTTATATGGCATATTTTTTCTGGCCTCTGTGCTTCAGTGGCTGCGACAAAAAAAATTACTATTTTCAGCATTTATATGGCATATTTTTTCTGGCCTCTGTGCTTCAGTGGCTGCGAAAATTTTTTTTTTTATATTTTTAGCATTTATATGGCATATTTTTTCTGGCCTCTGTGCTTCAGTGGCTGCGACAAAAAAAAAATCATATTTTCAGCATTTATATGGCATATTTTTTCTGGCCTCTGTGCTTCAGTGGCTGCGACAAAAAAAAATTATATTTTTAGCATTCATATGGCATATTTTTTCTGGCCTCTGTGCTTCAGTGGCTGCGACAAATTTTTTTTATATTTTTAGCATTCATATGGCATATTTTTTCTGGCCTCTGTGCTTCAGTGGCTGCGACAAAAAAAATGACTATTTTCAGCATTTATATGGCATATTTTTCTGGCCTCTGTGCTTCAGTGGCTGCGACAAAAAAAATGACTATTTTTAGCATTTATATGGCATATTTTTTCTGGCCTCTGTGCTTCAGTGGCTGCGACAAAAAAATGACTATTTTCAGCATTTATATGGCATATTTTTTCTGGCCTCTGTGCTTCAGTGGCTGCGACAAAAAAAAAAGACTATTTTCAGCATTTATATGGCATATTTTTTCTGGCCTCTGTGCTTCAGTGGCTGCGACAAAAAAAAAGACTATTTTCAGCATTTATATGGCATATTTTTTCTGGCCTCTGTGCTTCAGTGGCTGCGACAAAAAAAAAAATCATATTTTCAGCATTTATATGGCATATTTTTTCTGGCCTCTGTGCTTCAGTGGCTGCGACAAAAAAATGACTATTTTCAGCATTTATATGGCATATTTTTTCTGGCCTCTGTGCTTCAGTGGCTGCGACAAAAAAAAAAGACTATTTTCAGCATTTATATGGCATATTTTTTCTGGCCTCTGTGCTTCAGTGGCTGCGACAAAAAAAAATGACTATTTTTAGCATTTATATGGCATATTTTTTCTGGCCTCTGTGCTTCAGTGGCTGCGACAAAAAAAACATAATTTTTCAGGAAAGTACACATGCCTAATTTTTCAGGGTTCTGCAACAGTGGCAAAATCGCATCTTTTATGGTCACCGCAGGTGATCAATAAAGTAGACCAAAACTGGGCCCACACTGCAGAATCAGTGTTTTTTGGTTCACTTCACTGTACATTGAATTACCTCTGCCTGACCGTGCACATGCGCACAAGCACGGTGACTGCTAAACACACCACTACAGAAATATTGCCACCAACAGGACGAACATCCTGGAGGTGACAAGCAACTAGTAATTAACAACTATTATTTGCTCACTTGACGGTATCATTCATGAAAGCTCTTTGCGTTTTTTTTGCGTTGCAGTAAGCGCCGCGTTTTGTCTTTGCGTGTGAACAGGCTGTAACCTTTACACGACTTGATTGGCATGTAGACGCCGGACGTTTTAAAGCAGTTTATTACACAAGTTTAGAAATGTAGTGTGATTTCTGCCCTTTACAGCACAAAACGCAGCGCTGTGTCAACAATGTATTTTTCAGATACATTTTTGCCCTTGATCCCCCTCTGGCATGCCACTGTCCAGGTCGTTGCACCCTTTAAACAACTTTAAAATCATTTTTCTGGCCAGAAATGTCTTTTCTAGCTTTTAAAATTCGCCTTCCCATTGAAGTCTATGGGGTTCGCGACGTTCGCGAACCATTCGCATTTTTGACGCAAGTTCGCGAATATGTTCGCGAACATTTTTTCCGACGTTCGCTACATCCCTACATGTGGTACAATTTAGTGCAATGAATAAAAACATGCAGTTGCACCTGTGCTTCTACTCAAATCACCCACAACTTTGCTGGAAATTTAATTTCCAGCACCCAGAGTCAAAACTACATCTGAACTATATGCACTGTGTTTATAAATGCCTGCCACTATAGGACCACTACTGGTGGCGTAAATAGCTCAAGGGTTTTGGGAATGGAAAATGCTGCAATTTCACCTTGTACTACCTAGTAAAGACAAACATCGCTCAAAAATCTACAGACGATTATTCTGGAATAACATGATTTGTAGAGAATATGAGAGATCTAAATAAAAGCATTGTTTACAGATACCTGTAATTATAATAGATTTGTGATTAGTTATGTTTGAAATGGCTGATATCTGAGAAGTTTTATGTGTCAACTGTCTACAGCACCTACAATCATTTCTTAATAATTCTGATGGATATGAGGCACTAGATGCATGAAAATACATTTAGTATAAAACAAAGAGTAGTGATGGGCAAATTTGGGGTGTCACTTCGCCGAACAAAAAATTTGCGAAACGGAGCCGGTGTCTCATTTTTGACGGCGGCATCTGTTTTTTGGACGCCGGAATCCAATTTTTTTGATGCCTGGCAAATAAATTTGCCCATCACTAGCAAAGAGCAAAACTTTGCGAATAAAAATTTGCTTTTCGTAATGTTAAATTCTTCATTAGGCTTTTATTGCATTTCAAATCTTAATTACACATTGCGAACCTTTAAAGGGCATGTAAAGTCTAAAATAGAATAAGGATAGAAATGCTGTATTTTGTATACTAAACATAAACATGAACTTACTGCACCACAAGCCTAATCAAACAAATAATTTATGCTTTCAAAGTTGGCTACAGGGGGTCACCATCTTGTAACTTTGTTAAACATCTTTGCAAGACTAAGACTGTGCACATGCTCAGTGTGGTGTGGGCTGCTTAGGGATCGTCATAAACAAAGCTGCTTGAGTTCTGCATGGCTGGGAAGTAAGGCGGGGGCTCCCCCTGCTGTTCATAAGTATGATTGTTTCCCTGCTCAGCAGTTAGGGACCGTCTGACAATTCCTATCCACAGCAGTAAATGAAGGGAGAATTTCACTGCATGCAATCAGGTTTCTTATAAAAACGGTACACATTTTTTAATTAAATTATATTGGAGATAGGTTTCTTTTTCATTAAAGAAAGTAAAAATGGCATTTTATTTTTTTACCTTTACATGCCCTTTACCACCTGCTCTGGAATTTCATTAAATATTTTGCCGCAAAAAATGTTTTGCGAATGCGAAAATTTTACTGCATACACTGCAAAAGCAATTTGGTTTCAAACTTTGCAAAGAACTTGCAAAGTTTTTTATGTTAACCAAACATATTACATTTCCCCAAATGAGAGTAGAGACATAAAAGGAGACCGAGGACAGGTTTGGAAATATTACAAAGATTATGATTATTCGAGGTATTTTCTTTTGTCAGGAATGGTTAGTTCATTGTTAGAATAATATTTATTGAGATTGTCTAAAGATGGATATAAATAAATATTTTGCACCTTTAAACAGTGTGCACAAAATATATAATTGCCTTGATATAAAAAAAAAGTCTCAACAGCAATTATAAAGCATCCGCCAATGGGCTGCTAGAGTTTTTTCTTTGAAATGTCATGGCTAACTCTGCTGGTCCAGTATGACATCTTCCACTGTGATGTGCCCTCATACTTTAGAGTTTATATTTAAAGCATAGGTCAGTTAACTCCACTTAACTAAACAGTATAAACCTTGTATTTGTGAAAGTTAAAGCTAAAAAAGTGAAGCCAACGAGAGATTCAGAAACTTCTCAGTTAATAGAATTTAGGTCCTTAGCATCCAAATTACCCCATTATTACTGCTTTACCACAAACTCACCTTGTTTCATAGGCTCTATTGTTTTGTATGTCGATAAAGAAAAAAAAACAATGTTAGATTCACGGCAAAAGAAAACACAATATAATGAATTTGCAACTTCAATAAAATGCAGAAAATAGTTGTGTATATTATTTGCAATAGAAAACTGTTTATGTCGTGTCAGAGGCTGTCAAAAGTCATCATTCAGCCCTGATGAGGCATAACCTCTCTACCTTTGGCTAACACATTTTGATGACAAAATCATAGGCACAGCATGAGTTCTTCAAGTATACATATCTGCTTGTCTCTGCTTACACTGATGACACCTGAAGTCATTGATGGGTTGCTGTCATTTGAAGCAACGAGAGAACATAATGAAAAGCAAATAGAATTCAACGTGAGTTCAAAACATTACCCTTAAAACATGCAGAAAACAAAGCATATCTCTATGGAATCCTACCAAAGCTTCCAGTGCAGAACATTTAGGGGGTTATGTATAAAAGTTCGAATTTATATCAGTATTTTCTGCTACAAACTCCAATCAAATCCGCTCAGGTTTTTACGCTTATTTATTATTAAATTTTCCCAAAATTTGCTTTGCGGGGAAAAAAACAGATTTTCACGAATTTTTTGGACTTTTTCATCCAATTTTGACGATTTTTTTTCACAATTTTCACCCAATGGGACTTGTTATCCAGAATGCTTGGGACCTGGGGTTTTCTGGATAATAGATCTTTCTGAAATTTAGATTTTCATGCCTTAAGTCTACTAGAAAATCCTGTAAACATGAAATAAACCCAATAAGCTTTTATTGCTTGCAATAGGGCTTTATTATATCTTGGTTTAAATCAAGTACACTGTACTGTTTTATTATTACAGAGAAAAAGGTAAACAATTTAAAAAATTTGAATTATTTGATTATAATGTAGACTATAGGAGTAGGCCTTTCAATAATTCGAAGCTTTCTGGATAATGGGTTTCCGGATAACGGATCCCATACCTGTATTTCCTTTGTCTATAAAGGTAAGCCTTCTTTTATATATAATTTTATATCTTTAACGTCTACTTTTTATTGCAAAACTGAACATGTATATTAACTGAGGTGCAAGAATGGACACAGTTTCTGTGCATAAGTTACTGTGAGTCTTTAAAAAAATTCAAACAACAATGTAAGATGCCTACTATATAATATACTATTTTATTTAAGTAATTAAATAGAATTTAAAGGTTGAACGACTGATTTAGTTATACAGGTGTAGCAATACCTTTTGGTATAATGGGGTGCTCTACTGTGGGCCCGTGGGAATTCCCATATTCTTCTCTTCTTCTTGCACAAAATTCTGGTGCACACGTTCTTTTATGTGCTTAGAGCGCAATTCAAGTATTTCAAGGAACCTGGTCCTTTTCTTTGTTGCGACAAGTTCTGTTAAGTAAGTTACTGGGTGTGATTTCTGAATAGATTCTTGTGTTTGACCTCTGTCTGATCTTGACCTTGACAATTGTTCTGACTAGTGATGAGTGAATTTTTTCGTCCAGGCATGGATTCGCCACAATTCGCCGCCTGCAAATTTTTTTATGAAACTGCAGGCAATATTTAGCACGGAAAATTTTGACGCAGCAAAATTGTTGCTGAGACAAAAAAGTTGGCATAAAAAAGCCCGTTGACTTTAATGCATTTGGATAAATAGTCGCCGAGACAAAATTGTCGCTGAGAAAAAAAGTTGCCATGAGAAAAAAATCCGACTGACTTTAATGCATTTGGAGTGATAAATAATTATTGCACATAAAAAAATTTTTGACGCCCATTGAGTTCAATGCTTTTGCAATTTTTTCCCCGTTTCGTTAAATTTTCTGCAAAGCTTTGACAGATTCGCTCATCACTAATTCTGACCCTGTTGACTGTTCTTGACTACGTTTTTGGATTCTTATTCGGTACCCCGCTAATCTCTTGGTTATTGACCTTGGCCTGTCCTCTGACTACCCTCTACCCTCTGCTTCATCCCTGTTCTTTCTGTGTATGCTCGTGTTGACTTGCCTGCCCAGAACCTGTGCCTTGGTTCTCTCACTTTAAGACCTGGTGTGAGGATCCGCTTCCGCGTTCCTTCCGGCACAGGCGCAGGCGCGCTCATTGGGGAACCGATGCACGCCGGCGCTCGGTGTTGGACGCCGGCGACGGACGCCGAAGCGAAGGCGCTGGCGACGGTCGCCGACGCAAGGGCGTCAGCGATGGACGCCAATGACGGACGCACTGACGTCAGCTGTGCGACGCCAGCGCGAGGACGCCAGTTTGGCGCCAAATAGCTCTATTTAAACCTATCTTCTTCTGTGACTCATTGCCTGGTTATTAGGTTATCTGACTGAACCCCTAGCATTTGAATTCTACTTGATCTTCTGTGTTTGACCTTAGCTTGTTTCCGGATTGTCTTATTGCCGCCTGCCCTGATCTTCTTGCCTGACTACGTTTACGATTCTTCGCTGCCTGCCCCCGACTTCGGCCTACCTGACTTCGCTTCTGCCTGAACCCTCTGTACTTCGCCTTGGTTAGTCTCATTGGCTACTCGCCACATCACTACTCCCTGTTCCCTCCAGGTGGGTTAGTGTTGTGCGAGGCGCTTGTGAGTTCGTATTCTGCAAGTTCCTGCTCCTTCCTCGTTGGATCAGACGGTAAGCCTGACACCTGGTGGCATTCAAGTAGCAGAGTGCTTCTCCCAAAGTGAAAGGCAGCTGTTATAGGCAGAAGCATGAGCCTTGATCCTTGCTCTGGGTTTTGGGAAACAGTGAGTAACAACAGGAAAGTCAACAACCCCTCATTATACTTCTCAGTGAATCTCATGCATGAGAAATGTGTGCCGTGTTTATCACTTTTTTTTTGATCGGGCATGTATCTTCTGTAGCTGGATTTTCTTAGTCAAAATCCTTCAAAAAGTTGTATTTTAGCAATATGCGCATTTTACATAGGCTTTAAAGGTAACAAATATACCCTTTTTTGGCATGTTATTTTTTATCATATACATACTTGATTCCTCAGATTGAAACACATCTATTATAGTCTTTGACTCACAAGAACCATTTCTCCACACCCCATTTAGGCTGGCAGAATTCAAACCTTGTTCCATGTTGAAATGATGGATTATGGGGTTTGAAGTCCCTCTGCTTTTCAATAAATCTGTGCACTGCTCACCATGAAAAGCAGATAGACTCAGAGAGGCCATCATTTCAACATCAAAGTGACAGAAGTGTTGAATGAATCAGAACGTATGAGCTCCAGGCATAAAGGGGGGCTTTTTTTGTAATGGTAAAGCAATTTGAAAGAGCTGTTAATACTTCTCAAATTAGTGGAATAGTGTAACTTAGAGGCACAATTAAGAGTATATTAAGTGCTGTAGGTTACAATGGGTGCCAGTTCCCAGTTCAGGTGTTATTTGAGTACTCTAAGAGATAGTCTTGTTCTGAAGAGACTTAGGGAGGATTCTCTCCAGAGGAATTTGAGAATGGCATTCCAAATGTAAGAAGCAGCAAGACAGAAAGGTGGGAAACAGCAGTAGTAATGGGGGTGCAACCAAGCAGTTGCTCTGAGAGGAGTGAAGGAGTTGGCCAGAACATATGGAAACACAAGAGAAAAGATGTAGTGAGATTCACAGGAATGAAGGGCTTTGATGTGTCCATCAGTTTTAATGAATCTTAGTTAATCTGAGCTCTTATACTCAAAACAACGCAAGAAAAAACAAATCTAAAAAAAAGTCTGAAACTGCCAGAAAAAAGTGATATTTCATTCATATCTAACATCATTTTCTGTCTTGACTTGACTATGACTTGACTTGTCAGTCTTGGATAAATATGGACTTTAAAAAAAAATGTAGGTACTACTTATTTGGAAGGCTGTTATTTTGATGGATTAATACATAGCACCTACGTTGTTAACGGGCAAATGGTTAAAGGGGATCTAAACCCCAAAAAACCTGTTTTGTATAAGGAAATAAAATGTCATTCTAAGCAACTCAACATTCATTAATCAAACATTTTTAATGATTTTAAAGCAATATCTACCAATTTATTTATGTTTTCTGGACCTACTAAATATAACAGGTCAGTTCTCCTTCAGGTCTCTTAATCAGCTGTCTTCTGCTGACTTCTGTTTTGAAACCAGAAGTGAAGAAAATATAAACAGCCAGATAGATATTGATTTAAGTAACAATTACAAATGGCAGTTAAACCCACTGAAAATGTTCAAAGTATATTTCAGAATTCCCTAGAATTACATGTTCCCCTTTAATAAGAGATTATAGGGGTATTTTTAATTTACCCTAGATGGAAATGCTAGAGCACTTAGGGGCCCACCTATGTCTGTGCTTTTCATGAATACACCACGGGGCCCATTTACTTAGCTCGAGTGAAGGAATAGAATAAAAAAAACTTCGAATTTCGAATGATTTTTTTGGCTACATCGAATTGGATACTTCGACCTTTGACTACGACTTCGACTCGAACGATTCGAACTAAAAATCATTTGACTATTCGACCATTCGATAGTCGAAGTACTGTCTCTTTAAAAAAAACTTCGACCCCCTACTTCGCCACCTAGGTCGAAGAAAAATCGTTCGATCGATGGATTAAAATCCTTTGAATAGAACAATTCGAAGGATTTAATCGTTCGATCAAACGATTTTTCGTTTGATCGAACGATTTTTCGTTCGATCGAACTATTTGCGGTAAATCCTTCGACTTCGATCTTCGAAGTCGAAGGATTTACATTCGGCAGTCGAATATCGAGGGTTAATTAACCCTCGATATTCGACCCTATGTAAATCTGCCCCCACATGTGAACATTTGCCAATTTTACAAGGGCATGGCACAAAATGCAATAAAACATGCTGGATTTTGCCAATTTTTGGCATTTTTTACATGTAAATGACCCCCAATTTATAACTGCATTGCTGTTTTCTTAGCATTTAAGGATAATGAGCTTTTGAACAATATATTCCTTAGCTGTATACACCACATATGAATACGTGGATGTACTGTATATAAAATAATGATTACTGCTGAGTGCTGTATTTGATACCTGTATTCAGAGAGCCAAATAATCAGATCACTAGAGACACACAATCCTGCAGCCTACAAGGTCACACACTTATGTGCACCATTAGTTGTCTGGACTTTCTGTTGCTGAACAATCAGTTTTGATGAGATTGTATCCAATTTTGGTAATTGAAAACAATTGATTGGTTACCCCACACTGGGATAAATGGCCAGTTTGGTTGAAAATGACTGAACTAGGCAGCCTAAATATCTACTGGGTATTCTGCTGAAATCCTTACAACAAAAAAATCTGAAAGCAAAACATTTTTATTTGAAAAAAAAAAATGTGTTTTCACTTTGTTTGGCTCATTGAACTGAAGTTCATTTAAAAATTAAACTAGTGTAAAAATTAATGGATGTGAGTTTGTGCATAGAGCATGCAGTTCCTGCATTTTAGGACACGAGATAAACAAGTGTAATATAGTTGTTGGGATTCAGCTCAAAATGAACGCATAATATTTGAATTTATGTAACAATATTCATTTCAAGAAAAGAGCCTTGTTGTTTGTCCAAAGACAAAGGTGAATATCCTGGTGTCGCCAATTCTGGATGGAGAAAGTGGTGCTTAGGCATCATGTGCTTATTAGGGGTCATCTATCAAACTCCCTGTTGTAACTAAGGGGAGCAAAATTAGTTCTCATTTATGGTGCACCTCAGGCAGGGGATTTTAGTACAGTGTGCACCTTGTAAAGGTCCATTATCCGGAAACCCAGTATCCAGAAAGCTTCAAATTACGGGAAGGCAATCTCCTATAAACAACATTAAAATGAAATGAATCTCATTTTTAAAAATTATTTTCCTTTTTCCTCTGTAGTAGTAATATAGTACCTTGTACTTAATCCCAATGAGGATCCCAATCCTATTGGGTTAAATGAATGTTTACATTTTTCTAGTCGACTTAACGTACAGAGATCCAAAATACAGAAAGATCCATTATACAGAAAACTCTAAGTCCCGAGCATGCTGGTCCCATACCTATACTGAATCAAACTAAAAGTGCAAGGCATAGCACAAAAGGTGCAGCACAGTCCTATACCTGCAGGGTTCCATAGCAGTTTTGTGCACCCTACCTTTTTTAATTTGGATGAAAAGCAAGATAGCAAGATGATACACTTATACCTGCCCCCAGAACACCCTCCTTAATTCAGTGTTGTTTATTGCAGGCAGCACTGTATTCATGGGAGACACAATTCCTTTATCCTGCCCCTATTAGCACTAGATGCAAGGCAGAGTATAAAGTGTGTTGCATTTTGTGCCAATTTTTTTGTACTTTGCACCCCACCCAGAGCTATATAAACAAGCCCTGTTGTGTCTAATTACTAATCTAATACTGATAGGGGCTGGGGTTGTAGATAACTAATGGACAAAATTGACTCCCTTTGCTATTCTGCTTGAAGAGAATCATATAGTAACATTGAATTCAAGTAGACCAACCATTCAAATCCACCATAACAACTACATTTATGAAACATCATTGTTTCATAATAAACAGTTTGATAGAACCTTTCTGAAAAACAATGTTTGTGCTTCAATGAGCACATGTATCTGTGGGAAGTCATACATATATCTTAAGTCATTCGTATTCAGTATGGCTCTGTAATATCTCACGATGACATTGCTGCTAGGGATGTAGCGAACCGCCGATTTGATGTTCGCGAACGCCGTTCGCGAACACCGGCAAAAAATTCGAACAGTTCGCAAACAGTTTGCGAACTTCGAACACCCGCAAAATCGTTCGATTCGAACGATCGAAGGATTTTAATCGTTCGATCAAACGATTTTCATTCGAATCGAACGATCGAAGCTATTCGATCGAATGATTTTCATTCGATCGAATGCTTACAATCGTTCGAACAAATGGAAATCGTTCGATTTTAGCGGTCGAATGGTCGAATGGTCGAACGATTTCTATTCGAATCGAACGCGAACTCAAAATGCGAACGTTCACAAACGTTCGCGAACGTTCGGCGGACGCGAACAGTCGAAGTTCGCGCGAACTAGTTCGCCGGCGAACAGTTCGCTACATCCCTAATTGCTGCAATAAAAGCCATCAATAGGAAATCAACTCTCTAGAATGATTTATTTTAATGGATCAAAACAATATTAATTTAAATAGAGAATAAGATCTTTCAGGAATGGAAGATATGTTTAAACTATATTTGTGCCCATTATACATCAACAGTAACAACGAGCGCACGTATTTCAGACCGTTACGACAAATAAGACTTTGTATGGGATAATATAGGAAATATAAAGCTACAGCAGTACTTGTCATGTAATAGTGACAATTGTCAGAAAGGCACCACAGGGAGGAATCAATAATAGATGAATGAAAGCACTGCATTTTTTTTACTTGAAATAAATAGATATCTATCTGGAAAAAAGCACAAAGAGATCTAACAAAGGGGAAAAAACAGTTGGGGTCATTTATTAGGATGGCGTGAAAAGGTTTCTAATTAGTCTGAAATCACTTCAAGTCATATCATCATTTATTTATATAGCGCCGACAAGATACGCAGTGCTTTACCTTAGTTATAACAAACAGGGAATAAATGGTGGATAACAAACAAGGGTTAGAGAGTACAATAGGATTAGAGGGGTCTACATGCGAGCGTTTACATACTGAAAGTTAGGGTACAATTGAGACATTAGGATTTTAGAAACAATTTTGTGATTTATGATACAGCAATGGTTGATTAATTAAGGTACATTGAATAAGCTTCTTTAAACAGGTGGGTCTTTAAGGAGCGCTTGAAAGTTTGGAAAGAAGGAGAAAGTCATATATTAAAGGGCAATTTTTGTGATTTAAGGACATGTTAAGAGATATATCTAGAAACATCACCCAACAAATGTTACGGTCGGCACCCAACACCAGAACAAATGCCAAGCACCCTGGTCTCGGCTCGTGCTTCACCTGTAGTGTGACCGCATTTGGCCTCGGGAGGAGCCCTCAGCTACTTGGATGCCACCAGGACTTAAACGAGAGGTGCAAGGCTAGAGGTTCTGGATAGACAGAGGGGCACGACTGTTAACTAGAGTCTTAAGGCCGAGAGTCACGGTACAGAGCAGGAAACCAGAATCGTCGTCAGAACAGGTCGGGTCGAGGCAGGCAGATGTCAATCGTAATCAGGCAGGCAAAGGTCAAAACCGGGTAATCAATCAGACAGGAGGGTTCAGAAGAAGAGGTAGTCGATATTCAGGCAAGGGTCAGATATAGAGGTCAGAATAGTCGTATAGCCAGGCAGGGGTCAAAACGAGAATCAGAATAACAAGACCGAATCACAGATGAGCACAAGGCTCAGGAACCACAGGAAAAGATCCTATCACGGGCAAGGTCTGGAGACTAAATGAAACTATTTATACATTTGCAATCCGCACCTTTGCGCGCTGACGTAATCACGCCAGCGCACCTGCACCTTTAAATTTTACAAGAGTGCGCCACATGTACTGGAGTCAAATTTTTTTTTCTTATGTTTTTTCCAGTGTGATAAAATACTATTTTTTTTCTGGCAAAACAGAATGCATGGGAAAATTCTAATGAAGATCTGTGAATATTTTCATCACCTGTGAAAATGTGAATTTCAGTCCAAATCTGTATCCGGTAAAAAAAAAATTCATTAATGTCTTGTCAATATAAATGCTTTCATTAATAACCTAAAATTACCAAAATCTTTCTGCGGAAGATAACAAAAAAAACTGTAAATTGCAAAAATATAATGAATTTCTTATATGAATACTAATAAATATACTAAAGCAATTGTCGTGCCGAAGTACTTTGTGCATGATCACCAAGGGGTATTCTATTCTGGCTCTTAGAGCTCATGCACTTCTGCTCAGGGGCAAAGTAAATGACTCTCTGATTTTAATGATAAAAAATATCAGAAAAACACTTCAGCACCTAAATATGTACAGAAAATATGCAGAAATAGAAATATTCAAGTGTGAAATTGGATTTAAAGACTTTAGGAGGGAATCAACAAGGCAACATAGCAGTAAAATATCTGCCATGTCTGTTAAAGTCATATACCATCTGGAGTATGTCTAATATATATACCTGTCCCTGGCGGTGTAGTGAGGCGGCAAGGACGCCCGCTGCACTTAATGCGGGGACGTCCGTGATGGTTGATTTAGGCACACTGATGCACGATGTTCCTTTGTGTGCGCGCTTCCAGGTTTGACGCGCAGCGGAGTCATGACATCATCTCTATTGGCATGAAATTTGAAAATTTCAAAGGCTCTTTGCATTGAAATCATTGCCCAACGTAAAGGTCTACTCCTATAGTTCTTGGGTGCCCTTCTTGTGTATTCCTGATCAGTTTTGACCTTGCCTGACCCTGACCAACCCTTGTCTGCTGCCTATCTCAACTCCTGCATGTTTCTCGACAATTCTTTTGGATTCAACTTCCAATTCTTGTACTGACCTAGCCTGTGACCTTGACAACGATCTCTGCCTTTGATTCTGTATTGCACTTCCTGTATTGGTATTGACCCGGCCTGTCCAGGGTCGGACTGGGCCGGTGAGACACCAGGAAAATCCCAGTGGGCCCCCAGCCCCCGTGAACCCCGCCAGCTCAGACTCGCTTGCTGCTGTCTTGCTTGGGGATTTGTGGTGGGGCCCCTGCAGGTGGCAGAGGGGGGGTCTGGGGGCCATTCAGACGATCGAGCGAGGGTCGTGAAGCGTGCAGGTGAGGGGGTCGGCGGCATGTAAGAGTGGTGTGGGGGGTCAGAACCCGATGGGATGTGGGCCCCTGAAGTGGCAGCCCCGGTGGACCCAGACCACCCCAGTCCGACGCTGGGCCTGTCTGTGACTACGCTTCTATCATCCGTTCCTGTTGCACGTACGGTTTCCTTGCTTGCCCAGAACTCTCTCCCTTGTTGTAAAGACCTGCCAGCATCTGAGTAGCGGTGGCCTCTAAGCCAAAGGTGGCTGCTACAGGCAGAAGAGCTTAGCCCGGAACCTTGGAGTTAGTTCTGGGTTTGGGACTCCATACGTTACAGTATGCTTAGCAATACGTTGAGCAGGTAGGCTGATACTGTCTCTATACAGAAGATAGGATGCATGATAATTGCGAAGACAGAGCAGAAGATTGATATATGAAACTGCATAGTAAAATATTTATCAACATATACAGTATTTTAAAAAGGAAGAAATAAAATACAACTATGAGAAAAACTGTCTTCAGAACAAAGGGGCTTATCAATTATACATTCCTCCTCCAGGAATTGCTCTAAATCTAGAAAAGTACATATACATGCCCTTAGGTATTAAGGTAAGAACAATTAGCATGTTGAAACAGTTGTATGTAATATGGTTCACTCACAACAACAAAGAGCTTTTATCATGTTTTCCACCTGATCTACAGTTTTGTTCAGTGGATTCTGAACATCGAGTTATAAGGTTTGGAGAGTTAAAAAAACATGTCAACGTCAAAACAGTAAAATATTAAATCAATAAAATATTATGGACTGAGGTGCCTGTAGAACACTGAAACCTTCTTATTTTTACATAGTGAATGGTAACCATTTTAGGCAACAGGCAGCAAACCAAGCATGAGGAATACTAGGAATACAAGTTTGGGATACAATTTAAGCTCTCGGAACTATTACTGTGGACAAGATAAGATTTGTAGAATTAATGTGTTACATGTCCTGCTTTTATAAAATCAATATTAGAAAGGAATCAGAACATCTTACACTGTGCCTGGTACTCATTGTTTGTGTTATTGTTTCTTTGCTTTTGAAATAACTGTGTATCTATGCTGGCCTGTACTGTGAGGTTGGCCCTTTTAGGGGGGGATAAAGTAATCATTTGGGACATTAGGTTGAATTGCGGAGTGAAGAATTACTTAATATTGTGGTAATCTTTGGAACTATAGACGTGTGATTGTGATAACAGCTGAAATATTTTTATGTATTTGTAACCTTGTTATGAGCCAATAAATGTTTGACCTAGTAATTGGTTCCTTTTAATCACAAAAAGTACTACTGTTTCCATCTCTTCTTCCTCAAAGTCAAGTTCACAGAACATTCAAATAGGCTGCTATGATGTTGGCACAGTGCGGTGTTAATTTGATGCTCGAATGAGCTGTTCCCATTTGTACCTCCATATAACTTATGCTGTTTGGCCCAAAAGAAAGGCATGACCTAGAGATCCATGGGTTGAATTGCATCCATCTTTAATTATGACCTCCAGTTACCTACAACATATTAAGATTTTGTCTTAAGATTCACTGCTTGGTCCAAAAGATTCACCTCATTAAACAAATCTTATAAAACAGAGACTTCCGTTTCTATGCAAATAAATATATATGTGAATGTATTTAATAAGCTGGCAAATTACTGATAATGTAATATTAATGTGGTACTGCTCATTTTGCAAACTTAATGCCTTGATTTAAGTTTAGTGGGCAGCGGGGTCCAGCGGCACATCCCTGGCGTGGACGCCCGCTACTGCGCTGGTTCCGGATTCCCCTATGGCGCGCGTGATGCACACGTCCATTTCTTAATGGCGCAGGCGCGCTGGCGTGATAACGCCAGCATGCATTGGCACAAATTCAAACAGTTAAAAGGGGAATTCAGTCTTTAGCTAATTGCCCGTTGTTAGGTTCTATTAGCAAGTTCCTGGGTGTTATCCTGACTGTTTCTACTGTGTTTGATCCTTGCCTGCCTGCTTACTACTCTGACCTCTCCAATTCTGACCCTGCCTGTCTGTGACTACGCTGATCTCTCCAATCCTGAACCTCTGCCTGTCCTTCTACAATCTCTAATCCTGATTCTGACCTGTCTGACTGTTCTAACTGCTTGTGCTGGCCTGGCCTGCCTGTTCCTGGTGGTGTTCTTCCTTTCAGTATCCTGGCGAGACGATCGTGCCCCTTTGCTAGTCTAGAACCGTTAGCTTTGCTCCTCTCTCTGTTAAGACCTGGCGGCATCCAATTAGCCGAGGGCTCCTTCCAAGATGAAGGGCGGCGGTTAAAGGCAGAAGTGAGAGCCGAGACCAGGGAGCTTAGCTTGGGTTCTGGATATAGGGTGCCGAACGTGACAGGAAGTATATTTTGTATAAATGGAAATATATTTTTTACAATCTTATGATCAAAAATAAAATCACTGCATAGCACAGGAGCCAATACTTAAAGGCAGATTTACACATTTTAAGATTTTTAACTGCAAGATCTTTCTTTTATTCCTGGTTTTTGAGATTTTCTGGAGTTTTGCAAATATATGAAAATGTCATTGTGATCGTGCAACAAGTCAAAAAAGTTGTGTTCTTTTGTTTCTGCTACTTTTGTGCATTTTAAGTTCAGATTTTTTGATAAATGGCCTTCAGGAAAATTAGTATATTCCTGGTTTCAAAAACCTCTAAATCCATGAGAATTTGACTTTGTAAGCCTCCATGTCTTCAACATTCTATTTCCAATAATAAGCGCACATTGGAGGTTTTTTTTTTAATTATTTTCAACTTTCAAATTAGAAAAAAAAACTTGATAATTAAAAAATATGTTTTTTTATAAATCTGCCTCATCCTGTAAGGTAATAATAATAATAATTCCCTCAGAGCAGTGTTGTCCAAGTTTATACATGCAGTGGGAAGATTATTTGACATAACACACATTCAATTCAGTTTCTGTGTTATTAAAATACTAGACAATTTTGTACAGACGTTTATGAAATTTATTATATTACCAAATTCAGGTTAAACCATATATTGGGCCAGATTACATTCAGTGATAAAAAGGTTTATCATGAGACATGTCATGGATGAGATTCAATTTGATTAAATTTTAAAAAAAAGTTATCACATAGTTTATCACATGAATGATTGAAGTCTATGGGAAAAAAACTGAATTAGAAGAAAAGTTGTTTTCTCCTTTAATTGAATCCCATCCATGACATTTCACATGATAACCCATTAGATAACTTTTCTCACTGAATTGAATCTGGTCCATTATTTATTATTAATCATTTCAGTCCTACTATACTAAGCAAATATAATATTACCAATGTAGAGAATATTTCATATTGACCAATATCAAATTGATCAATAGTTGCCCTTTGGTTTAGTCAAAAATCTATCCTCACTATAAAGCCTGCATCCCCTTTGTGTTTGTAGTATGCCTATTTATTAGCTGTTAACCATTGTGACCTATTCTAAAAATAAAAAAAACATTAGGCAGCAATTGTCAAGTGGTCATTTATTATTTTGGCAAGTACTAATGGGTACAAAATTGCACCCATTAGGGCAACATACACATTGCCCTGACACCTACCACTTGCATGGTACGTGTGCTTTCTGCCCCCCTTTACTGGTTGTGCATATGTTACTACTGAAGGAGCATTTCAGTTTTCTGGAGTACAATTGTATGCCTATCAGAACACATTACACAAGGAAACACTATTACCTTGTGCCAGTTACACCTATAGTAACACATCTAGAGTATGGTACTCAACAGAGGTGCTCTGGAGTACAAATGAGTCCTCTGCCTTACACAGGATAGGGAGAAAGAAGTTGGAATTATAGGAGAACAGTGTGCACCAAGCCCCTTTAAAACAGGGTTTGCACTATGCCCCCTTGTAACGAATAAAGTTTCCCTGGTGGTCGAGTGGCTTTCCCTGGTGGCTAGCATCTGGTGGGGGCACCCGCAGCGTCTCCAGTGGGGGTGCCCGCCACATGGGTCCTGCTTCCTCCTGTGCCGGTTCCCCTATGGCGCGCACGGCCGCACGCTTCCGGGTTTATGTGCCGGCGTGATGATGTCATTGCGCATTGGCGTGAAATTAAAAGTATTTAAAGGGATTTCAGTACTGAACACATTGCCCATTGTTAGGTTCAATTTAATTTGTTCCTCGTGCTATTGCTCCTATTGATCTTCTGGTTATTGACCCTTGCCTTGCCTGACTATTCTGAACTCTGTATCCTGACCCTTGCCTGCCTGTTTATTCTGACCTCTCCAAGCTGATCCTTGTCTGTCTGACTATTCTACGCTCTCCAATCCTGATTCCGGACTGTCTGTCTATTCTTAACTCTGTAGCCTGTCCGTCCACGCTGCATAGTCTGATCTGCCTTCCAAGCTGTGTTGTCTTCCATCCAGTATCCTTGGTGAAACGATCGTGCCCCTTTGCTTGTCCAGAACCTTTAGCTTTGCTCCTTTCTTATTAAGACCTGGCGGCATCCAATTAGCTGAGGGATCCTCCCGAGGTGAAAGGTGGCTGTTAAAGGCAGAAGCAAGAGCCGAGACCAGTGAGCCTAGCACTGGTTCTGGATATAGGGTGCCGAACGTGACACTCGTCTTTTATTATTATCCTTGTGGCTTATCCTCTCCATTCTCATGGAAAACTCAGACTATGGGGCAAATTCACTAAAGCGAGAATCGCCTAACGTTACCGCAAATTCGCCAGCGTGACGTAATTTTGTTACTTCGCCGATTTACTAACGGGCACTGGCGTAAATTCGCTAGCGAAGTGGACCTACTCTAGTGCTACTTCACACCCTTACGCCAGGCGAAGTTGCGCTATGGCGAAGGGTCAACTTAACTACGCTAATTCACTAACTTGCGCATTTTACTGAACGTTACCTCTTGCGCCAGATTTGCCTTCCCCACCTCAGACCAGGCGAAGTTCAATAGAGTAGATAGGGATTGCTTCAAACAAAGTTGAATTTTTTCCTAAGTCCCAAAATACGCTGGCGTCTTTTCCTTTTTTAAGGGTGATAGGTTGAAATTTTTTTGGGGGTAACCTCCTCCCCCCCTACATTTCCTAACATATGGCACCTAAACTATACAGTGGGCACATGTATAGGGCAATATAACAACTTTATTTTATTTAATGAAGCTTTCCCAGCCTTGTGTAATGTAATGTATTTGCTGCTACATACGTCCATTCAACTTTAACTTGGCGCCATATGCAATTTAGGCATCGCTAGCGTAACTTCGCTTTGCATGACGAATTAACGCTAGCACTAATTCGCTACCCTTCGCCTCCTTGAGCGCAACTTCGGATTTTAGTGAATTAGCGGTGCCCTGTAAGGTACCTGTAACCGCAGCCGGGGCGCAGACACGGGGGTGCTTAGGTTCCTGAGGATTCCCGGCGTCTGTCGCGCGCGCGCGCGTCTGTCACGCGGGCGCGCGTCCGTTTATTCGGACGCGCGCGTGTCGCGGTGGACGCGGGTGCATTGACGCTGCGTCATTACGTTTTTGGCGCCAAACTTGTCCCTATAAAAAGACGTCAGCAAGAGCAAACAGTGCTTGGTGATTTCCTTGCTTGTGCTTGTTACTGTGTTCTCAGATTATTCTTTGGATTTGTCTTTCTTGTTACCGACCTCGGCCTGACCTGGACTTCGATTACCTTCTGCCTGCCTTCGACCTCGGCCTGTTCCTGACTACGAGTATTTCTGCCTGCCTACTGACCTATTGCCTGATTCCGTCTACGAATATCTTCTGCCTGCCTCCGACCTCTGCCTGTCCCTGACTACGTTTACCTCTGCCCGCCTACCGTCTCTCTGCCTGTTCTCCGACCACGCTTTTGGCTTGCATCTATTCCTTCGGGTCAAGTTCAGCAAGCTGTACACTAACAGCAGATCTAACTGCTCTTCCTATTGAATCTCCAAAAGAGCTTGACAGAATCACCAAGCCCAAAATGGAGCATTCGGAAGAGTTGCCTACCCTGGTCGACTTGTCTCAACAAATCGTTTCACTTACCCAGGTAGTGAGAGAACTGCGGGGAGATTATTTGCATGTGCAGGAACAGTTGCAAGATTTACAGATTTCTGCGATTCCTCCAGTCGCTCCCACATCTGGACAATCTGGTGCTGCCGCCGGAGGAGCAACTTCTTCTTCTCATGAACCTAAGGTAGCTATGCCTGACAAATTTTCTGGGGACCGAAGGACTTTTAGAACCTTTATTAATAGTTGCCGTCTTCTGTTTACATTGAAACCTCAGTCTCATGCTACCGATCAGATCCGGGTGGGAGTGATGATTTCTTTGCTTCAAGGGCAACATCAGGCGTGGGCTCACCGTTTATTGGAGCAAAATAGTCCTCTCTTGGCTACGACGGATTCCTTCATTCAGGCCCTGTCTAAAATCTATGAAGACCCTCATCAAGTAGATACAGCTGAGGCAGCTCTACGAAACCTTCGACAGCTCCGTCGTCCAGTAGAAGAGTATGTGGCTGAGTTTCGTTGCTGGGCTCCAGATACCCTCTGGAATGACAGAGCCCTTCGACATCAATTTCGTATGGGACTGTCCGACACCCTAAGGGATGAATTGGCAAGGGTTGGTCTACCTTCCTCCCTGGAGGAAGTGATTTCTCTCGCTATTCAAATTGACCAGAGACTCAGGGAGAGGCGCCAAGAAAGAGGTGTCACCTCATCTACTCCGGACTGGGTGCTCCCTACTGCTCCCCCTCCAGTTTTCCCAATTTCTCCTTCCTCTGACCCAGAACCCATGCAACTTGGTGTGGTCCGTAAGACACTTTCGGTGGAGGAGAGACATCGACGTAGACGTCTAAATCTATGTTTGTACTGTGGCCTGGCTGGACACCTGCTTAAGAATTGTCCCACAAGACCTGATGGTAAAATTTCTTCATCTCAAACTTACAAGTTGCCCTGCATGCCATCGCTGCAATCTTATATTCTACTTCATCTCTCGTTTCAGTGGAACCAAAGAAAGTTTGAAGTGGATGCCGTGGTGGACTCGGGAGCCTGTGGATGCTTTATTAACCAGGCTTTTGCAGATCTTCATTTGATTCCGCTCATTCCCAAGACCCAGCCCATTCCTGTCAAGATGGCGGATGGAAATTTTGTTGCTTCGGGACCAGTATCCCTGGAGACCCCACATATTCCGACCTTTTCTGTTCAGGGGCATTTTGAGTTATTAAAATTTGATGAGATGGAAAATCTTCTCTTCCCTGTCATTCTTGGAATTCCTTGGTTAAGAAGTCACAATCCCTGTATTGATTGGCAGTCTGGGACACTTGTTTTTAATTCTAATTACAAGTTTTAGGCCTCACCACTGTGGATGATGAGACTCTTCAATTGATCCCTCAGGTGTATCACGATTTTTTGGATGTCTTCAGTAAGAAAGCAGCGGACTCCCTTCCTCCGCACAGAAGTTATGATTGTCCTATCGATTTACTTCCCGGTGCAGCCATCCCTTTCGGAAGAATTTATCCTTTATCCGAACCTGAACTGGCTACTTTAAAGGATTACATCGATGAAAACCTTGCTAAGGGTTTTATCCAACATTCTACTTCTCCCGCTGGAGCAGGCATCTTCTTTGTCGAAAAGAAAGACCATTCTTTAAGACCTTGCATCGACTTCCGAGAACTCAATAAAATAACTATCAAGAATCGTTATCCGTTACCCCTCATTCCTGATCTTTTTCAAAGACTTTGTCGTGCTAAAATCTTCTCAAAATTTGATCTCAGAGGAGCCTATAATTTGGTTCGTATTCGTGAGGGAGATGAGTGGAAGACTGCTTTCCGTTCTCGTTATGGTCATTTCGGATATACTGTTATGCCTTTTGGTCTTTGCAACGCTCCTGCCACTTTTCAGCACTTTGTCAACGACATCTTTCATGATCTGTTGGACCAATTCGTCATTGTTTATCTTGATGATGTTCTAATTTTCTCTAATTCCTTGGAAGAACACCGTCTTCATATAAGAGAGGTGTTACTTCGCCTCAGACAACATCAACTTTATGCCAAGGCCTCCAAATGCGAGTTTGAGAGATCCAGCATTGAATTTTTGGGTTTTTTAGTTTCCGATCAAGGTTTCAAGATGGATTCCAAGAAAGTAGAGGCAGTTGTTAACTGGCCCCCGCCTGTGGATCGTAAGGGTATTCAGCGTTTTGTAGGGTTTGCTAACTTTTACAGAAGGTTCATCAAAGGTTTTTCTTCTATTATCAAACCTCTCACCGACCTTACAAGCAGTAAAATTAAATTTTTCTTGTCTCCGGCTGCTCAACAAGCTTTTGAATGTCTAAAGAAGTTGTTTGTCTCTGCCCCCATTCTCGTACATGCTGATGTATCCAAACCCTTTATTCTTGAAGTTGATGCCTCGGAGGTGGCCATTGGAGCAATTCTTTCCCAACGCACAGGACTTAAGGACATTTTACATCCAGTAGCCTTCTTTTCTAAGAAATTATCCCCTACCGAAAGAAATTATGACGTGGGAGATCGGGAACTGTTAGCTATTAAAGGAGCCTTAGAAGAATGGCGACATCTTTTAGAGGGAGCTGTGCATCCAATGATCATTTTTACTGACCACAAAAATTTGGAATATTTACGCACAGCAAAAAGATTAAATCCTCGACAAGCAAGATGGGCACTTTTCTTCTCTCGTTTTCAGTTCCATATCACATACAAGCCTGGTTCTAAGAATATGAAGGCGGATGCTCTTTCCAGAATTTTTCCTGTAGAAAAAGATGATGTGGTACCTGACACGATTCTTCAGCCTGGACATTTCTTACTTCTTCAATCTTCTTTTATCGAGAATTTAAGAAATTTTCCTCAGTCACTAACGGATTATCCTGGGGTTAATGACTTGTCTCTTCAAGATAACCTTCTTTTTCGAAACAACAAGTTGGTGGTTCCTCCCAGTCTTCGTCGAGAGGCTCTTAAACTTATTCATGATCATCCCTTAGCTGGACATTCGGGGATTCGAAGATCTTTGGATTTGGCTAGAAGATTCTTTTGGTGGCCTTCGTTAGTAAAAGAATGTATCTCTTTTGTACGTTCATGCGAATCCTGTGCAAGGTCTAAACCATCCTGTAACAAACCGGTAGGGTTACTTCGCCCCTTACCTTTACCTGAGAGACCATGGAGTTCTATCTCGATGGATTTTATTGTGGAACTTCCCCCTTCTGACAAATATAACACTATCTTTGTGGTGGTAGATCGTCTTACAAAAATGGCTCACTTTATTCCGCTTCCTCGGTTACCTTCTGAAGCAGTTACTGCAGAGGTATTTATTAAGGAAATTGTGAGACTACATGGCTTACCCAATGAAATTATCTCCGATCGAGGGTCACAATTTACCTCTAAGTTCTGGACTGCTTTATGTAAGGCTTTAGGTATTTCATTGTCCCGGTCTTCTGCCTATCATCCACAGACTAATGGCCAAACCGAGAGAACCAATCAGACTCTTATATTCGTACTTTTTCTTCTTATCTCCAGGACAATTGGTTTTCACTTCTTCCCTGTGCTGACTTCTGTTATAACAACTCTATACATTCTTCCACAGGTCAAACACCATTCTTCTCTAATGTGGGATTCCATCCTATTATGTTTCCAGATATCTTGCCTGAAATAACCCTTCCTTCGCTCCAGGATCGTTTGAAGTTTTTGAAGCAAAACTCTGAGACTCTGAAGATACACATCAGCAAGGCTCAACAAAACTTTAAGATCTTTGCAGATCGAAGACGAGGGGAGGATCCGGAATTCAAGGTGGGTGATAAAGTTTGGCTGTCTACATTGAATCTACGCCTTTCTAACCCCTCCAAGAAGCTGGCTCCGAAGTTTCTGGGACCCTTTTCTGTTAAAAGAGTTGTTAACCCTGTCTCTTTTGAACTTGATTTACCAAAGTCCTTGAAAGCTTATCCTGTTTTCCACTCTGCTCTGCTCAAGAGGGTTGTTCCAAATACTTTTCATGGTCGTATCCTTCCTCCTCCTCCTGTGGTTTCTTGTCAAGGCGATGCGGAATTTGAGGTGGAGAAGATTCTAGATTCAAGGCTTCGAGGCAGGAGATTACAGTATCTTGTCAAGTGGAAAGGATTTCCTAACGAAGAGAATTCTTGGGAACCAGTGGAAAACGTTCATGCTCCGAGATTGGTTTTAGCTTTCCATAGGAGTCACCCTGAGAAACCTGCTGAAGACGTCCTGAGGCCGCCCCTCAGGGGGGGGCAATGTAAGGTACCTGTAACTGCAGCCGGGGCGCAGACACGGGGGTGCTTAGGTTCCTGAGGATTCCCGGCGTCTGTCGCGCGCGCGTCTGTCGCGCGGGCGCGTGTCCATTTATTCGGACGCGCGCGCGTCGCGGTGGACGCGGGCGCATTGACGCTGCGTCATTATGTTTTTGGCGCCAAACTTATCCCTATAAAAAGACGTCAGCAAGAGCAAACAGTGCTTGGTGATTTCCTTGCTTGTGCTTGTTACTGTGTTCTCAGATTATTCTTTGGATTTGTCTTTCTTGTTACCGACCTCGGCCTGACCTGGACTTCGATTACCTTCTGCCTGCCTTCGACCTCGGCCTGTTCCTGACTACGAGTATTTCTGCCTGCCTACTGACCTATTGCCTGATTCCGTCTACGAATATCTTCTGCCTGCCTCCGACCTCTGCCTGTCCCTGACTACGTTTACCTCTGCCCGCCTACCGACTCTCTGCCTGTTCTCCGACCACGCTTTTGGCTTGCATCTATTCCTTCGGGTCAAGTTCAGCAAGCTGTACACTAACAGCAGTTCTAACTGCTCTTCCTATTGAATCTCCAAAAGAGCCTGACATGCCCTGGTGAAACTTCGTCTGGCGAAGTGCGGCAAAGGCATCGCTAGCGGATTTTCGCTGCTTAATGAATTTGCCCCATATGTATTGTAACTATGCATTTACCTTTTCCATGTATCATTTATAAATAGGCTACTGACTTTAAATTGCCAGGTCTTTTTTTTTTGGTAAGGATCCATTAACATTAAATTCAACCTGTGTCATATTGTTGCAAACTGTATGTCACTAATAACAACGGGACTGCAGGATGCACCTCTTACAATTATATTTCCATCCTTTAGTGTTAACTTTTAATATTGTAACCATTATATTCATCTGCTGGTTGTTGCTGTTGAATTTAAAATATAAAAGTAATTAATCTTTTATTCCTGATTGGATAGTCAATAAAAAACACTTTTGGCATGACTTTTAAAAGACACTGCAAATGGGTACAATTTTAAATCAATGTAGTAATTGACCTTTTCAGTGTACTCACATCTTACTTATGGTGCCCAGCCATTCATCTATTGGACCCCAAAACACAAAGAAAAAAGCCTGGTTACATTTAACCTGGAGCTCCTGCTGTGGAAGAGAAAAAGGCAGCATTAAAGTTCATCTACTAATAGATGCTCTCTGACATAGTGACATTGATTTTCTAAGAAAGTGTTTAATATTTTTCATTAAAAGGAGAAGCTCCATTAGTAATAGCAAGAGCAATAAGCCAGAAGTGGCACAACTGTATGTGTGGGTTTAAGCAGGGAAGGTGAATGAGAGCTCCTGCTGAAGAGTGAAGATTAACTGGTGTGTGGCCTTGTTAGCTTTAAGTGAGAGCTAGCTCTGTGTGTGGATGTGTTGCCTCTATGACAAACAAAATGACATTGACATGACTTCCATTTCATTCGAGGTCACCTTGTAATGATATTACATGTGCATCTTTATGTCTAACAACTCAACACCACAAAAGCAGTGGCAATTGAATAAATCCAATCCTTAGTGGTTATTGCAAATCCACATTATGTGGTACAGGTGTGGGACCTGTTCTCCAGAATGCTTGGGACCTGGGCTTTTCCGGATATCGGATCTTTCCATAATTTGGATACCTTAAGTCTGCTTGAAAATCATGTAAATATTAACTAAACCAAATAAGATGGTTTTGTTTCCAATAAGGATTAATTATATCTCAGTTTGGATCAAATACAAGGTACTGTTTTATTATTACAGAGTAAAAGGAAATCATTTTTAAAAATTCTAATTATTTGATTATAATGGAGTCTGTGTGAGAAGGCCTTTCCGTAATTCAGAGCTTTCTGCATAAAGGATTTCCAGATAATGGATCCCATACCTGTACCAAGTAAAACAATAAATAATGAACCTTGCTTTCCAGTTTCGTTTAATTATCCACCTTTTTGTTTATGATATTTTTTTCATTAATGCTGTTATCGTTGTGAATGTCATTCAATGAAGGGTCCCCCCAGACATATAGGGGGATGGAATAAAAATCGCAAGCATTACTTAAAATGGCATTTTTAGCAAAAGTTTAGCGCTGCTCGCAATTCAAAAACATTTGCCCGCATATTTTACATTGCCCTTTATCACTAAGCAAAGGTTAGCGTTAACACCTGCACTGGAGTTTTGTTAAATATTTTGTCACAAAAAACACTTTGTGATTGTGAAGTTTTATTACATACACTCGGCATGTGCCATTTGGTTGCAAACTTTGCGAGGAAGTCATTGAGGTCTGAAAAGGATGCAAACATGGTCGCTAACGTTTGCAAGGGTGTAGATTACTCACTATGGATACAGTATTCAATAGTTTTTTATCTGTTCTATGAATACCTGTGGTATCACCAAAATTAGCCCAGGCTGGTTTACATGGGGGCACTAACTGATTAAGAAGTGGTGTAGTAGGAAATATACTTATTTTAATCATTTAAACTAACTTAAATTGAACTCTGTGGGGTTCAAAATGGTGACTAAAAGTGATGGTTTTATTACAGTATGCAAAAGTTCGCAAGGAAATGATTAAAGGTACAGATACAGTAAAAGCCTGCAATCTTTGGGTGCAGATTTTAAATGCTAAAATCCCATCAGTTTGACATGATAGTGATTCATTAGCCCATTTCTAACTGCCAATAATATGGTTACAGTTTGTGTGTCAATACATCAGAACAAGATCAGCCCATTCCTATATTTAAGTGTTAAAGGGCATGTAAAGGCAAAAAGATAAAATCCAATTTTTACTTTCTTTAATGAAAAAGAAGCCAATCTCCAATATACTTTAATAAAAAAAATGTGTACTGTTTTTATAAGAAACCTGACTGTATGCAGTGATATTCTCCCTTCATTTACTGCTGTGGATAGGAATTGTCAGATGGTCCCTAACTGCTGAGCAGGGAAACAATCATACTTATGAACAGCAGGGGGAGCCCCCGCCTTACTTCCCAGCCATGCAGAACTCAAGCAGCTTTGTTTATGATGAGCCCTAAGCAGTCCAGACCACACTGAGCATGTGCACAGTCTTAGTCTTGCAAAGATGTTTAACAAAGTTACAAGATGGTGACCCCCCTGTAGCCAACTTTGAAAGCATAAATTATTTGTTTGATTAGGCTTGTGGTGCAGTGAGTTCATGTTTATATTTAGTATACAAAATACAGCATTTCTAGCCTTATTCTATTTTAGACTTTACATGCCCTTTAAAGTTCCATCTGCAACACTGATTTCTATCACCCCGCCAGTCTGAAATGTGCCATTATTTAACACCGCACTATTTTGTGGGCACTTTCAAATCCGTAGTAGTGCATTTCCTGCATTAGAATGAATTGCTAGTAATGCAGGAAATGCCTTGTGCTTAGTAAGAGAAGTAACTATTATAACCACTCAAGCCTTGTTAAAGCAACCCCTTGGGAAAAACTCCATCATCATCTATACAGACAGGACAGGGCAAAGATATCGAGCACATTGGGGCAAATTTACTAAAGGGAGAAGTGGCTAACGCTAGTGAAAATTCGCCAGCGTGATGTCATTTTGCCACTTCGCTGATTTACTAACAGGTGCTGGCGTAAATTCGCTAGCGAAGTGGACCTACTCTAGCGCTACTTCGCACCCTTATGCCAGGCGAAGTTGCGCTATGGTGAAGGCACGTAACTACGCTAATTCACTAACTTGGGGATTTTCACGAATGTTACCTTTTGCGCCAGACTTTACTTTACCACCTCAGACCAGGCGAAGTGCAATAGAGTAGATAGGGATGGTTCAAAAAAAGTTGAAATTTTTTCTAAGTCCCAAAAAAACGCTGGCGTCTTTTACTTTTTATAGGGTGATAGGCTGAAAAAGAGCAAATTTTTTTAGGGTACCCTCCTTCCCCCCTACATTTGATAACACATGGCACCTAAACTATACTGTGGGCACATGTGTAGGGCATTAGAATACATTTATTAAGGTTCCCTTGCCTTGTGTAGTGTAATATGTTTGCTGCATATATGGCCATTGTCATTTAACTGCACGCCGTATGCAAATTTCTGATTGCTAGCGTAACTTCGAACCGCTGATTGTAACATCGCTAGCGCAACTTCGCAAACGATCGGTAACTTCAGATGTTCGTGAATTTGCGCAGCCCTGGCGAATTGCGGCGAATGCAACGCTTGAGCAAATTCTGAGGTAAATAAATTTGCCCAATTGAGAGCTATGTTTTATTGTTTACTAAAGTTCAATATCATAATCATTCATTATACAATATGCCACATAAAGTCAAAAGTTGGGTCACTTCTGTTCATGGTCTGATGGTTTTTACCCATAAAGTGGATCACCGTACCAGAGGCCACCCCTTTAGACTAGAAGAAAAGAACTTTCATTTGAAGCAACGTAGGGGGTTCTTCACAGTCAGGACAGTGAGGTTGTGGAATGCACTGCCGGGTGATGTTGTGATGGCTGATTCAGTTAATGCCTTTAAGAATGGCTTGGATGATTTCTTGGACAGACAGAATATCAAAGGCTATTGTGATATTAAACTCTATAGTTAGTATAGGTATGGGTATATAGAATTTATGTGAAAGTAGGGAGGGGTGTGTGAATGGAGGCTGGGTTTTCATTTGGACGGGTTGGACTTGATGGACTTTGTCTTTTTTCAACCTGATTTAAGTATGTAACTATGTAACTATGAAAAAGAATTCTAAAGGGAACACAATCAAGCATGACATATTTAAGAATGAATTACTATTCATCAACTAAATGTACCTACTAAATGTATCAAATTTAAAAAAAAGTAAGCATAAAAGTGTTTATATCATCAACAACATATAAAATATGACCAGGGATTCCCATACTTTCAAACTGTACTTAATAAATAAAATAGTTTAGTTTTTCATGCCTGCTGATGTGGCATTAAACAAAAACACCTCTCGCTGGCTCTTAAAAGGACACTAATGCTTAATTAAGAAGTAGGGTAAAAATGTTGCATATTATGTTTTGGCTTCTATACCAGCCCAAGGCAACCACAACCTTTAGCAGTAAAGATCTGTGCAAAGATGCCCCAGTAGCTCCTCATCTTCTTTTCTGCTGATTTACCGTACATGCTCTGTACTGAGCTTAGGGACCAACACACACGATACTGAATATGAATATATATATATATATATATATATATATATATATATATATATATATATATATATATATATATATACTGTATATATGATAAGAATGTCACAATATAAAGCTGATTAGTACATAATTCACAGTATTGGTACATGGCAGCTCAGGAACCAGCACAGTTATCATCAGAATTTAATAATTAGCCCTGCTGCTTCCACATATATACTGTAACTGGCCAACCTCATTTTCTGCTTAATGATTTGTGATAACCCCTGAACTTAGCTTCTCAACAGCTGCTTAAAGAACTGCATGTTTGTTTCGCAGGCACTCCTAACAAAATCCAAGATGGGAAACTCCTGTGACAATTTTAAAGGCCTTATTCATTAGTACTATAGAGATGCAAAACCTTTAGGCTGGTTATACAAATTCAGTATATAAAATGTTGCACTTATTGATAATTATTTGTGTTTTCTATAGTTCCTAGCACTTTCAGCACCTAGATGGTCAAATAATCCTACAGAGCTTCAGTCCTATCCAGTCACATACTTGAAGCCCATTAAGCATCCTGTCAGAAGAAATATCTTGCAGTTACATAGTTAAATTGGGTTAAAAAAAGACTAAAGTAAATCAAATTCAACCCCTCCAAATGAAACCCAGCATCCATACAGACACACTCAAACCAATCCTCCATACACTTTATAAACTGCACATATCAATGTCTTAATTAATTGTAGAATTTAGTACTGTATCACAATTATCCTATGATATTATGTTTGACCAAGAAAACACCAAAGCCACTCTTAAAAGCATTAACTGAATCAGCCATCACAACATCACCCGGCAGTGCATTCCACAACCTCACTGTCCTCCTGCTAATTGTCTATAATGTCCCCTAATTTACTTGTAGAGTTTAATTATGTCCCCATGCAAGCATCTTTTTTTTAGAGAAAACAACCCCAACCTTGAGAGTCTACCCTCATAGATCCATCCTTCAGTTTAGTTGCAGTTTAGTTGCACCTCTCTCCACCTCATTTATATCCCTTTTAAGGACTGGAGTCCAAAACTGCACTGCATACTCCAGATGAGGCCTTACCAGGGACCTATAAAGAGGCAGAATTATGTTTTCATCCCTTGAGTTAATGCCCTTTTTTATATGACAGTACTTTATTTGCTTTAGTAGCCACAGAATGACACTGCCTGGAATTAGACAACTTATCTACAAACTTATGACTAAGTGCTGGGTAAGCATGAAACGCGTTAGGCGTTAGAGGGATTACTATACATGTTTTTTAACTACTGATGTGAATAAAATATTTTTTTATTGAATAGCATGCTTTGGAGAAATTATTGAGATTGTGGTTTTGCCTCTTTTTGGTCACTAGAGGTCTCCAACATGCTTACTAATAGTATTTACTACTTCTGCTCCCAATTTGATTTAAATAAGTAACTTATCTACAAAGACTAGATACTTCTCAATTAAGGAAACCCCCAATACCCTGGTATTCAGTGCATAACCTTGCATTTATCAACATTGAACCTCATTTGCCAGTTTGCTGCCCAGTTTTCCAATTTAGTCAAATCACTCTACAAAGTGATAGTATCCTGCATGGAACTTATAGTTCTGCATCAGAGCAAAAATAGAAACAGTTCTTTCAATAGCCACCTCCAGGTTATTAATAGGCAATGGACCAAGTACAGAGACTTGCTGTACTCCGCTAACACTGGTCCAATTAGAAAATGTTCCATTTACCACCACACTTTGTAGTCTATATTTTAGCCAGTTCTCTATCCAAGTACAAATACTATTCTCCAGGCCAACATTCCTTAATTTAACCAGTTACCTGTGTGGTACGGTATCAAATGCTTTAGCAAAGTCGACTTTAAATAGAAAGCATCCACTGTCATCCCATAAAACCAAGCTAGGACAAACTCATAGTATTATGATTTGCAATGAAGTCCAGAATGTTACCCCTAATACCCCTTCGAAAAGCTTTCCTACTACTGATGTCAGACTAACCAGCCTATAGTTCTGAGGCTGAGTACGGGATCCCCTTTTGAATAGCGACACAACATTAGCAATTCTCCAGTCTCTCGCATTATGCCAGACCGCAATGAATCCTGAAAAATTAAGTAAAGAGGTTTGGCAATCACAGAGCTAAGCTCATTTAGTACCCTGGGATTGTATGCTCTTTATTCCTTGCTGAAATACCCTTTTCCATCTCAATTTTAGCTTATCTTTTTTGCATGATTTATTGGCCTCCTTGTACATGACAAACATTTCAGATATCCCAGCTAACTTGAATACTTTAAAAGCACGTCTTTTCTTACCCACCTCAGCACTTCTATTAAAGGTTTTGCTTTGCAACAATGTTCTTTGCTTATAAGGAAATATACTGACATGTATATTTATTAAGCAGCATTTTAAAGACATTCCATTTCTGTTCTGTGTTTAACCCTGTGAAAAACATTTCCCACTTAATATGTTGCAGAGATGCCTTTATACTGTCAACGTTTGCATGTCTAAAATGTAGTGTTCTAGTTACCCCATTCTAGAGTTGTCTTTGCAACATAATCTCAAAGGAGACCCTGTTATGATCACTATTCCTTAAATGCTCACTGACACAAATGTTAGAAATGAGTTTCTGGTCATTACATGTTTATTCCAAAGAATACATTGTAAGGACTAAAACCAGGGTTACTGATCTGTCTGCCTCAAAACCAGATCTAATAATAACTAGTGATGGGCGAATTTATTCGGCAGGCACTAATTCACGGCGAATTTGTGCGATTCGCCGCCAGCGAATAAATTCGTGAAACGCCCGTGAAAACTCGGCCGGAAAAATTCCCCGTCGTCAAAAAAAACGGCGCCGGTGTCAAAAACGGGCGCCGGAGTCAAAAACGAGACACCAGCGCCGTTTCGCAAATTTTTCGCGAATTCGCCCATCACTAATAATAACAAATCAGAACGAGATCAGAATGTTTGTTTAATAAGTTTTCATCATTGAGCAAAGGAACCTCCAGGGGGCTCCTAGAATAAACAGTTGATGATTTATAATCAATAGGGGTCATTTATGAACTTGAACTTGCTTTTATAAATGACCCCAAATGTCTACACTCCGCATCCGCTAATAAAAACCCTGAGGGCTAAAAAGCCCGAATATAAAAACACGGCATCTCAAACAAAAAACAAATTAAAAATATGTACATAAAACTAGTGACTTTAAAAAATTACAAAAAGGCAGGATTCTAAGCGTTGTGCAGAATCCAGAGTAGCAGTTCTATTAGTCAGTACAAGCCTCATTTATGATCACAAGCGCAAGTCACTTAAATGGACCAAAACTGGTCACAAATTCACATCAATTATGAAGGCCCTTGACCTATGTGTGTTCCTAATAACTTTTGACAACACCAGAGTGTGCCACTCAGCCTGTGGACATGCTTCCAAGGTTCTTTTGGCAAGTTGTGACAGTAGCTGCAACAAACAAACCCCCAAATGATTCCATCTGACCAGCAAAAGGTTCATGTGGAGTGTGGGCAGTGGTGCCCAACTGCCTATTGTGCATTTTGACCTATACTATCATGATTTACATGGAAGAGTCATCAGAGGCAATAGCTGTAGTATATCAGAGATGTTGTGGAACCCAATGCTTTTGTCTGAACACCAACATTACATTTAGAGAAAAAGGAGAAGCTTTTGAAGTAAAGAACACCTTGTAGCCTATCTGTATTTATATTTCTTGTATTCATTTATGTAGGAATTGCCTTATTGGGCCGCACAACAGTAACATCTCATAACCAGACTCCTATCAAATAGTAAGCTCTCATGGCAGCTCCTTTAAGACATAAGAGCACCACTGTGTTGCTCAGCATGAAAATGTATATGAAATTGTTAATTGTTTCAGAAATCAAAAGTATCCAGTATCATGTCCCTTTAGGCAGAAACATAACAAAATGTGAAATATTTCCCATTTCCAGCTGTCCAGCATTTACATATTTAAGCATGAATAAACTGTAAAAAAAAAAGCCCCCCTAAGATCTATGATTTTTCAATCTTTGTGCTTAAAATGTATATTGGTGGGATTTACATGTAAATGGCTCTCATATTTTGGAAATGAGTAATGTGCTTCTAAGGAAAGCGGGGGTTTCTTGTAATATTTGTTAATCAGTGTTGTGAATCATTATAAAAATAACATTTTGGCATGCAGACTGATCCACATAGGACGGTGCAAGTACCCAGAATTACAGATGAATTTGATCCCATTAACTCTAAAGGGGTGGTAAATCTTGCAGTACCATCTGTTGTACAACATTGATACACTATTGGAATTCCTTATGCTATTTACATAATGGATACAAATCTGTTGTTTGATTAATGCGCCCAATCAGTCTCTGTATATAAACATGTTTACACTTTTTATGCATCCATGGTAAACTTTTCATAACCAAAATCTCTGTGTCATGGGAACAGATCATTTACAATAAAAAACAAAATTCTAATTAATATAATGAAATGCATTTTGTGCACTGCTGCCAATATATGCTCAAGGGCAAGCAAGAAGGCTTAGAGAGGACAGTTATTTACTGTAGGGCATTTAACTGACTCTACACAAGAGGGGATGTTAACTGCTTAATTAACTTAAATACCTAGATAAGTAATTCAGTGGACTTTTAACTTAAATACCTAGATAAGTAATTCAGTGGACATATCCTGGACAATTATGGGAGGTTTAAACTGTATGTTCTGATGGAATGTGCTTTTTTTAACTTACATTTTATTCCAAGAGAAATAAAAAAAAAAAAGGGAAAAAGTACAAAGGTGCCCTAATATAGATTATCCTTAGTTCCTGATAAAAAAAATATACAAAGCACAACATAAACAAATAAACTGCTTTTCTATAATGAATTATGGAGAGTCAGTTTTCCAAAAAATCTGAGCAGCAGGTAGTCAAAAAGAAGAACATCAAGTTCCTTACAGATGTTAAAAGCAGGTCAATCAGGCTTTTTTTATCAAGGTCCAAATTTAAAAAATAAGTAATATTGAAAAGAGGGCAGTATAGATGAAGGCTGACTTAGCTTTTAAGAGTTTGTAGGGTGACCAAATGTCTATGAGTCCTGCTATTTTATCCTGATTCCATGCTATTATATCTTCAAGGCTTTTATTGCTGCCCAATCTTGTGTATATTTCTATTGTGGGTGGCATTTTTAGTGATTTCCATGTGGATGCTATTGATATACAAGATGCTGCCTGTATATAGTTTGTTAATTTTTAAGAAAGATGTGGTGAGTCCTTTACTGGCGTTCCCAATGTAAGGTGCACAGGGTCCTTATATATCCTTATGGGTGACCCTTGAATTCAGTCCCTGAATTTCTTTCCAAACAGGTGCCAGAAGTGCAGCCACTCCAGCAAGTATTGGATACAAATGCTAAGAGCAGGTATCTTGATGTTCGCCTAGGAGGAAACAAAAAGGTTTCTAGAACTTGTAAATTTTTTAAAATTGTATATACACCCTTGGGTTTATCCTCTATAAGATGTAAGATATTTGCCATATCTGTAGTGGTATAAGAAGGAAATTGAAGTAAAGGGAATTTTAGATATTGCCCCTATGTAAGATGTATGAATAACTCAAGGATTTGGAGTAAAGCAACAAATAAATAACAGACAGTTATGAATTGTCAGCAAGAGTAGATGTTTTTGGGCTATATCATCTCCAGCTGACATGACATGAAGGGGTCATTTACAAAAGCACCTGCAAGTATAGTTGCTTTAAAATGGATGCAAAAGAACACATAGAGGCACATTTATCAAAGGTTGCATTTTGAATTAATGTGAGTTTTTAAAAACTCCCCTAAACTCCCACAAATTCGAAATTCGACCAATCAAAATTTATTTAAAGAATCTAATTTTTAAAACTCGGATGAATTAAATCGACCCGAAAACTCAAATCCAATTCATTTCAAATTTTAAAAAATTCGATTCAAGTTTTTTTTCCGAAACAAACTTGAATGTCAGGAAGGCTGCAAACAACTCCAAATTGATCCCTGGATGTCTCCCATTGACTTACACATTAATTTGGCAGGTTTTAGGTGGCGAATAGTTGAATTTGAGTTCTTAAAGGGCCAGAGTCTGATAAATCTTGAAGATCAAATTGGATTTTTTTTAAAAACTGAAATCGAATTTGAATAACTCCCTAGTCGAATTTGACAGTTTTGACCATAAAAAAAATCAGAAAATTAAAATTTCGATTTAGAATTTTCAATTCGACCCTTGATAAATCTACCCCATAGTGATTAGAGATGTCGCGAACTGTTCGCCGGCGAACTTGTTCGCGCGAACATCGGGTGTTCGCGCTCGCCGGAAGTTCGCGAACGTCGCGCGACGTTCGCCATTTTGGGTTCGCCATTGTTGGCGCTTTTTTTTGCCCTCTCACCCCAGACCAGCAGGTACATGGCAGCCAATCAGGAAGCTCTCCCCTGGACCACTCCCCTTCCCTATAAAAACCGAAGCCCTGCAGCGTTTTTTCACTCTGCCTGTGTGTGCTGAAGAGATAGTGTAGGGAGAGAGCTGCTGCCTGTTAGTGATTTCAGGGACAGTTGAAAGTTTGCTGGCTAGTAATCGTTTTGATACTGCTCTGTTATTGGAGGGACAGAAGTCTGCAGGGGTTTGAGGGACATTTAAGCTTAGGTAGCTTTGCTGGCTAGTAATCTACCTTCTACTGCAGTGCTCTGTATGTAGCTGCAGTGGGCAGCTGTCCTGCTTCTGATCTCATCTGCTGACTGCTGCAATAACAGTAGTCCTTGTAAGGACTGCTTTTATTTATTTTTTTGTTGTTTTACTACTACTACTACTACTACTACTATAAGAGCCCAGTGCTATTAGTCTAGCAGTGTTGGGGAGTGGGACTGGTGTGCTAATCTGCTGCTCCTAGTAGTTCAGCAGCACCAACTTTAATTTTTTTTTTTTAATATTCATTTTTTTTTTATTTTACTTTTTTTTATTTTACTACCGCTGTAGTAGTGTATAAGTTGACCTTTTAGGCATTATTTGCCCTGTAGGCATTATTTGCACACTGTTTTCTTCAACCCGCCATCGAGCTGTGTGACCTTGTTCACATTCTGTCTAAATATCCATAATATTACCGTCTCCAGAAAAAACACCGGAGTCACTTTTTTCAAGCAGCCATAATATATTTTACGTAATCCGTATCCACCGCTGTAGTAGTGTATACGTTGGCCTTGTAGGCATTATTTGCACACTGTTTTCTTCAACCCGCCATCGAGCTGTGTGACCTTGTTCCCATTCTGTCTAAATATCCATAATATTACCGTCTCCAGAAAAAACACCGGAGTCACTTTTTTCAAGCAGCATTCATATATTTTACGTAATCCGTATCCACCGCTGTAGTAGTGTATACGTTGGCCTTGTAGGCATTATTTGCACACTGTTTTCTTCAACCCGCCATCGAGCTGTGTGACCTTGTTCCCATTCTGTCTAAATATCCATAATATTACCGTCTCCAGAAAAAACACCGGAGTCACTTTTTTCAAGCAGCATTCATATATTTTACGTAATCCGTATCCACCGCTGTAGTAGTGTATACGTTGGCCTTGTAGGCATTATTTGCACACTGTTTTCTTCAACCCGCCATCGAGCTGTGTGACCTTGTTCCCATTCTTTCTAAATATCCATAATATTACCGTCTCCAGAAAAACACCGGAGTCACTTTTTTCAAGCAGCATTCATATATTTTACGTAATCCGTATCCACCGCTGTAGTAGTGTATACGTTGGCCTTGTAGGCATTATTTGCACAGTGTTTTCTTCAACCCGCCATCGAGCTGTGTGAGCTTGTTCACATTTTGTCTAAATATTGATAATATTATCGTCTCTAGAAAAACCACTTGAGTTACTTTTTTTCAAGCAGCATTCATATATTTTACGTAATCCGTATCCACCGCTGTAGTAGTGTATACGTTGACCTTGTAGGCATTATTTGCACACTGTTTTCTTCAACCCGCCATCGAGCTGTGTGACTTTGTTCACATTTTGTCTAAATATTGATAATATTATCGTCTCTAGAAAAACCACTTGAGTTACTTTTTTTCAAGCAGCATTCATATATTTTACGTAATCCGTATCCACCGCTGTAGTAGTGTATACGTTGACCTTGTAGGCATTATTTGCACACTGTTTTCTTCAACCCGCCATCGAGCTGTGTGACCTTGTTCCCATTCTGTCTAAATATCCATAATATTACCGTCTCCAGAAAAAACACCGGAGTCACTTTTTTCAAGCAGCATTCATATATTTTACGTAATCCGTATCCACCGCTGTAGTAGTGTATACGTTGGCCTTGTAGGCATTATTTGCACACTGTTTTCTTCAACCCGCCATCGAGCTGTGTGACCTTGTTCCCATTCTGTCTAAATATCCATAATATTACCGTCTCCAGAAAAAACACCGGAGTCACTTTTTTCAAGCAGCATTCATATATTTTACGTAATCCGTATCCACCGCTGTAGTAGTGTATACGTTGGCCTTGTAGGCATTATTTGCACAGTGTTTTCTTCAACCCGCCATCGAGCTGTGTGAGCTTGTTCACATTTTGTCTAAATATTGATAATATTATAGTCTCTAGAAAAACCACTTGAGTTACTTTTTTCAAGCAGCATTCATATATTTTACGTAATCCGTATCCACCGCTGTAGTAGTGTATACGTTGACCTTGTAGGCATTATTTGCACACTGTTTTCTTCAACCCGCCATCGAGCTGTGTGACCTTGTTCACATTTTGTCTAAATATTGATAATATTATCGTCTCTAGAAAAACCACTTGAGTTACTTTTTTTCAAGCAGCATTCATATATTTTACGTAATCCGTATCCACCGCTGTAGTAGTGTATACGTTGACCTTGTAGGCATTATTTGCACAGTGTTTTCTTCAACCCGCCATCGAGCTGTGTGAGCTTGTTCACATTTTGTCTAAATATTGATAATATTATCGTCTCTAGAAAAACCACTTGAGTTACTTTTTTTCAAGCAGCATTCATATATTTTACGTAATCCGTATCCACCGCTGTAGTAGTGTATACGTTGACTTTGTAGGCATTATTTGCACAGTGTTTTCTTCAACCCGCCATCTAGCTGTGTGTATTATCGTTTCCAGAAAAACCAACTGAGTTTTTGTTGTTGTTGTTGTTTTTTTAAAAATAATGCCAGGCAAAGGCAGGCCGCCACGCAGAGGCCGTGCTAGGGGCCGTGCTGCTATGCAATCCTGTGGCCCTAGCAAATTGCCCAGTTTTAAAAAGCCAATGACCCTGAACTCCCAAAATGCTGAAGAGGTAGTTGACTGGCTTACACAGCACACCCCATCCTCTACCGTTTCTAACTTTACCACAACATCCTCCTCATCCTCCACTGCTATGGCCACCCCACGTAACACTTCCTCCACCACCGGTGCCCCTTCTTCACTGGGGTCAGAGGAGTTATTTTCCAATGAGTTTCTTGAACTGAGTAATGCGCAACCATTATTGCCAGAAGAAGATGAAGGAGATGAGGACCTTACACCAGATTTAATTCTGGCAGAGAACACGATAGAGATGGACATAATGAGTGATGAGGAGGAGGTCCCCGCTGCTGCTTCCTTCTGTGATGTGTCAGAAGAAATTGATGCATCTGAGGAGAATGATGATGAGGAGATTGATGTTTTGTGGGTGCCTAGTAGAAGAGAGCAAGAGGAGGGTAGTTCAGATGGAGAGACGGAGAGTCAGAGAGGCAGTAGGAGAATAAGACTTAGAAGAAGCAGGGAGGACAGCCCGCAGGGATCAGCAGGGCAACAACATGTATCGGCACCTGTGTTCAGCCGGCCAACGCACCCGCCATTGCCGCCAATACCGCCAACTCCGCCAACTTCTACTGTTACCGCCAGATCGCACACTTCCAAAAAGTCAGCAGTGTGGGATTTTTTTAATGTGTGTGCCTCTGACAAAAGCATTGTAATTTGCAATGAGTGCAGTCAGAAACTGAGCCTTGGTAAGCCCAACAGCCACATAGGTACAACTTCTATGCGAAGGCACATGAGCGGCAAGCACAAAGCACTTTGGGAGCAACACCTCAAAGGCAACAGGCAAACTAAAAGCCACACTCCTTCTGGTCCAGCATCTTACTGCTCTACCTCTGCTCTCCTTGACCCGTCTGAACCACCCTCCACTCCGCCTTCCACCTTGACCACCTGTTCCCATTCCCAGTCATCTGCCACCAGCCAAGTTTCTGTGAAGGCCATGTTTGAGCGTAAGAAGCCAATGTCTGACTGTCACCCCCTTGCCCGGCGTCTGACAGCTGGCTTGTCTGCACTCTTAGCCCGCCAGCTTTTACCATACCAGCTGGTGGACTCTGAGGCCTTCCGCAAATTTGTAGCAATTGGGACACCGCAGTGGAAGGTACCCAGCCGCAATTTTTTTCTAAAAAGGGAATACCACACCTGTACCAACATGTGCAGAGCCAAGTTACCGCATCTCTGTCACTTAGTGTTGGGCCAAAGGTCCATATGACTACTGACGCATGGTCCTCCAAGCATGGTCAGGGCAGGTATGTCACCTACACTGCCCACTGGGTGAACTTGGTAATGGCTGGGAAGCAGGGAATGGGTAGCTCAACAACAACAGTGGAGTTGGTGTCACCGCCACGGATTGCACGCGGTTCTGCCACCACCTCTACTCCTCCATCGCTCTCTACCTCGTCTTCTTCTTCTTCTTACTCTGCTGCTGGGTCCTCCTTCTCCTCCTCCACACCTGTGCACCCCCAGCTCCCCCTAGGCTATTCGACGTGCCAGGTACGCCGTTGTCACGCTGTCTTGGGGATGACGTGCCTGGAAAGCAAAAACCATACCGGATCTGTACTCCTGTCATCTCTGCAGTCACAGGCCGATCGGTGGCTGACCCCACACCAACTGCAGATCGGAAAAGTGGTGTGTGACAATGGAAGCAATCTGTTGGCAGCGTTGAGACTAGGCAATTTAACACATGTGCCCTGCATGGCACATGTGTTAAATTTAATAGTCCAACGTTTTGTCTCCAAGTACCCAGGATTCCAGGACGTTCTCACCCAGTCCAGAAAGGTGTCGGCCCATTTCAGACGTTCCTACACAGCCATGGCACGCCTTGCTGACATTCAGCAGCGCTACAACATGCCAGTCAGGCGTTTGATTTCTGACAGCCAGACTCGCTGGAATTCAACGCTCCTTATGTTGGAACGTCTGCTGCAACAACAAAGGGCCGTCAACGAGTACCTTTTTGAACTGGGTGGTAGGACTGGATCTGCACAGCTGGGATTTTTTTCCCCCGTTACTGGGTGCTTATGCGCGATGCCTGCAGGCTCATGCGACCTTTTGAAGAGGTGACAAATATGGTCAGTCGCACCGAAGGCACCATCAGCGACCTAATACCCTTCGCTTTCTTCCTGGAGCGTGCCGTGCGACGAGTGACAGATGAGGCTGTAGACCAGCGTGACGAGGAGCTGGAAGCGCACGATTTCTGGTCGGAATCACCAGAACGAACCCAGGCACCTGCTGCAACGCAGGGAGAGGTGCCAGAAGTGGAGTCAGAGGAGGAAGGTGGCTTTGTGGAGGAGGAGGAGGAGGACCAACAGGAGCAGGCTTCCCAGGGGGCTAGTGGTGACCTTTTGGGGACCCCTGGTCTTGTACGTGGCTGGGGGAGGAGACCGTGGATGATGCAGTCCTTGATAATGAGGAAGCGGAGATGGATAGCTCTGCATCCAACCTTGTGAGAATGGGGTCTTTCATGCTGTCATGCCTGTTGAAGGACCCCCGTATCAAGAGGCTTAAGGAGAAGGACCTGTACTGGGTCGCAACGCTACTAGACCCTCGGTACAAGCATAAAGTGTCAGAAATGTTACCAACATACCACAAGTCCGAAAAGATGCGGCATTTACAAACCAGCCTGCAAAACATGTTGTACAATGCTTTTAAGGGTGATGTCACTTCAGGAACTCATCAACATTCCAGGGGCAGAGGTGCCAGTAATCCTGCCACGAGCACACCTGCAAGGACAAAGCCCTTTGGCCAGTCTGTAACGTCAGACATGCAAATGTTTTTCTGTCCAAGGCAGCGCCACAACCCTTCTGGATCCACCCTCAAAGAACGCCTCGACCGGCAGGTAGCGGACTACCTGGCATTAACTGCAGATATCGACACTCTGAGGAGCGATGAACCCCTGGACTACTGGGTGCGCAGGCTTGATCTGTGGCCAGAGCTGTCACAATTTGCCATGAACCTCTTGTCTTGCCCAGCCTCAAGTGTGCTCTCAGAAAGGACCTTCAGTGCAGCAGGAGGGATTGTAACTGAGAAGAGAACTCGCCTAGGTCACAAAAGTGTCGATTACCTGACCTTTATTAAAATGAATGAGGGGTGGATCTCGGAGGGTTACTGCACGCCGGAAGACTTGTTCTGACTTCTATGCAGCTGTCCTTCTCTTCAAGCCTCATGACTCCACACACAGCTGTCCTTTAGCGTCCTCCTCCTCCCTCCGCCACCGTTACAAACTAGGGTGCAAACCCTACTGGTTTAATTTTTTCTGGCCTCTGTGCTTCAGTGGCTGCAACCAAAAAAACTGGGCAAACAATGTCTACAAGGTCAACGTATGGCAAAAAATGACTATTTTCAGCATTTATATGGCATATTTTTTCTGGCAACTGTGCTTCAGTGGCTGCATCCAAAAAAATGCATATTTTCTGCATTTATATGGCATAATTTTTCTGGCCTCTGTGCTTCAGTGGCTGCAACCAAAAAAATGCATATTTTCTGCATTTATATGGCATAATTTTTCTGGCCTCTGTGCTTCAGTGGCTGCAACCAAAAAAATTTATATTTTCAGCATTTATATGGCATAATTTTTCTGGCAACTGTGCTTCAGTGGCTGCGACCAAAAAAATGACTATTTTCAGCATTTATATGGCATATTTTTTCTGGCCTCTGTGCTTCAGTGGCTGCGGCCAAAAAAACTGGGCAAACAATGCCTACAAGGTCAACGACGTTGACCTTGTAGGCATTGTTTGCCCAGTTTTTTTGGCCGCAGCCACTGAAGCACAGAGGCCAGAAAAAATATGCCATATAAATGCTGAAAATAGTCATTTTTTGCCATACGTTGACTCAACGTATATGGCAAAAAATGACTATTTTCAGCATTTATATGGCATATTTTTTCTGGCAACTGTGCTTCAGTGGCTGCGACCAAAAAAATGCATATTTTCTGCATTTATATGGCATAATTTTTCTGGCCTCTGTGCTTCAGTGGCTGCAACCAAAAAAATTTATATTTTCAGCATTTATATGGCATAATTTTTCTGTCAACTGTGCTTCAGTGGCTGCGACCAAAAAAATGCATGTTTTCTGCATTTATATGGCATAATTTTTCTGGCCTCTGTGCTTCAGTGGCTGCAACCAAAAAAGTTTATATTTTCAGCATTTATATGGCATAATTTTTCTGTCAACTGTGCTTCAGTGGCTGCGACCAAAAAAATGCATATTTTCTGCATTTATATGGCATAATTTTTCTGGCCTCTGTGCTTCAGTGGCTGCAACCAAAAAAATTTATATTTTCAGCATTTATATGGCATAATTTTTCTGGCAACTGTGCTTCAGTGGCTGCGTCCAAAAAAACTGGGCAAACAATGTCTACAAGGTCAACGTTATGGCGAAAAATGACTATTTTCAGCATTTATATGGCATATTTTTTCTGGCAACTGTGCTTCAGTGGCTGCGTCCAAAAAACTGGGCAAACAATGCCTACAAGGTCAACGTATGGCAGTTGTTTAAAGAGAACAGTAGATTACTAGCCAGCAAAGCTACCTAAGCTAAAATGTCCCTCAAATCCCTGCAGACTTCTGTCCCTCCAATACAGAGCAGTATCAAGCAGATTACTAGCCAGCAAACTTACTATCATCTGTCCCTGAAATCACTAACAGCTCTCCCCCTACACTATCTCTTCCAAGCACACACAGGCAGATTTTTCAGATACATTTTTGCCCTTGATCCCCCTCTGGCATGCCACTGTCCAGGTCGTTGCACCCTTTAAACAACTTTAAAATCATTTTTCTGGCCAGAAATGTCTTTTCTAGATGTTAAAGTTCGCCTTCCCATTGAAGTCTATGGGGTTCGCGAACCGTTCGCGAACCGCTCGCGTTTTTGCGCAAGTTCGCGAATATGTTCGCGAACTTTTTTTCCGACGTTCGCTACATCCCTAATAGTGATGCTATTCATTAAGGTACTTTCATCGAAACCTGCTCCTGCACTTGAAATGGTGTGTAACTGCAATGTAATGGTTTTGTCAATGGAAACACCAGACTTGCCTCCATTGACTTTGATGCAAAAATGTTATTTTAACAGTGCATTCTGTAAGTGGTGCAACCCCTACTCTGACAATGCCAAATGCAACAGGTACCTAATTAGCATCAGAATTCAAGCAGCAGTGTGCAACTGCACAATTACCATGGCATTATGGGTAAAAAGCATGGTAATTTGAGTCTGAAATGGTACTTTATGCACTGCAATTGAGTTTCACATTTGACCCTTCTGTCTATTGCAAAAGTAAGGTCAAAACAGTTGGCTTTTGCATATGTGAAGCGTTTGGTCGATCGGTCAGGGTTGATTTTGACCCAACCGATCCCGCCGGAGCCCATTGTGCATAGTAATCAGATCGTCCGGCCATACGGCCGAACAATCAGATAACCCCCGATATAGCCATGCTCGTTAATGGCATATCGGGGAAAGATCCGCTCGTTTGGCGATGTTGCCAAACGAACGGATCTTTGCGTCTATGGCCACCTTTAGGGCTCTTACAGATGCGTGTTTTTACCTGCGCTCCACTGTGTTCCATTTTTCTGCATTCAGCCGCAGGGGAGCGCAGGAATAGACACATTACATTTTTTCCAATGGGGCTGTACTCACACAGGCGCAGCATGTTGCGTCTCAACCTGTGTTTGGCGCCTACACGCGCCTGTGTGAGTACATCCCCATCGGAAAAAATGTAATGCGTCTATTCCTGCGCTCCCCTGCGGCTGAACGCAGAAAAACAGAACACAGGGGAGCGCAGATAAAAACCGCTCATCTGTAAGAGCCCTAAGAGACACACTTTTGCACCCACTAGTGCTCTTGCTAGTGCACTTTTGTTTAGGGTCATAGTAGATGACCCCCAGAGCATTTATGTTTGATCAAGTACTTCATCTGCTGGACATGACTATGGGATGTAGAACAAGGGCAAGAGCATGCACTCTCTTTAAATTTGCATCAGATTCCATAACTAGTGATGGGCGAATTTGCGCCGTTTCGCCAAAAAATTCGTAAAATTCGTGAGACGTCGAAAAATTTGCGAAACGACGCCAGCGCCTCGTTTTTTGACGCTGGCGCCCGTTTTTGACGCCGGCGTCCGTTTTTTCCGACACGGCAAAAAAAATAATTTTTTTAACGCCGGCGAATTGTCGCAGGCGTTTCGCAAATTTATTCGCTGGCGCCGAATCGCGCAAATTCGCCCATCACTATCAAATCAAACAAATAAATTCGCCCATCACTATCCATAATACCACAGACTTATGCAGTAAGCTTACAAAATAATATTCAAGAATGTTTAACACAATAAGAAACATTGAAGGTAAGGCTTTTTGGCTTTTCCTTCTGCATCAAATAGCTATGGAGGCATTTTAGTTCTCAGTTCTCTATTAAACATTGCCTTCTAGTGTAAACTGTGATGTTTTTTCAAAATGAAGATGAGTTTATTATTTGCATTTCCAACCATAACTCAACCACTACTGAACTGGAAAAAAATGAATTCTTCATTGTATCGAGAAACGGCGCATTTATACTGCTATAGACTATAAAGAGAAGGCAATTCTGCAATAATTGTTTCCTTACTATTCTTCTTACAGTCGTGACAGATTCAGTGCACCAGAGCTGAGCAATGGATGCTGTTTATTTAATTCTACGCCGCACAAAGTGATTGATACAGAATGGTGCTGCCATCCCATGGCAAAGTTCTAGCATAGCTTAAGCTAACTGTTTATGATCTGATCAAACTGCAGCCTGGGGAATTTAATTTATGTACTGCTTTTATAACTAACGTCCTTTTTCTGCATTCGTGGAAAAAAAAAGAAATATGACCACATTTTCATTTTATTTGTGTATTCTGCAATTCAATTTAACTGTGAATTGCTAATATTACTGTACATAATTATCCCAAAGTATAAATCAAATGCAGCTACTCAAGGGAGGGAGAAAAAAAAGCACAATATTTCAGTATTAATGTTCTTATGCCCCTTATTACACTGGTTTAAACTGCTCAATTATATTAATATCCCACTAATATGAAACAGCTTTCTTAAGTCATTTTAACTCCATTTCACACTTGGCACATATTGGGGCATTAACATTTTTATAAAATTATAATTATTTGGAATATATTAACACTTTTGCTGTGCCCAATGGATATAATCACTGAAGGGTAAAAAGCTGAGAAAATAACAATTGAAAATGTATATGTAAAGATTAATAATTTGAGCCTTGTATCACAGGCCATCATTTCCCATAGATACAAACTGAATATAATGAGATACATCCCTGGTGCAAATGTAAATTATGGGACAAAAAAGCTAAGCTAAGCACTGAGCAGTGAAACTCATAATAAGCAACATCATAAATGCTGCTCATAAAAAATGCATATACTAACACTATATAAATAACCGGAATACATTCAAACTTACTTGTGGCCGGGGTGCGACAGCAAAAGGCAGATTTATCAAAGGTCAAAGTGAAAATTCGATTTAAATTCGAAAATTTGAATTTTGAAATTTATCATGTACTGTCTCTTGAAAAATTCGACTTCGATCATTCGCCATCTAAAACCTGCCGAATTGCTGCCTATGGGGGACCTCCTAGAACCAATTGGAGTCAATTGGTGGAGTCAATCGGTTCGTACGATTCAAATTCGATGGAAAGTGGACCTATTCAATCGAAAATGGACCTATAAGGCCAAAAAAACCCTTTGATTTAATTTCGGTTGGTCTTTTTGAATTCGAATTTCAAAGTTTTTCAAATATGAAATTCGACCTTTGATAAATCTGCCCCCAAAAGTCCAGCACCAAACTGGGCTGGGTCAACAGGGGCCCTGCTTTTTTTTTTCCTGGCATCCCACCAGCCCAGTCCAATGCTGATGACCAGTAGAAGGCTGAAGTGCAGCATGATAAATTTAAGGGCCACTAGGGGGTGACTTGTGTGATACTTGGCTGCTCAGAGTGTACACTGCTTTTCAAGTGGGGGCTCATTTATAAACACAGTGGCAACCAATCAAACATTCGTCTGTAAGGTACAACAAAAAAGCCAATTACTGATTGGTTGCTATACATTACTGCATGATATGCAATCCAGTAGCAGATGGCTACTATATCTGGTGAAGGGGTTTGCAACCCAGTGGGTTTTAATATTACCTTATTTATATTTTGGGGATCCTGATAACTGAAGTTAGGTTGGGACTGAAAGATTGGCACTATATGGAATAGAAATGTCTTCATTGAACCCGAATTACAAGCAGCCTTGGCTGTTGAGTTTTATCCAGTAGGTCTTGTGCTAAGAATTTATGAAATCAACAGCTATTTGCATACAGATTCCAGCATTTGGGGAGCATATTAGTGTAATGTAATGAAAAATGTAAAAGGAAAAAACTCAGTTAAAGCAGCTTTGGATTACACCAAATGCTTGGAATCCTTATGATCCTTCCTTAGGGACAAAATTGATTTCACCATTATGAGTAAGTTGGCACATGTTGTGCTGAAATTCTTAATAAACCATTTACAATAAGGTGAGCTCAAGGTGAGCTCTCCAGTGCCTTGCTTGAAAGGGAAAATGTTTATGGTTCCCACTTTGCGGGACAACAGGGCTGCGCCTGCCATGAGACAAGGTAAGAACCAGGGCGGCAAAAAGTCACTTCCTGTAACTTTTATATCATTTATATAAAAAACGTTCTCTGCATTAGGGATGCAGTCCCCCATTTAATCCGCTCCGACGCTAAAGGTGGCAACATCCCCAGAAATGGCACTGCAGGACAGTTAATTGTAATGGTGAATTTATCATATAAGAGAATATAAATTGAAATTCAGCCTGTGTAAATCCTTTTAAATAAATTTTACAACAACTAAAGTGTTAGTACCCCATTTTGACCAAATATGTAAACTCTCATGCCACATCAAGGACCCTCATTTTTTGTGAGCCCTACACTGCCTACTGTGCAATAAATATTAAAGTGCATTTCAAAGCACAAAACCCCTAGCAGTAGTGATGGGCGAATAAATTTGACTGGCGCAAATTCGCGATTCGCCGGCGGCGAATACATTTTAACAAAAATTAGTTGGCAAAAATTTGTCTGCGTCAAAAATTTTTGGACGCGTGTCCATTTTTGAATTTTACACATTTTTCGTGAACTTTTTCATGGTTTTGCGAATTTCACAGGAAATTCAGGAATTTTTCTGCAAAGCAGAATGGGAGACATCGTCCATCACTACCTAGCAGCAATGTGCATTCAATCCATTCAATCGAACTGGGAGGTAGAACTGTGTTCCCTTCTAACTCAGGAGCTATCACTGAGCACCCAGCAATTGAGTTGTGGAACCATGTTTACTTTGCACAGAAACTCTAAGGCAATGATCCCCAACCAGTAGCTCGTGAGCAACATGTTGCTCTCCATCCCCTTGGATGTTGCTCTCAGTGGCCTCAAAGCAGGTGATTATTTTTGAATTCCAGACTTGGAGGCAAGTTTCGGTTGCATAAAAACAAGATGTACTGAAAAACAGAGCCTCCTGTAGGCTGCCATTCCACATAGGGGCTACCAATAGCCAATCACAATCCTTATTTGGAACCACCCAGGAACAATTTTCGTGCTTGTATTGCTCCCCAACTCTTTTTACATCTGAATGTTGCTCAAAAAGGTTAGGGACTCCTGCTCTAAGGAGACCAGCAAGGAAGCTTTTGAGTCCCAGCTAATGAAAATACACCCGTATAAAAAACAATTCGAAACAAACTTTGCTAGATTAAAGAAAAGTAAACCTCAGAATGTTTTCCTTTTTCTCAATTTCTCCACTCAATCACCAAATTATTATAAAATCATAGCTCAGCGTCACAGGCTATGAAAAAAACAAATAACAGAACCTACTGTAGCTAAGTATTGTTATTATTCAGTGCAGTCACCAGTGTGTTACAACACAAATCTGTGGGTCTTGAACAACCAAAAGTCTATGTACAGATTTTTCTTGTGAATTCTAAAAGTACTAAAGTGATGGTTACAAAGCGCTATCTCCAAAATAAAATTATAATTAAGTTAAACAAGGTGCTGAAAGTGCTATTTTTAAAAGGTAGAATAAATTATAACAAGGTGCAATGGTGTTTTCTTCAAACAATAAAACTCAGCATGTGGCTTCTCACTCTCTGGTGGGATTAGCAATTTACAAGATTCCTGATTGCAAAACAGCATATCTGTATCAACTCCAGGGTATTTCTGTTTTTGTAAAAAGGTTTAAAAATGTATTACGTAAGTCACAATTCTGAGCACATATCAAACAATCAAGTTCTCCAGTGTTATTGTTCAAATTGTGGGGGGGAACCTTTGCAATACAAAGAGATGGATTCTGTCAGCCTCTCCCGTGTGTTCCACCTGTGCATCAAGAATTCCAGTGTCATTGTGGTTGCAAGTAGCGATGGGCGCATTTATTTGGCAGTCGCAAATTCGCTGCAAATGTATGCGTTTCGCGGCTAGCGAATAAAATCATAAAATTGACGCGAAAATTTTACAAACATTTTTTTGGACGCTGGCGGCAATTAAAGGCGCCCATTTACTTTAATGCGCATCAAATTATCCCCGGCATCGGAATCGTCACCGGCATCAGAATTGTTGCCGGCATAATAAAAAAAATTTGATGCCGGAATCAAAATTCGGAAGAAATTCGCCCATCACTAATCGCAAGGAGGTGATGCGCTGCATCTACCGCAATAGTGCCAATTCACAAAAAAATTTAAAAAAGCTTGTGCTTTGTTGGAAATCAGGTGCAATTGCACCAAATAGTTCCAATGTCTGCACAGTGTCATCTCTGGTGTTTGCTGACGAGTCATATGAGTGATGTGTAAGACCCATTCTTTCTGCGCAACTCAAATGTGTTGATTAACACAGGGCGCAAATATACTAAAGTGTAAAGAGCACATTTTGAAGAATTTAACGAAAGTGGTTTTATGTGCAGTTGACTGGGGGGGGGAATAGTAGGGACGGCAACTGCACTTGCAGACGTGTGTCTGCCCTGATCAGGGTTAGGAGGGGACAGGCAGTGAGTGGATGGTTGGTGGTAAATATGTGGGAAGGCAGGCGGTTGTAGGGAGATGGTGGTGGGGGACAGCAGGGGGAGGTTGGCATCAGGTAGCGTTGGTGCCTGTATTGATTGGTCTGGTTCTGAGCAGTACTTTACATTTATAACATCATTTGACTACATGGGAATCACATGTATTCCTGGTGCATGGCTCACTCTGTCCATCTGGAGGCAGATAGGGGTTAGTAGTAGGGATGGGCGCATTTGACCCGTTTCAATTCACCAAAAAAATCACTGCTGGTGAAAGTTTCTTTTTTTTTTTTCTCCCATAGGACTCTACGGGCATCATTTCCGCGGCAAAAGTCTTCGAAAAAATTTCGCTCATCCCCAGTTAGTAGCTAAGAAAAAAATAGAACCAGAGTTTCTCCTTGTTGTAAACTTCATCTCCTTTTTTCTTAGCCTTCGTGCCGTATTTGATATTGTGCTGGGTTTCCAATGCCACGGTCGATTCATTTGATTTTCTAAATTCTAAAACCTTTTTCCCTCAGTGCCAGAAGCCCCAAAGTTCACTTTATTGAAGTTATAGGAAATAATGACTTTGTGACTGCGCTGTATTTTTAAATGTGATCTTTGGCACCGGTCTTAAAACAATTGTAATTGTATCCATTGTTGAAATGATGCTTGGCAATCTCAAGAAAAGCGACTTGTAATACCATCTGTCAGGAAAAAAAAGTCTCAATCCTTCCATCACCTTAAATATTAGGATAAAAAAGCAGGCAAGTGTTTAAGTTGGCCGTGCTCTGGAGGAAAGTTTCAGATGTTCCTTTTTGTTTTCTTTCTTTTCAGCATTGAGATAATCTCCTTTATTTACAGTACTTGTGAAAACAAAATAAGGGGAAAAAAGTTAATATGGCTCTTTAAGGCAGAGGTTAAAGGCTTCCAAAATGAGCTACATAATTAAAATGTAAAATGATAAGAGTCCAAATCTGAGACAGAAAAAATCAAACATTTGTTATTCGTTTACATAGGAGCTCTTTGTGGCTTTGAAGTGTTCATTTTTATGTGTTGATTTATAAATATTTGTTTAAAGTTGGATTTGGAATGCTCAACCTCTACATTCAAGGGATGCAAGAAAACTGGCAAAGCTAACAAAAATGATAGTGCGGAGGTGGAGAAATCTATTCCTAGAGCCAATCCTGCTGAGGGTTATCAGTACAGTTACTAGACTGGAACATAAGGGAAATTACATTTTTTAGGTCAACTGTAGCTTCACTCACTATGGGGATCATTTACTAAATTCCAAATGCAAAAATCCTGCTTTCGGAATTTATTATAAATATGAATAGAAAAGTCAGAATCAGAAAATCCGGCATCTCAGATCTGTTGAGGTTGGATATAAGTCAATTGGAGAAGTCCCAATGATTTTTTGATGCGCGCTGGGTTTCGTGGGAGTTTTCAGGCAAAAAGCATAAGAACTTGAGTTTTCGGATGAAAAATCCGGAAAAAACTTGAAAATCTGATTGTTTTCCCGCAAAGCAAATATTATCTAATAATAAATACGCTGAAAAATAACGCGCATGTTAGATCGGAGTTTGTGGCTGGAAATGTTGAGATAAATTTGGACTTTGATAAATAATCCCCTATGTGTACGACAGGGTGCAAAATGCAAAAAAACAGGCGCGAACCCTGTGTTTTTATACTTTGTTCCTTGGGCTGCACAAATTAAAATTGCTGCACATCTCTGCAACCTGCATTCTCCCCGCGAATACAGCAGCTCTGTGGCAGGCAGTAAGGACAGTGCTACCATGCGACCACTCTATACTACACTTTGCATCTGGCCTGAAATTTTGTTTGTCTAATGCAAAAAGCAGTGTGAAGCCAAAACCAGAAAAGTGCTTTTAAAATTAGCATTTTTGTACCCCTTTTGTTATTACATTTAGAATATCAGTAAATGACCCCCACCCCAGTATTTAATACTGGGTATTAAACAGTTGCACAGAAGTTCTAGGACACAGTGATGCTGCAATTCCTTTGTTCCCTTAGTTTTGGATCCATACATTTAACTGACTTGAGCAAAGCAAATCAAATACTTTATTGACCCCATGTGCATCGTTGTGTCAAAGTGATTTGATCCTCACCAAAGAAACATTTTTGTAAACACTCAGGGGCAGATGTAAGAAGGGTCGAATATCGAGGGTTAATTAACCCTTGATATTCGACTAGGAACTAAAATCGTTCGACTTCGAATATCGAAGTCGAACGATTTAGCGCAAATCCTGCGATCGAACGATTATTCGTTCGATCGAACGATTAAATCCTTCGAATCGAACGATTCGAAGGATTTTAATACAACGATCGAAGGAATATCCTTCGATCAAAAAATCACAGGCAAGCCTATGGGGACCTTCCCCATAGGCTAACATTGAGTTCGGTAGCTTTTAGCTGCCGAAGTAGGGGGTCGAAGTTTTTCTTAAAGAGACAGTACTTCGACTATCGAATGGTCCAATGGTCGAACAATTTTTAGTTCGAATCGTTCGATTCGAAGTCGAAGTAGTAGTCGAAGGTCGAAGTAGCCCATTCGATGGTCGAAGTAGCCCAAAAAACACTTCGAAATTCAAAGTTTTTTTAATTCGAATCCTTTACTCGAGCTTTGTAAATGTGCCCCTCAGTGTGCAATTTTCCAAATGCCTAATCTGCATTTTTTTTCTTTGGTACTTCGCGTGCAAGTTACAGCAGCTGTGGAATGGATTTCTGGGTGTAAACAATGCATTGTGGGTTAAAATCATTGCAATATATCCATAAATTGTACTTTGTTACTCGTATGCATTAAAAAATTAGTCCTTATATCTTTTATGGTCAATAGAAAATGTGTAATGAGTAAACATGGGCTGTTGTCTACATGTTTGCAGGCTTCCCTGGCTGTCTGTACCTTTTTTCATCTTGTTGGTTCCAGGTTTAAGCTGGCCATACAAAGGACAATATATGCTGCCTTCCCAATGGCCTTCCTGATTCTTGCTGAATATCAACATCTAGCTGACGACAAGCTATATGTCCAGATATTTTTGGACATAACGTCTCCATTATGATCATACAATCAGAGGTGTCCCGTTTGGCCCAGTACACATTTGGCAAAAACTTCTCGCATCTTCAGGAATCAATAGATGTAAAGGAGACCCATGAAAAAGAGAGACTACAAAGAGGGGCACATTTAACACATCTGAAACTTAAGCAATTACTTCCATATTTTAATCACTCCAAACTTTCCATGAAAATTGCCAGTGACAAAACATTCCCATGGATTAGTTCCCATTACATTCAAAGGGAATAAAGCAGGTAGCAAGCCCAACAGAGATATTGGTTACAATCATGGAAATGGGAGTTTAAGCCACATACATGTTTATTTCTGAACAATATAATGGTGAATCAAATAGTATCCTTTAACAAAAAAAGGCCAGTGGTCAGATGCAAAGTGTAATGCTGGTAAATATCATTGTGCTGTAACTGCAAGCATATATAATTAGGAAGGTGCACAGAACTTTGTCTTAAACAGGGACAGCCTGCAGGGTAGAATGATTATAATGATTAAAATAAATCCCTGCTGCGCATAATTACTCTAAGTGGTTATGTGCTCATCTGGCATTAATGGCCATGAGCTGTGGTCTGTTTGCCAGTCATCATGCAACTGCAAGCAAATTGTATTATGTATAAATCTGGTGAAATGTCCTCTTCAGTACAGGCCAGATATGCAACTGCTGTTATTTATGGCAACCTATGAATTTTACCAAATGTTAATTGTCCATCGATTAGTCCATATTCTGTTCAATTTCATAAACCACCACTTCCTCAAGCCCTATTTTACAAATGTAAGCTTGTGATCAAGCTTTACATACATCAGAGCAGTGTGTATTATTCTTGGGGGAAGAGAAATTTCAGAAATCAGGGTATAGAACCTCTTGAATGTGTTCCAATACTATACTGCACATGTAGCAGTTCCTTTTTGATTATAATATTATTTAATCCATTATGCAACTTTTATTAGTTTTATTTGTAATTTTTTTGTAAAATTAGAGGTTTCAAATTCATATATTTACTTTGCTTCAGCTTGGCCTCCTTATCCTTTATGCCCTTCTTCAATCAGAGACCCAACGATCTCTGATCTCTGAGTCTGAGGGCCCAACAATCAGATCATAATGTATGTGATACGGGTGGTTGGATCGCGGGACTGCATGAGCGCACAGATTTTTTAACCTACCCAATCGAGGTAGTGAATTGCCTCAATAGATGCTACTGACTTGTGCCAAGAACACTGTAAAGAATGTGGAAGTGACACAATTCCCACTTTAAAAACACTTAATGCAACGTATGCTCAATTTACAGAAATATTGAAATCTAATTATAACAATAGTGAATAGAGAATCATTGACAAAATTTAGATTTTATTTAGAAAATAAACATGGCAATTTACATCTGCAATATGCACTTAACATTATGCAATGTCTGTAAATAAACATCACTAGCTCTTTAAGTCACAATGGATCATGAAACAAAAAAAAGTTTGTACACCAGAACCAAGTGAAGAGATAGAATACATGTACACGTTTACTGAGATCCATATACTCCTCTAGTCTGATCACCACTGACAAATATGTCAGTGTCTGGTGATTGTAATAGAGTGAACTCTAACACATCTTCTAGGCAAAAGGAGTCCCCCTATAAGATATATTGGATCTAACTTTTAATGACTATCTTACACCCAACTCCAGCATGAAGAGAGAATGAAGAGAAACAGATGCCAATAGAGAGGATAAACTTGATTATTTCAAAAATGGTACACAATTTTTAGTTGATTATATTTCAAAAAACATCTTATTTCAGTATGCTGAAGCTTATATTAAATTTACATTATTGCGATAATTACCCTAAACATAAAACTTGTATAAATACAGTACCTTGTGAGAAAAATCATATATCTAAAGCTGGCCTAGGATGCAAAGGTTCGATCGTTCGAATCCTCGAATGATCAGACTTCCCCATCTCCAGACCTGCCAATAACCTTTCAGATCAAATAAAGTAGTAAAAGAACAGATCAGCTGATGTTCTGCCCCTGTAGCAATCGTACGAAAGTTATGTCCGACAAAAGCTGGTGACAATCTCCCACTGAAAATCGTCCGATCGCCAATATATGCAGGGATATTATCGGCAGCCGACAGAAATCTTTTAACCTGTCTGATCGACCAAACGACCGATCTCCGTCATACGAAAAATGTCGGAACTCTACACGCATCCTCGATTCGTACGATCAGATCTTTGCATCTATGCCAAGCTTTTGCCCCACACTTATTATCTAAGTCAGATAAAACACAGCACAATGTGTTACATGTGACCCAAAGTATGATGGGATGCTGCTTATTTTATTCAGGAACCGTTTGATATGTCCGACAAAAGCTAGTAACAGTCTCCCACTGAAAATCGTCCGATCGGCAATATATGCAGAGATATTATCGGCAGCCAACAGAAATCTTTTAACCTGTCCGATCGAACAAACGACCGATCTCCATGGGACGTAAAATGTTGCGACTCTCCATAATCGAGGATTTGAGCGATCGGATCTTTACGTCTATGGCCAGCTTAACATGCTTTCTCCTAAGCACTATTAAAATTGTGTCTTCGTTACATCAAATTCTCATTCCCATGCAATATCACTCCAACTTGCAGAGTGACTGAAGTTTATCAGAGCACAAGTCACATGACTGGAGGCACATGGAAGACTGACAGTATGTCTAGGCCCATGTCAGATTTCAGAATTAAATATTAAAAAATCTGTTTGCTCTTTTGAAAAATAGATTTCATTACAGAAGTCTCCTGGAGCAACGCTAGTAACTGATGAATTTTGAAGAAAAAAAAAAACATGTTTTCCCATACTAGTATGCTTTTAACATATTATATTTTTGTAAGAGAAAACACAAATGTACAAAATAAAATGATGTTATTGTATGACTCAGGCACATAACAGACAATCATGGTGAACCTCTGGCAAAGGCAACACAAGAACTTTTCATAACAAAATTGACATCTGGTTATAACTATGACAGAAATTCATCATTTGATAGCCTTTTCCTCAGCCTCTCCTTGGTATTCTGATAGCTATGAACTATTTTTTTGACATTTCTTAACAAGAGTAGGGATGTAGCGAACCGCCGAGTATGTGTTCGCGAACGCCGTTCGCGAACACCGGCAAAAAATGCGAACAGTTCGCGAACTGTTCGCGAACTTCGAACATCCGAAAATCGTTCGATTCGAACGATCGTAGGATTTTTAATCGTTCGATCGAACGATTTTCGTTCGAATCGAACGAAAATCGTTCGATTTTAGCGATCGAATGATCGAATGGTCGAACGATTTTGACGCGAACGCCTATTGGCGAACGTCGCGCGACGTTCGCGAACTTGCGGCGGACGCGAACAGCCGATGTTCGCGCGAACAAGTTCGCCGCAGAACAGTTCGCTACATCCCTAAACAAGAGTTGAAAGACTTAATTCTTCTGATACAAAAAAAAGGCTCGCTGTTGTAGAGCTGAACTTTTTCCCCCACTTAATGACATGTAAAAGTAGATTGTGTGAAAATGTACAGTGAATTATATAATTTCAACCAGCAGGAGTAGGAGTGCTGAAAGTTCCAAATTCTAACAATTTCAATGTTATGTAAGAGTCTCTTTTGATTTGATATAATGCTAATGGTGGTTATTACAACAATTTCTAGGAGCTTTGGACAGGACCTTCCATGTAACACAAAAGGATGAAAACATTCAAGGTTGAATTATTTTTTTCCTTCTTCTTCTCTGGAGAAATCCATAAATGCGTGATAAATACAGTGACCTTTCCATCAAAATAGCCTACGTCATTTCAGAAAAAGGTGAAGAAAAACATAAAGCTTTTTCCCCCTCTTTTTTTTATGGTTTCTCCAGTGCAATTATGCTAACAAGTATCACACTGAGAGTGGATTAGCCTTGATGGACAATCAAAGACAATGCTTGCTTTATGGTAAAAGGTGTGCGGAGATGTAGGCACTAGAGCTATAGAGTCATTAGGCTTACCTGCAGGAGGCCCATATGAGTAGTCAGTTATAAGTTGGTCTGGGAGATGAAGCAGTATAGGAAATGCTTAGTCACTATTATAAGGTATTGAATGAAATCTTATAACACATTGCCTCTTGAGCAAAACCCATAATGCAAATATTCTCCTGACAGGTTCTACTTAGTGTTTGTCATTCAGCAGAGCAGCCATGACACCTGGCTGAGTAAAAATCCCAGTGGGAGGCTTGCACTTGGACAGCCAGCAGGATATGGGCACCTGCAGGATTTCTAAAGGCACAACTAAAGATTAAATTGGCAGAATGGAGTGACAGAATAGCATTTCTATAAACTGAATTTCCAACTCTTTCAAACAAGAGCATCTAATTATAAGGTAGAATCAATGGCTAGTGTATTGCAAACTATTATAGATATTATTGCAATTCCGTGGATTTTTTTTCTTACAGAATAAATAAAACAAGATCAAAAGAAAACAAACACATCACAATAGCTTGCTTTATATTCAAATACCCCAGAAGGTTTTTTAATTTAATTTCTGCTTAAAATTTGTATGCTTAAGGATATTTATTTTAGAGGGATTTGTGTTAATATTTGTTTTAGAGATTTCCTGGATGATAGCGCATGTCACTCTTACTACACATTATGTAAATTCATATTAAGCAAACATCTTGAAAATGGAATTACAAAGCAAGTACTGTATAACATTAGAACTTTCACTGGAATCTTAAAATCCAGTAAATACTTTTTGCATTAATGGGTTATGTCTGGCCCGTGACCCATTTTTGTGCAGCCCCACACATGAAAGTCTGGCTCAACAGTGGCTTCCATTATCGGCCCTCCGCCATGTACAACAGAAGTTGGACAGCACTGAGTTATGTAGTAAAATGGGGACAACATCTACCAAACAGTAGTAGCGGTGAGCTGTATCTTTCCCGTTTTGAATTTTTCTGGTCAAGTTTTTAAAGGAGAAAAACTTAAATTTTTAGAGGGATTTAGAGGCATTTTTTATTCTGCTCTAAAGCTGCTAAAAATTCTAATAAAAAATACACCAGTTAAAACCTGTCGGAGTCATGTAGAAGTCAATGGCAGATGGTCCCTGGAGCATATCTTTTTTACCTTCAGGATTCTCTATAGTTTCTGGCTGTTTGTGTTTTGTTCGATAATCTGAATTCGATAAAGTCGAGTTTTTGGATCGACAATTTGAAAAAGTTAATTGACGCTCAATTTTGTTGCGACTGTTTGTCGCACAAGAAGTTTTATTGCTAAATTGAGGGTATTTGGGTTTGCAAGTTAGGTCAAATTTATTTTTAATAAAGTCAGATTTTAGTAAATAACCCCCTAATTGTCTCATGTGACCCAACATACATACTGTACGTGTCTTTTGTTTGTTTGTATGCACCTTGAATTGCATGATCCCAGGGAATGACCCTTAGTTCTTAAAATGGCAATTTTCTATTTGGGATTTCCCAATGGCACATACTCCTAAAAAAGTATATTTTATAAAAATGATTTATTTCGATGAAGCAGGGTTTTACATATGAGCTGTTTTATGTCATATATGTTTATAGAGGCCTACATTGTTCGAGGGTATAGTTTTCCTTTCGTTTTGAAGACAAGCAGTCAGCACGACACTTATCCCCTCTTTTTTAAAGGAACAGTTCAGTGTAAAAATAAAAACTGGGTAAATAGATAGGCTGTGCAAAATAAAAAATGTTTCTAATATAGTTAGTTAGGCAAAAATGTAATGTATAAAGGCTGGAGTGACTGGATGTCTAACAGAATAGAATAGAAAACTATTTCCTGCTTTTCAGATCTCTAACCCTGAGTTAGTCAGCGACTAGAAGGGGGGCCACATGGGACATAATTGTTCAGTGAGTTTGCAATTGATCCTTAGCATTCAGCTCAGATTAAAAAGCAACAGTTATGACCCATGTGGGCCCCCCCTCAAGCCAATGATTGGTTATTGCCTGGTAACCAATCAGTGGAAATCAAGAGAGGTGAAAAGCAGGAAGTAGTGTTCTGGCTATTATGTTAGACATCCAGTCACTCCAGACTTTATAAATTACATTACATTTTTCGCTAACTAAACTAGAAACATTTTTTATTTTGCACAGCCTATCTATTTACCCAGTTTTTATTTTTATACTGAACAATTCCTTTAAGGTGGTGCATGTTCTTCAATGGGCACTTTCCACTGACATCATAGGCAGGAACGTTAGAACAGCACCAAGCAATATTCTCTTTAAAAAAGCCTTTATTACTGCTTAGGGCATTACAGCAACATTTCAGCCCATGTGGCCTTTTATCAAGCTTGACCTGAGTCCCAGGTATATATTCTGGAAACAGAATCTTGCCCAGTGGAGAACTTCCACGTAAGCAGTACCTGTAAATATTACTTTTAAAGGCATTTTGGCTTCACTGACAACAACTGGAACACAAATAATATAAGCTTGAAATATACATTGCTTTCTTTATATACAAGTGATACTATTAACATATACGCATTCCACATGTACTGAATAACCAAGAAAAGACCTTGATTGTAGATAAGGACATTTTCCCTATGGGTTTTGGTTTAATCTATTTGAAAGACGCATAAAACAGTATAACATTTTACAGATTAACATATTTAAACCTGTTGGGACTTGCCATGGATACTTTAAATATAAAAAATAATAATTTAAGGCAAAGCTGCCAGGAGCTACACTGATTTAAAACCTTTTTTTGTTTCATCTTTAATACCTTGAACGTTATTTACCTTCGTCGTTTGGTTTCCATGTTTTTTTCCCTTATTTCAGGCCAGAGAAGGTTTCATATAAAAAGAATGGTTCCAGAAAAAGGCAACTTTTCATAAGTGAAAGAAACTGTGATTACCGTAATTGTGTTTGAATAAAGAAGAAAAGTTAGTAATAAATAGCTCTCATTGTTTCTCACCTAAATGAACTTTTGCACAGATGTAAGTTATTCTAATAATTACTGTGATCGCCATTTAAATTATCAAAGGTCTTTACTTATGCAACGAAGTATAAATGTTAGAAATTAAAAATTAATCTAGACAATTTATGTAACTAAAAGCTGCCATTTAATTTAATAGGATATATTTCATGAAGAAGACAGCCATAATTATGCTAGCAAAAAATACTTGCTCCTGTAGTTTGAAAGATTATAGCAATTTCCACTGAGAGATTTCACAGTCAGATGCTAGTTCTGGGCAACAGTGATTAATATTATGATTATTAATGAGAAGTCATTTCTGTACATGTTAGGGTGTTTAGGTGCCAGCAACACGAGAGCAATATTTAGCATGTTAATAATAAAAGAAGGTGACTAAGTAAGCATATTGATTTCTCTGCCTTTCTGAGATGTGAAAGGTCAATTAGACTTCTAGAAACAATGGAGATTTTCACAGCAGGTTTTATCATTTCACTGTGCTGACATCTTTTTAACCATGTACAAAGTTCATTAACTGTGCAAAAGTAGTAATATTGAAAAAAGCAAGTGATTGGGTCAGAGGTCACAAACCATGGTAAGCTGACAGCCTCTTGTGGTTTACACGGCAGGAGTTAAGAAATGGTGAGAATTGCCTTTTAGGTTGCCCACTGGTGCCGAGGAAAATGAAGTCATAAACAGTTCCTACAATTGTGTTAATTATAACGGATATTGATGGAAGCTTTGTTTAACTTCAAGCTGAATTCTGCTAATGAACAACTGTATAGCGTACATAAATATGCTGTCGTTGTGCTTAATTGAAGCAATGTAAATGTATTAAAGCCCAAGGGCTTGACACGTTCAAGGAACAGCAACACAAACAGTAAGCCTTCACTGTAATAAAGTTTTGGAGACGACTTCCAAAAATTGCATGGCAAATATCAGAATCTGATAAAAAAAGATATCTGTCAAATGTAATATTTAGGGAATAATTCATCCTACACTTGAAATCAAGGGCCCGGTGTACGGGTACAGGTGCCCCAGACCTTCTGTGTACAGAGCAGATAAAACCCAATCAAAGTAGACAAACATAAACTGGACATCATAGGCATAAAATTATATGGCAAGAAGGGTAATATTATTCGGATAAAATAATTTCCTAAGAAGCTGTACATATATATGTATATGTGGAAAGCTCACAAAGATCCAGGCCTAGCGGTGTGTGATTATAAGTAGCGATTGGCGAATCTGTCCTGCTTCGCTTCGCAGAAAAATTCAAAAAGTCAATGGGCGTCCGAATAATTTAGACGCTCGCCAAATTTTGTTTGTTGCAGCGAATATTTCGCCAGCGAAGTTTCTCTGCGAATCCATGGCTGGCGAATTTATTTGCCCATCACTGATTATAAGGGTGACATGCCGACCTGCCACATTGACGAGGATGGGCAAGTAGTCCCCTGTGCCCTGAGTGGCAAGGAGCTTTGCATGCATGTAGACTGAAGAGGGGGATGGGGCAGGAATCAGGTGAACATGGGCTAGCCAAAGGTGCAAGAAATACAAAATCTGGCCTAGTCAGCATGTTAAGCAGGACACATGTGCAACGGCATTGTTAGATTTTCATGGATCGCAGTGTCCTTTCACAATCTAGAAATAAAACTGCCATTATTATATGTTTGCAAGCAGTGTAAGCCATAAGTCATCTAGTAAGACCTTGTTCTGGGTTTGACTGTATACATTGTGTTTGTATAGCACCAGCAGGTTAGCAGTGCTCAGTATCTTTAAACTAAATTAATGATGAGATGACAATAAGTGAATTGCTGAAAATCAATTTAAATAGATTCATTAGAAGCATTTAGATGAATCCCATTTGATGTGATTCAAAAGAACAGGGTTTCTTCCACAAAAGCTTACATAAGAGTAGTAAGTGGTGATGAGCAAAATTTGCAGAAAATTACGTCCATAGACTCCAATGGGTGAAAAAAACATTGTGTGTCAAAAAAAAAATTGTTGCACGTCAAAATTATCTTGATGTCCATAGACTTTAATGCATTTCAGTTTATTTTCGCCATTTCTTGAAATTTTGATGAAGCGAAACGGGTCAGATTCGCCTATCACTAGTAGTACGTTAATCAAACAGGCAGGAAATAATTGTAGTAGGTTGAGTACCCAAAGTGTAAAAAAAGTAATTTTGGAAATAGCATTTGTCCTTTGTTACTAGAAAGCCATACAATTACATTCACTCACATTCACAAACAAATCACTTTTGCTTTGGGATAAAATAAGTGAGCGTGTAGGAAAATTCCAAAAACACAAATAGGAGTTTTTTGGGGGATTTTGCAAATTTTTTTGGAGTCAACGGTCATCTTTTTTTCAGTGCAAATTGCATTGGAGTTTTTTTTTGTGGCAGTTTTTTTCTCACAAAATACACTGGGGTCAATTGACGTGGTGCCACTGTGACTTTTTTTAAAGTGAAAATGTTCTCAAAAATATTCCCCAATGGCAAAATTTGGAATTTCACCCATGCATCTAAACCTGGTGAAAAATTTTGCTCATTGCTAGTATTTACATTTTAAAGGCTCAATTTTCAGATTAAAGGAACAGTAACATCAAAAAATAATAAAGATATAATGCATTGTTGCCCTGTACTGGTAAGACTGATATTGTTTAAATAAATAAGCTGCTGTGTTGCAATGGGGGTAGCCATTCAAAGGAGAAAAGGCTCAAATTACACAGCAGATAAGCTCTGTAGAAAATAATGGTGGTATCTGTTATCCACTATTTAACCTGTGCCATATAGCTTTTTTCAATTTCCACCATTGCTACACAGCAGATTGTTTATATGAACTATAGCAGTGTTTCTGAAGCAGACATATGAGTTTTACCACTGCAGGGTAACAGTAGATGATATTTTCATGCTCTGGTGTTACTGTTCCTATAAGGGAAGTCGAGAATTCTGTCTGGAGAGCTGGAGGACTCGAACTGAGAAAGTGATTGTAAGTTCAGTAGGAACTGCCTCCTATTTGTCATATGGCTTGCTCAGATATGTCAATAAAAGCTGCCTTCCGCGTTTCGCCGCCATCGAATAAATTTGTGAAAATGCTAAGAAAATTCGCCCATCACTACAAATGATCTGATCATCTCAATTTGGCACATAGATCAGTTTTTCTGACAATCAAGCAAAACTTTTAGAGGATGCCCACTTTTAAAAGGGAAAATATTCCTTTTTGGCTCCATAAGAGCAATTGGGTCAGTCCTTGGATCAACATTGCACCAAGAGGAGTAGAATCACTAGCTATGCATATTTCCTTGTTTTTTTTCTTCTTGACACTATCTATTGTACCTGGCAGAACAACTGCTCCTGGGACAGGATATTTATGTAAATTTATGTGAAGGTATGCAGGGGTGTGTGTATGGATGCTGGGTTTTTATTTGATGGACTTTTGTCTTTTTTCAACCCGATTTAACTATGTAACTAAAGATGTAATCTCCAATCTTCTAATATGAAGGTATACAGAACACATTGTTCTCTTTGTTACTTAATTGTTATTAGACTGAAATATATATCGATGTTAATTTGAACTTAGATACTTTTTTATTTATGGATATTGAAGTTCCAATAGAGACCACAGTTCATGTTTAGTATTCTATATTCTATATCTATATGGCTATAGTACAATTATTAGTACAATTATTGTTATATGTAATATAGTAGTTTCAGCAGTGTAAACATATTTATGTTGGGGAAATGGTGTAAGGCGAAAAATAAATGGTGACTTTATAAAGGTGTGTGTTTTATTTTATGCCACCTAGTCATATTTAATACTGTAATGTCAAGTCATTCTATTTATGGCATAACTCAGTCAAGTCAATGGTAAAACTTCAGAAAGCAAATAAAGGCTTGTGTTAAAAAAGTGAAGATGGTTGATTGTCTTCTATCAAACTTTAAGCATTTTCCATCAGCTGCTACTTTTTTATGGCCAAATTTTACATGCCAACATCTTACTCTAAAAATGAATACACAGCTTGATAAATACTCCATTAAATGTAGTCTGAAGCCAATGGGTTGGTCTCTTAAAAGTAAAGCAGACCCAGCATTTTTCTTATTTCTCAGTCTGAAATTTTAAACAGCATGGTTCTTTTAATGCTGCTTTAATATTTTATTTGCCTCTTTCTAAAGGATTTAATTGGACTTAAACACTGCCTCATTTGCATTTTATACAATTTTCTGGAGAACAATCTATCTTTTCAATCATATAAGCATGGAAGTAAATTCAGGTGTAAATAAATAAGATGGGAAAATCTGGTTAAAAACTATGAGTCCTGCTTTCTATTTTGAGTGTTTTTTTCAGCAAACATAAATGATGATTTCTGATCAATCTCCTCATTACAACACCTTGTAGATAATCAACTTTGCAACAGTTTCCCAAGGCGTAATAATACCATTTCTGTACTGCTGCTAATGTATAAAAATACCTTCAGATTTTTAGGCTTTGAAAGTACCAGTTTTCCTGAAGGAGCAAGCAATAGTAATTATATACTTCAGTATGACTATTTTGCGTATACAGTTCATCTAAATGGCATTCATGCCTTTTCTATTTTTTTCTTTCTTTGCTAAAAAAGAACTTAATATGAAGCCTTTGTGGAAAAATCGTTGGCTGATTGCTTGGAATTGTATGTGATTATTCTTTGATTCTGAAATTAGCTCTAAGCTATACTGCAGTGCGAAAGTATACAGATGGTCTGCAAAGTTACATATTTGAAAACCTTTTCTTTTGCTGATTAGACTTGTGGAAGGCATACATTTTCTAATAAAGCACTGAATAATAGTAAGAGTGAAAAGCTAGAAATTTATTTTTAATTGGCAACAATAAGAGTAAATTCAGAATACCATGCACAGAGAGTTGTCATCAATAAATCAATAATAGAATTTTACCACTAAAAGCTTTATAGAAATGGGTTCAAAATAATCATTACTTTTTATTCTGTATTACTTCCCTTTTTTTATTATCTTGAAGGAATTCCAGTTTATTTAAAACATAAAACATTTATAAACTTTATTTCTTATAAAAGGTTCTTCTACAGACCTGGCTGCAGATCAAATCCAACACAGCATTCACAATTTCATGATTCAGTCATACTGAATCAACCACAAAAGATTCACTGAAATACTCACTGAATCCAAGTCCTATTTTGCATATGCAAATTAGCAAAATCATCTACATGCCCTTCCCTAAATGAGGGAACACATTGGAAATACGAGGAACACATTGTTGTCCATTGGTCTAATGTCATGTCAAGATTAAGACTTTATTTTGGCCATGCACTCTGTGTTTGTCCAAATCCTGAAACAAAAAGGCTTGGAATCAGCCAAAACCCAAAGCAAATCCAAGATTCGGTGCTCCCCTTCTTCAGAAAAAATATTTTCTATTCTCTTTGTTCTCCTGTTTTTGTAACTGAGTGTTTCTAATAATCGGTTTTGCAGATTATCAAGGCATTGGCTCTGATATTAAACCTTGACTGATATTTACCTCCCCAACCACTGGCCTGTACCTAAAATTCCTGATATATTTTATAATCAGCCATGATCGTTCTGTCTATTCCCATTTTGAAAATAAGCTCTCTTGTGTCACTTGCCTAAAATAGTTTTACATTAGCAAATGGTTCTATTCTTGTTCCGGGTCTGTGGTTTATGAGAACCTCAATGTCTCCTGTCTGGCCTGTCTATCAAACTGCTTCCTGTCATCCATCCTGAACCTTAATAAAACAAAGTAGCACCAGAGGATCCATCTTAATTGCAAAAAAGACTGCTAGTGGCAGAAGATAATCAGTTAAATAAGTTGAGTATACTGTATTTGGCAGATGTGCTGGGGTTTACACCCCAAAGTACTGATCATACAGGAAGGACAATGTACTTTCTTGTGTCTAAAAAAAACAATAGTTTCTTTCTTTAGTAAATTTGTATTTCAACTTATTTTGTTAAGCATTTGTCCTCCTTCTAGATGCTATTAATTAGATGATGTGCGATGTGTTGACAGAATCTGGTACTAAAGCACAACTGAGGTTCTTCAGTAGTTGATAAATGTAAAGTCATGCACCTGGGATGTAAAATTATGAAAGCCGCCTTTAATGGGACTGCACTAGGCAAATCCAAGGAATGGAAAAGGAGTTTGGAGTCCTTGTAGATGATAAACTTGGCTGTAGCAAGCAATGCAAGTCAGCAACATCCAAGGCAAATAAGGTCTTGAGATGTATTAAAAGAGGCATTGATTCACGGCAGGAAGGGGTCATTCTTCCACTGTATAGAGCACTGGTAAGGCCCCATCTAGAATATGCTGTACAGTTTTGGTCTCCAACGCTCAAACTGGAAATTATTGAATTAGAGAGGGTCCAGAGAAGGGCAACTAAGCTGGTAAAAGGTTGGAAAATCTTAGCTATGAGGAAAGACTGGCCAAATTGGGGGTTTTCACGCTTAAGGGGTGATATGATAACTATGTATAAATATATAAGGGGATCATATAATAATCTCTCTAATGCTTTATTTACCAGTAGGTCTTTCCAGCTGACACAAGGTCACCCATTCTGATTAGAAGAAATGAGGTTAGGCTTAAATATTAGGAAGAGTTTTTTTACAGTGAGAGCTGTGAAGATGTGGAATTCTCTCCTTGAATCAATTGTAGAGGCTGATACATTAGATAGCTTTAAGAAGGGGTTCGATGGCTTTTTAGCAAGTGAGGGAATACAGAGTTATGGGAAATAGCTCATAGTCCAAGTTGATCCAGGGACTAGTCCGATTGCCATTTTGGAGTCAGGAAGGAATTTACCCCCTCTGAGGCAAATTAGAGAGGCTTCAAATTGTCTTTTTTTTGCCTTCCTCTGGATCAAATGGCATTTAGGCAGGTTATCTTTTTTCAACCTTACTAACTATGTTACTATGTTATATTAATGTAAACAATTTTATTGTTCTGGGGAAAGCAGGCATGAGCTGTTCAACATAAAAGAGAACACCCCCTCATTTCCTTCCTACTTTAACACTTTGTGTTTCCACCCTTCCTCACAGGCAACCTAGCAAATTATAACACGCATAATTCCCAACACACTCCGCCAGTTCCCTACTTTCTAGCCCTGTCATGGCCCTGTCATTCCTCAGTTCCTGGAGGACTCCCCATGGGCATTCTGAATTACCTACATTCCTCCCACACCTCACCTATACAGCACTACCTAATAGTCACAGCTGTATTCATGGAGGGGAAGGAGCAGATCTCTGCAAAGCCATGTGGTAATTACTAAACAGCAGAATGTTCAACGTAGTGTGCAAAGTACAAAACAATAGGTGATTGCAACTGTTTTTTGCCCTTTGCACACTGTATTCTTTTATGTAAATGACTTGTAATGACGGGTTTTTAAAGGTATTGTTTACCCCCAAATCACAAGTCTGTTTATTTGGTCATTCCATAGTATTTGTTGCTGTTCATCAGCGTATTGTTGCAAAGGAAAAAAATATTTATTAAACATTTGCAAAGGTGCTGAACTTAAATTTGACACCCATTTACCCCAAAATGATTGGATCCGCCATCCCAAGGAAACATATATTTAATGGTGTTGAGGTTTGTTATGATGTCTATTTGCCATCAAACTTCATTAGCAATGCTGGGTAGAGGCCTATAGTGTATATCTAGCTGCTGCATGACATTGCAGCATTCCATGATTTTGGAGAAAAATTTGTTTTTGAGTCAGAGTGCTTTTTTTTTTTTAAAAGAAATATATTATTTTTCCATTTCCCATGGTCAAATGTCACTTCAGAAGCATGCATTATAAAGTGGCATTAGTGTCCAATTAACTTGTGGCAACTGACACAGCCCACTAAGAAAACTCTAGAGTTAATGGCAGGTTCAGGCTGAGAGTAATTTTAGGGTTCCCAGATGTCAGTAGGTGCACCTTTATGCAATTCATCATAGTAGGCTTAAAGGGTACATTGGTGCTTGATGCAAGTTGCAGTGGAGCATGTTATGGACAGAAATAAATATATATACTGTATATACTGTACAGGGAGTCTGCTTTGATGCCAATTGAAGTTTTATAGAGGTCTGTCATGGGCACAAGCATTAGTGGGACCCAAGCATTGGTGGAAGAGAAACTAAAATATTAAGGACATATTATATATGTAGGGACCCATAGGTTCACTAAGTCCCTATAGCTTTAAATCACTAAACTTCCTAATTTCCCTAGTTGCTGGGCAGATGCCCATGTACATATATCCATTATACTGGCCTACAGGAATATGACCACATCCTGCCACACTTTAAACATAGAGTCTGGTTCAGCCTGTACCTCTAGTGAAAATCAGGGAGCAGGGATCACATGAATGAGGCTTAGCCAGTGATAAGTTATTTTATATTCCTTATATAACACATTCTAAGAAAGTAAGATAGAGAGTAGTGATGGGCAAAGAATTTGCAAAATGCAATGAAGTCAATGGGCATCAAAATAATTTTGACACAAGCGACAATTTTTTTACGCGCTACTCTTTTGTCCGAATGCATTAAAGTCAATGAGAGTCCAAAAATTTTTAACATGCAAAATTTTTTATGCGTGTGACAATTTTGACTCGTGATAGTTTTCTTTTTGTCACAGAATTTTCACCGGTGTTTTGTGAAAACATTCACAGGCGGCAAAATGCGGAAATTCGCCGCAAATCCACACCTAGCAAATAAATTCACCCATCACTAATAGAGAGGCTAAATAAAACAAGCAACCTTTGCTCCATTGAAGATAGTAGTAAGGGGTAGCTCTACACTAGGCTCTGAGTCTGCCTAAAGTGAAGGGACCACAGCTGGATAGGGAATCAGGCTTAGATTTATTCTCCCTGATCATTTCCACTGTTTGGGATCTGGATAACGACGGGACATTCCGTCCTAGAGGTGTACCTTAACCTCCCCTAGCTGCTTCCACATGGTGTTGTCATGTACTGCCTTTGCTTGAACTGTCCTGGCATATTTACAATAGCTTGCCTCTGTTGATTTTGAGTATATCCCTGTGGATCTATTGTCTTGGACAATGTTTTGTTTTGTTGCTGCAAGAACCTCCTGAGGTCCTTATTTTGTTTTATGCACAAAAGCTTATGTGAGTTGTAGTCCAACTACACCTTTCCTTCAGACCGCCCACATAGCAAAGGCCCAGCCCTATACAACCCTTGCTGTAACTTAAATAGCTGGACATTAACATTTTCTGGTCTAACATTGCCCAAAATAGTGTTACGTGTATATATATATATATATATATATATATATATATATATATATATATATATATATATATATATATATATATTATATGTTCAAAAATAAATATATATATATATAAAATCAGGAACCTTCAACCTGCAGCCCTCCAGCTGCTGTAGAAATTAAACTGCCAATATCTCCTAACTCCTAATTACAGGCAAGAACTGCTGCAGGATGCTGTGAGCCATAGTTCAACAACAGTTGCAAGATAATTCAAGGTATTTTTTAGATGGGGCCCCAGCTTTCTGGCCTTATCATAGGCTCCTTTTTCTTTGGACCTACTGGTGGCCAAGGGTAAATGCCCTATCTGCCCTATCCTAAATCCACTTGCAAGCATTCAGATTTTTTTATTAGAACCAGGATTGTATTACAAGAATGATGACTTCCACTGTTTCTTAAGGACTGAAATAAATATAATATGAATACTTTTGGTTTGGTAGAAACTGTGTTTAACTGAAATAGCTTCACAAGGAAGGGACAGAGCACCCTCTGCTTTTCTTTCTCTGCACGACATATGCTGTATTAACTGCATTCTTCTTGTCTGCCAAATCCAAAACAAGCATTTCTATATAGAGTTTAACTGCTGTCCTCTGATGGCAGTAACCCATGTTATGGAGGGCATAGCCCTGACATCCTCAAAAGATCTCCCTGAAGGAAGTGGAATATCTACTCTGAAGTTTCCCAACTTCCCTGAACTGTATCTACAGACGCACAACAGGAGGGGAGAATGCTTCTTTGAGAAAAGAAAATACCTTTGTTATTTCAAGTGTTGGAGATGAAGCAGAGTTTGCAGATGGCCCCAAGGATTTTGCACCCTTCACTAAACACAGATGGAAAGTAAACCCTTTGAACTGTTTAGAAAATGTAGCAGACTTATGAAACAACCATTTTTCCATTCCATCCTGTCTTAAATGTTATGGCCAATATAACAGAAAAAAAGAAGAACTGCTTACGTGGTTTGATGCTTTATCCCCAGTGGGAAGCTTATAGCGCCACATGCCTGAAATGAGCATACTTTCTATAATGGATATCTATACATTTACTTCTTTTGCTTTGTCACATTGGTGCAGTCAGCGATAGAGATGATAAAACTGTAACCTTAGGTGACCTTATAGAAGTCAGGGTATATATACATAAGCAGTTCACAGTACAGGTTAGAAATACAGGTATGGGACCTGTTATTCAGAATGCTCGGGACCTGGGGTTTTCTGGATAATGGATCTTTCTGTAATTTGGGTCTTCATGCCTTAAGTCTACTAGAAATTCATTTAAACATTAAATAAACCCAATAGGCTGGTTTTGCTTCCAATAAGGATTAATCATATCTTAGTTGGGATCAAGTAAAAGCTACTGTTTTATTATAACAGAGAAATAATTTATAAAAATATGGATTGGAGAGTTATTCCGTAATTCGGAGCTTTCTGGATATCGTGTTTCCGGATAAGGGATCCTATACCTGTATGTATATATATATATATATATATATATATATATATATATATATATATATATATATATAGTGAATAAAGTACCCCCTCTTGTAAATTATAAGGATATTATAAGTTACAGAGGAGTTTCATGACCATATGCAGGTCATGGAACTCCGAGGTAACTTATAATATCCTTATAATTTACAAGAGTAATGTGACAAAAATGACATCACTACTCACCATTTATAACTGATGACAAAACATAGTAGTCAAACATCTTTTACCCTTTAAGTGGCTGTTGGAAGAATCTACAGGATTGGCATGAAATACCATCACGTCAATGACATAGATTCTACATTTCTGTGTTTCTCTCTTTTCTATAATGTATGTAGGGCCACCACTAGAAATCAAGGGCCCTGTACAACAAAATGTTCTGCGCCCTGCCAACCCCACCCCCAAGCCCCAAACCAGATCCCACCCACACCACAGTTAAAAGACCACAGTTAAAAGACCACAAAGACGTCAGCGCTAAAAACAGTAAAACCCCCCCACACACACATACACAAGTCATAAAAAGCCATTGATGGTCAGGGCCCACTTATAAGTTTAAAAAAAAAACCTTGGGGTTCAGGGCACCCCATAAAAATTAAAAAAAACATTGGTTGTCAGGGCCTCCTACAAGTTAAAAAATAATTGGTGACCAGGGCCCCCCTATAAGTTAAAAAAATTAAAATAATATATTGGTAGCTAGGGGTTTAATAAAATAAAACACATTAGTATTCAGTAGGACTTCCACTTCAGGTGCTTTCACGGCTTCAGGACTTCAACTTCGGCTCCTTTCGTGGCTTCGGGTCTTTTCACAACTTCAGGACTTCAACTTCAGCTACTTTTCTGGCTTCAGGTCTTTTCGCGGGTACAGGACTTCAACTTTGACTCCTTCAGCTTTTTGGGACTTCAGCTCTTTTGGACTTTGACTCTTCAGGACTTTGGCTCTTCAAGACTTCAAACTCTTTGGGAGTTTGGCTCTTTATGAACTTCAACTCTTTGGGACTTTGACTTTTTGGGACTTCGACTCTTTGGGACTTTGGCTCTTTGGGACTTCTGTGGCTAAGCATGCCATTCGGCGCTGTAAAAGGGGGCCTGGCTATTTTGAAACGTTCAGCACAGCCCCCCCTTTAGGCCTGGGCTAGGTACAAGAGTAACCCTGTTCCCCCCTGATGGCGGCCCTGAATGTATGACATGTAGAAATCATTTTTCACTGGTACACGCATTGCAGAAAGGGTCAATGGGACAGTGTCAGTATTTCAGCAGTACCATTTCCAAGAATCCAATATTCTGGGGTGCCACTTTTTCCCTGATATCTACATCTTTAGGAAACCAGACGTCAAGTTGCTGCCTGTACTACTATAGGAAAACACAGCCCCCCAAAAGCCTAAAAAGCTTTTAAAGTAACATGTATCAGTGTACCATTAAATCTCTGGGGTTTACTTATGCATGGAGTACAGAGTGCCCAGTGGGACAGTATATTTCCAGCCATAGTAAGAGAATGAATTTGATTTGAATGGTTCTGTTCTGGTAAGTACAGTACTTGCAATTGAAATAACTTAGGGCAGATTTATTAGAATTCTAATTAAGTTTGAATTAACTGTAACTCTCTTTTAATTGGCCTTCCCCTCCAGAGACTGTCACCTCTCCAGTCCATAATGAACACTGCCGTGAGGTTTATAAATCTCAGCAGCCGCTCCTCCTCTGCTATGACATTCTGCCAATCCCTACACTGGCTTCCACTACCTTTCAGAATAAAATTCAAATTAATGACCCTGACATTCAAAGCACTTCATAACTCTGCCCCACCCTCAGGGCCGGATTTACATAGCGGGCGCCCCTAGGCCCACTGCCGTTTGTCCCCCCCTGTCCCCTACCCTTTATTCATGCAAATTTTCATGGAGATTGTATCTCCTGCGCATTCCCAGTGTTTTTGAACCAATGTGGGTGTGGTTGGGCAGCATGCCGCCCCCCTAAAATCCTGCCACCCTAGGCCCGGGCCTAGGTGGCCTTCCCACAAATCCGGGCCTGCCCACCCTACATCTCTGAACTCATCTCTATATATTTACCCAACTGCTTACTACACTCATCTACTGACCTGCTACTCAACTCTTCTCTCATTACCTCCTCACATGCTCGCGTTCATCTGGAATGCTCTCCCATGGTCTGCTCTCCCAAACTTTTTGCCTTCAAAAGATCTTTTAAATTACTTATTTAGAGAAGCCTACCCTCACTCTCCTTAACTACCAAATGCAATACCACGTACAGTATTACATCTCTCACCCACTTAATTCTGATCTTGCCCACTCCCACACCTTGGGGCAGATTTATCAACGGTCGAGGTGAATTTTCAAATGAAAGAAATTCAAATTTCAAGCTATTTTTTGTGTACTTCGACTAGGGAATAGTCCAAATTCGATTCGAATTTGAAAAAAAATCAAAAATGTGAATATCGAAATTTATCATGTAGGGGCAGATTTATCTTTTTGCACAGGGCCTTCCTTACCTTTTGTAGAGGTATTGGTTGTGATGTATGTAACTCCATATGTTCTATGTATGTAATTCATGTGACTTAGTTGTATAAACACATTGACTTTACGGCGCTGCGAAGTGTGTTGGCGCTATAGAAATACATGTTAATAATAATAAGAAGAATATTATCATAGTTATCAACATTTTCCTGGCTGTCAGTTTATATACAGCCCAAAGAGTTTGCTATTAGATCTAATAAACAGAATTTTGATGATATGTAACTGGGATGCTAAAAACCGGGAGCTACATAAATGTAGGGCTACACAAGGATCAAGGTTACCCAACATGGCACAGCTCAATGTAGATAGCTATGATTAGGAACCAAGTTGTACTTGCACTGAGTTCAGCTGCTGGTTGAAGGTATGTAGGTAAAAGCTCAAGTAATTGCCAAACTGCCTTTATTGCACTTTTCACCTTTCCCCTTTTTGGTGAAGGCCTTAAATGTCATTGTTAATAACAAGAATTGTTTCTGTATGAATTTTATTTAATAAAAGTTAATATATAGAATATATTATGGATATATATTATTGCTGGTATACATGACAGGTGTTACCAACCAATTTAGACAGGCAGTGTATGAATAAAACTATGCGAGAATGTGCATGAAGGCACTAGAAGGATGACAATTGATCCTCACAGCCACCAGAGACACATTTATGAAATACTAGGTATAATTATTATTACAAGCCTTATTCCTGCATTCTGACATGCCTATTTTTAGAAGAAGAATTCTAGTCACTGATTTATTTATCATTCAGCTGATATTCACCTTAGAAGTGTCAGTAATGCCTCATTATCACCTGCCTTGCTCTGTATAAGTCCGAAAAAGTCGTAGATTCTGATTATCGAGACTTTTCCCGCATAAGAATTTTTCAGGGAAAATTTAATGATAAATAGAGTGACTTGAAACGGACTGTTGACATCACAAAATAGTTTTTTGTTCTTCCTTTCAGTTCATATGTTTACTGAAAAAACTCAGCACACGGCGTCAAAAACGAGACGCCGGCGCCGTTTCGCGAATTTTTCGCTGTTTCGCGAAATTCGCGAATTTTTCGGCGAAGCGAAACGGCGCAAATTCACCCATCACTAGTCAAAATTGGAATTTAAATGTGAGATTTATCACAACCTCAACCCCAGAAACAGTTCTAATTCTAATATTCGCCACCTACCTGCCAAGTTAATTTACAAGTCAATGGCAGAGGTCAAGTCAGAGGTCTGTTGAACCATTTGAAGATTCGAATTTGATTCACAATTTCATTCGAATTTTCAAGTTGTTTGTATATGATCAAATATTAGACATTCAAATTTGTTCATAAATAACCTCCCATTCAAGTTGAATACATTCAAATTTATTAGAGTTAAAAAAAATTCCTGAGATTAATCACAACCCGGCCAGTTCCAATTCGAATATTCAACACCTAAAACCTGCCAAATTAATTTGCAAGTCAATGGCACAGGTTCATTGACCCATTTGAAGATGTTAATAGCATTCCAGACATTCATGGTTTTTTTTGGAAGAAAATTTGATTTGAGTTTCATCGTATTCATTTCGACAACAAAATGAAGCGTAAACAAAAAATTCACATCAATTCCAAGTTCAACCTTTGATAAAAGACAAAAATGTTGATGATAAAAATGATATGGAAAACAATATTTTTAAAGACTATTAAAGCAGGAGTTCAAAGCTCAAATGGAAACCTGAGGTTGGATCATGAAACTCAAGGGCTGCATAACTCCTATATTTTATATACTAATCAGATTATCACCCTCGCAAGGACCAAATATGGAGTAGCTTCAGTTTCTCTGTTTAGCTAAAGACATATACGAAAACAGAGATTAAACAAAAGATATTAAGTATGAACTTTAAATAATGGGGTATACTGAAAATAAAGGTCACAGATAATAGTGCAGTCATTACAAAGAAGCAAGTGGATGGTGTTTTATATACTAATCAGATTATCACCCTCGCAAGGACCAAATATGGAGTAGCTTCAGTTTCTCTGTTTAGCTAAAGACAAAAACAGAGATTAAAAAAAACATATAGGGGCCCATTCATTAAGTTCGAGTGAAGGAATAGAAGAAATAATACTTCGAATTTCGAAGTGTTTTTTTGGTTACTTTGACCATCAAATGGGCTACTTCGACCTTCGACTACGACTTTGAATCGAACGATTCGAACTAAAAATCGTTCGACTATTCGACCATTCGACAGTCTGTCTCTTTAAGAAAAAACTTTGACCCCCTAGTTCGCCACCTAAAAGTTACCAAAGTCAATGTTAGCCTATGGGGAAGGTCCCCATAGGCTTGGCTATCTTTTTTTGGTCGACGGATAATCCTTCGATCGATGGATTAAAATCCTTCAATTATTCCTTTGATTGTTCGATCGAACAAATTGCGCAAAATCCTTCGACTTCGATATTCGAAGTCAAAGGATTTTAATTTGCCAGTCGAATATCGAGGGTTAATTAACCCTTGATATTCAACCCTTAATACATCTGCCCCATAAAGTATGAATGCTGAATAATGGGGTATACTGCCTTTTAAAGCTCACTGCATACAATCCACAGGAATCCAGTGTACATAAACAGAAACTAAAGGTAAAACACTACATATGCAGTTGCATGACACCTTAAATCCTACCATTCCATGCAATGGGAAATCCAAAATGCTAAAAGTGCTAGTTACTTCAATGATGCTTGCTTTATTTTTAGAATGAAAGATGTATTAATAATATTATAGGGGTTATTTAATACCAGGAGTAAAGTGTCTTCCAGTCCCTCTAATCCTTTTAACAGGTGACAGTCCACTATTGTGGATTACTAGATAATCTGCATTTCAGTTCTGAAAGGGACTTTATAGGGCAACTAGTCACTTGCTGCGGAAGTTATACAATGTTCCATATAGTAAGCATAATAAGTTTAAACTAGAGGTTTGGCTCCAAGAAGAAAGATAATCCAAATATGTTCTCTCCTGTATGAGAAGCTTTTCCCTGAAGTAGCGTGAAGAGGAGACGGGGGGAAGCATAGGGTGGCTGTTTTTCTCTTCCAGTGGCAGATTTTGCCCATGATATCACAAAAATGATTCTCAGTTGCACGTATCTTATGGTTGTACCAAGGTGCAGGGTCTCCTAGTTGTATATTGATTGCCGATGTCTGAGGATACTTGTAGAGTGAAGAATGAAAAAGACAGGAGAGCCTTCCAATGTGAATAAATGTAATTTATTGAAGCACTACATGTTTCAAACCACACGGGTCCTTCCTCTGGTGCAAGTTGTGAAACATGTAGTGTTTCAATAGACTACATTTATTCACACTGGAAGGTTGTCCAGTCTTTTTCATTCTATATGATATGGATGTGGAGATGGCTACTCTAGTAAACTGTTGAAGAGCCTGACAAAAAAGTATTTTGGGCGTCATGCACATGGAAACAAATTACAAAATTATTATGCAATGGTACATGACACCCACTAAGCTACACTCAATTTATTCGGCAGTATCACCAGAGTGTTGAAGACAGTGCGGAGATACGGGCACCCTATACCACATTTTTTGGACATGCCCTCTCTTAGAAAACTACTGGAAAGAAGTACTATGTTTATTAGAACCCCTATTGGGACTCAACTTACAGCTAAACCCACAAACCTTCCTGTTAGGAATGCCATTTCCTAAGCTCAAAAAACATGTTCAGAAATTAGCCAATCACATATTGACAGCATTTAAACGAGTTATAGCTCAGAACTCGAAAAAGGCGCAACCCCCTACAGGGACCGAATTTTTGTCAGCAATTCAGGACATTCGGCGAACGGAATACCTAGCAGCACTGCATTACTCCCAATTACCAAACTTTGAGAAAGTGTGGGTTACATGGGACACTTTAAATCCTTGGACAGTATAGCAAAATGTCTCTAAATGATGATACCTCCCCAAAAAAACCTGGGCTCAGAAGGTTTAAATTGTTACTTTTCTTTATTTTTCTCCTTTCTCGCAATTTATTTAACTACGGTATAGGTAAAGATTCAAATTGAATTTTAAAGGCTCACAAGTTGGATACTCTTACTTGATATTATTTTACCCCAGACCCTCCACTGAAGGTAGCCCTGTCAAAGATGCAACCTTAATGACTATTTTTTTTATTCTTTTTTAAATAGCATTCATCGCCCTTAACCTTAAATTAATAGCTTGTCAATGCTATCAGTTTATAAAAATCTCAAGTGCAACAATATCTAATACTGCAGGAAGATCATCAGCAACTGCCACTCGTGTGATGGTCCAGCAAAAATGTATTATATCTTCCTCCTTGCTAAACAAAGTTTAGATCTACTCCAAAGCATTAACACATATTGACAGTGTAGCGCTATAGTAAATTGAGTGCACCGTTCTCTAACTATGAGCTCCACTCCCAATACTGTACTCCGAATGAAACCTTAAATCTTAGGGAGTAAGCCCTCGCAAATGGTGTAGAGGCAGGGTGTAGTGTAACTGTAACTTGGTTCAGGGTACAACGGCAGTGGTTCTTATAACTTAACCAAAGAACATCTTTTTTGAATAATCCCTTTTACAATCCTCGGCGGAGTGCCTCAAGCTGCTTAGCTAAATAGCCTGTCTATCTGTCACTCCTAGAGTGACCTCTTAAGGTGAGTAGCCTATCCTTACTAGACCTGACCTATCTAGGTTCCACTCGAGCTCTGCCTGCCTGCTCAGGCTAGAGCCAGCACAAGATGGACCCTGAACACATGGATACCAAGGGTTTTATACTTTAACACAGTGCCATCTACCAGTCACTATTGCGAACACCAAGGGACATAGATTTAAGCAGGAATAGTAACAGGTCCCCCCTCCTTACTGTATTTTAGGACCCAGTTAGGCGTCTATAACACTAGGGGACTGCCTGCTAAATAATACTGGGAGACTAATTTACCAGTCCCCTGCAAATCTGCTTCCTGGCTTAATCTCATAAACAAAGTGCTTAAAATACCATTTAAAATGGCTAAATAGGGACACATTTAATTAGGGTTTTAAATGGCCCCTGAAACATTTATAAAGGGCAGTGTTAAAAATTTAGACAACATTAGAAACTGAAGAGCACTGTACAATACAATCCACCAAATATAAACAGAAAATGTATTATTAGTTGATAGCATGAAAGCAGGCTATTTTTGTCCAATGTATGTTTATGTAACTGCTGCCCTTTTGTTAAAATTTTTCATTTACTAAGTTACATTTTAAAATTATAGTATTTGATATACTGTCAGTGTACAGGAATAGGTAGGGGAGGAAGGTGTGTGTCACCATTCCCTCTAAGCTGTGTGCAAAAAAAAAAAAACACATTTTGGGGCAAATTTACTTAAGGTAGAATATCGAGGGTTAATTAACCCTCGATATTCGACTGTCGAAGTTAAATCCTTCGACTTCGAATATCGATTCGAATATCGATTCGAATATCGATTCGAATATCGATTCGAATATCGATTCGAATATCGATTCGAATATCGATTCGAATATCGAACGATTTTTGTTCGACCAAAAAATGGGGATCTTCCCCATAGGCTAACATTGACTTCGGTAGCTTTTAGGTGGCGAACTAGAGGGTCGAAGTTTTTTCTTAAAGAGACAGTACTTCGACTATCGAATGGTCGAATAGTCGAACGATTTTTAGTTCGAATCGTTCGATTCGAAGTCGTAGTCGAAGGTCAAAGTAGCCCATTCGATGGTTGAAGTAGCCAAAAAAAACATTCGAAATTCGAAGTTTTTTTTATTCATTCCTTCACTCGAGCTAAGTAAATGGGCCCCTTAAAGTATGCACAAAAAAATGCTTGTGCACACAGCTGTGAAGAAATTAGAGGGAACATTGCTGTGCATGCCCGGCGCCTCAGAAGATTTTTTTGTGGGGAGGGGGGACAGCTCAGTGTAGTTATGCCCCTGTGATTGTGTAATATAAGTCCAGATTAGTTTATATGTGCTGTTAAATTGCTCCAGAGAAAGATACACTTTAATGAACAACATATTATTTCAGTGAAATGAATCATCTTGCTGATATCTACATATATCCAACAGCATCTCATAGTTTTGCAACACATTCTTCAAAACTATTTCCCAACTATTACTAAACACACAGAAGTAGAAATGATGATATTAATGCACAGTATAATACACATGATTCTGAATACAGGTAGATCATTTTAAATTCCTATTGCTTGGACACTTATTATAGCATCTATTATCTACTTATGAGAGAAGAAATATGTGTGTGTGTTTGTAAAACCCAATGGGATTCTGCCTTAATCTATTACAGAGCAGCACAATTTTCTGTAACTTAATTTGCTAAATTAATGAACCCAGTAAATTCACTTTGATGTCTTCTCAAGTTAATACGTTAGATCTAATTTATTTGGTAAAAATGGACAAATTTATTCTTAATTGAGTTCATTGCAAAGGAAATACAAGTATGTATTGTTACAGAAAACTGTGACTTTTACTGTAATTTACATATGTGAAATTATTATTAGATTGGGATTGTCAGCTGCATTATTCAGCACGTGTAGATTTTTTTAAGCAGTGAAGGAATCATTGGTAAAAGATATATCAATTATATGACTAAATGAAATATGTAGACATGCATCTTCTAAAAACCATAACTTTAAAACCAATATTTCAATTCTGTCTGAAAATGTTCTAATGGATACTAATACTGCTTAGGTTATAAAGTACTTACAGGTATGATAACTTTACCATTAAGTCAGTGATACACAGGTCATTTGGAGGTCTGTATTGGTGGTGTCAAGGCAAACCTTCTAGAAAGTCTTCATCTTAAACTACTTTTTGTTTTATCATCCTAAACACGATACAGGCATGGGACCTGTTGTCCAGAATGCTTGGAAATAGTTTTTTTTTCAGAGGTCCTTATGTAATTTGCATCTCCATACCTTAAAGGAGAAGGAAAGCTACCAAAGCAGTTTATTGGCAATAGATTAGCCACAATAGTGCAGGCTGTAACACTATATTTATTCTGCAGAATGTTTTATTATACCTGAGTAAACAGCTCTAGAAGCTCTCTCTGTTTGTTTAGGATAGCAGCTGCCATATTAGCTTGGTGTGACATCACTTCCTGCCTGAGTCTCTCCCTGCTCACTCATAGCTCTGGGATCAGATTACAGCAGGGAGGGGGGAAAATGGAGGGGGAGAGGGAGAGAGGAGCAAACTGAGCATGTTCAAGCCCAAGCCCTTGAGGTTTATGCTGAAAACAGGAAGTCTGATACAGAAGCCCATGTGTACAGAATAGAAGGAAAGAAATGCAGTGTTTCTTTTGACAGAGGACTCAACATTACTTTGAGGGTTTACTGTTGTATTTATATAGACCTTTCTGAAGCTTACTTAATTTTAGCCTTTCCTTCTCCTTTAAGTCTACTATAAGAAGAATTAAAACATTAACTAAATCCAACAGGCTTGTTTTGCCTCCAGTAAGGATTTTTTATATCTTAGTTAGGATCGAATAAAAGTACAGTTTTATTATTACGAAACAAAAGGAAATCATTTAAAAAAATATTAATTCATTTATTAAAATTGAGTCTATAGGAAATGGCTTTTCTGTAATTTGGATCTTTGTGGATACTGGGTTTCCAGATAACAGATCCCATACCTGTACTATGCTTGTGTTCCGCCACATACAGGCATAATTTTGACAGGAACCATAACCAGGTCTGCCATCAGGGGGGGACTGTTGGTACAGCTGTACAGGTGTTATAAGCTTGAAAGGGGGCCTGGCCGTGCTACACTTCCTGAATTAGCCAGGCGCCCCTTGAGTAGCAAAGCAGTGCCAAATCCACCAAAAGTTTCCCGACAAATGGACCAGGAAGTTGACGAAAGGAGCCAAAGCTGAGGAATGGAGCCAAAATCCGACAAATGGAGCCGAAGTAGAGGAGAAGGAGCCGAATGGAGCCTAAGATGAAGAGAATGAATACCAATGGCATTTTTTTAAACCCCTGATCACTAATGTTTTTTATTTAACTTTTATGGGAGACCCTAACCAGCAATGCTTTTTGGGTGGGGGGCTGTTCACCAATGTTTTTCATTCGACTTCTGACAGTTTCACATTCACAGTCTCACAGGTACTATAGGCTATACTTTAACTCTTTATTTCTGCCAGTCATACTTTACCGGGTTTTCAAAGGTTGGTTCTCCCTTGTTAGGCTGGGTATCTTACTCACAACAACTGGGATAGAGCTCCTTGTCACCTGTTCTGTTCCAGCATTCCTGCACTCACATTGCCCAGGGATTCTCTCCTTCTAGTCCCTGGTCAGGCTAATTCTTATGACTTCAGTGAATGTTGGCCTGTAAAAAACGGAGTAAAATATTTACTCATTTTTTGTTATGTGAATTCCACCAGAGAGAAATGTAAAATACGCCCCTAAATATTGATCTGCTGGAGTCTAAAGGAACCCTTAATATGTTCTCCTCTTGTCTGGATAAGTATCAGTTATGGCAGTAAAAACTTTGCTACTTGATTTTACTGCATTCCATATAAGAAGACTGCAAACTGTGTCAGGTGTTGCTAATTATGATTTTCTGCTATGTGCATTTATATATACTGGCTTGGAGCAGTGATTATCCATGTCATGTAAAGCCGTGACAATCTCTCATCATTTATCCTCTGTTACTATGATAAGCAAATCATTCTTAAGAAATTAGCTATTAGCAAGTAATTATCTTCTCTGGAATAGAGCATACTGTATTACGCTCGCAAAGAGCCTATCATCCAATTAGTATTTTTTCCCTCCTTCTCTCTTCCTTTTTTTTTCCATTTTCTGGGAAATAGTTGTAATATGTATATTGTGCCACAAACTGCAGCAGTTAGATCAACAACAGCCTAAGCATTAAAATCAATTTGTTTGCTTGAATTGTAGATAAATTCAAAGAGGCATGAAGTATAAACAGAATAGGAGATTTCTTGGATGCTCTCCAATATAATTATAGTTACTCACCCTTGTGACTCTGTGTGTGTGTAGCTTAAAGCTATTTGCTTGCCCTCAGATAGCAGGAATTTTTGTAGAAGTCGGCATCTGATTGATATGCAAAACCCCGTGAACCTGGAAAGGTTTTAAAACAGCATCACAAAAATCGTAAGAGCAGAATATAATAACTGAACTTACAGCATTATGTCAGTGAGAATACTTTACCTATTTGTGGATAGGTTACAGGTTAACACAAACAGGGCAATGCCCTGCCCCACCCAGCATCCCAGGGACCCCATGTGTTGAAAATTTTAGATAAAAGAACAGAGGATTTATTATATAGTGTAACTGTTGTTGAATATTTTCAGTATACATACCAGAGATGACCAAACTGCAGGCTTCCACTGTTATTGCTCTACCACTCGTATCAACTCTGTGAATGTTTTCTTGGTGTTTACAAGAATTTTATGAATTTCTGCCTGCATTTTTGATATGCAGCCCCCCTGCCCAGCCTTCTAACACATTAAAAACTTCTTGTGCAAATTAGGGAGCACCACAGGATAGAGGCCACAGCAGAGCCCTGTACTTAGTGCCTGTCCTATGACCAAGGGTAGGTTTGCCTTTAGGGGCCGATTATTTGCCGCTTGCAGGCCTAGGGCGGCAAAATTTTAGGGGCAGCATGCTGCCCAGCTGCATTCTTTTAGGAGCACTGGGGACTTGAAGCTCCTCAGTGCTTCTGTGCCTGAGAGTGCCCCGGCTGGCACTAGGACCCTGTGGCCACTGGGAGCATTGGCTGGCGATGGGACCATGCAGCCTCGGGGAGTCGCTTCATTAAATCCAGCAATGGCTGCTTGCCAACTGAGGTGGCTCCTGCAATAACGTCCCCCTCGCTTACTTTTTTCGCGCAGTATGTGGTCCAGGGGGGGGCACATCGCTAGTGCAGTGAGTACAATTACACTCTCTGCACTAGAAGAGACAAATTTCTGGTTTAATGACCGGAAATTTGGCTCTTAAAGGAGCCGCTTTTTGCCACCCTTTGTAAGTCAGGGTCTGCTGCCTCCTGGTCTGCTGACTTACACCCACTGGTGCTGCACTGGGCGTCTAGTACTGGACTTCTAATTCAACAAAAGTTAATGATCCTTCCTGCCTCTTTACCAGATAATTTAGTAGAGAGGTATAACAAGATAAAAAAAGACTGAGCTAAGCTGCTAACTATCTTCCTGGCCTGTATTCTACTTTCCATATGTCTATTTTTCTTTTTCTTTTAATGCTCTACCAAATAGAAAAATACATTGCAGCTCTCAATTGTGCCAATATCACAATTGTATTATCCCCTGCTATTAAGCCTTTCCAAGTCTGTTTGGGTTTGTTCTCTAGGAAACACAATTTTTTTTTTTTTTTTTTTATCATAAAACCAGCATATAACTTATATTTAAAGATTAATACTGTAAGAGTCCGGCTTTCCTTAACTTGCTCTATAAAAGCATATTTTTCATCTTTTGTTCAAACGTCGCTCACTGACAGAAATGACTATTACCTTGGTTGGTAATGGGGGTTACAAAATTGGAGTTACTGAATGAGTCCCAAGTAATTTAGAAACAGGTGGTCGCCCCATGCTTCAACCAGTTCATTTGAAGTCTGTATTTTATGGCACATTGAAGGAACAATTTTGGATAACTGACAGGTGTTTTAGGACTCCAGACTCCTGAGGCAAATACTGTGTCAGTTTTATAGTCAAACAGACACTGGTTTTTATCTACACAAAACAAGTTGGAAGGATTTTTCAAGCCCTTGGAAATCTTCACACAGAATCAGAATAAAATTGTTCTACCCGTAAGCATACAAGAGTCAAATTCAGAAGCTGAAAAAAAACTCGGATCGGGATTCAATTTAAAAGGAGAAAATTCAAACCGTCTGTGCTACAGTTCATTCTGAGCCTGAATGTTTATTGTCTGTAGAGGGATGAAGAGCAAAGCAGCATGTGCCTACTCTTTAGCTCGACAATTCAAGGAAACATGACTACCACCTATCTATCCAACAGAGCGAGTTTGAGCACCACATATCTTGTCACAGGTGGAATGACTCTTATGACTCCAAAACAGATTTAGAACTCATAATTTCTCTGCATCCCTAAGAGATAATGGCAAAGGATGAGTAATAAAGTAGCAAGCAGAGAACCTCCCCTGTGCACCCTCCTTCGCTATATCATGCACTTGCCACCCAGTTGGCAAACTTATCACAGCAGGCCCATGCGGTAATCTCTCAAAATATTCACACTACGACACCATTTTGAAAGCCGATTACCAGGGAACCAGACTGTGCGGATCACTAGACCCTAAAATGGTGGCCAAAATGTTTATGTATCTGATCTTGATTGTCTCTCATGTAGTGACTCTGGATCCTAATACTGTTTATAACTGCTGAAAAATGTAATTATCTCCCTAAATATATCCAAGTGACACTTGCATTGTAATTCTTCTACATCTCCTAGGATACAAGACAGAAACTAAATCTGATTTAACAATCTTCTAAATATATATGATTTTAAAGTATATATACAGTATATAATATATATTCAGTACTTATGGGTGTTAGACCAGGGTGTTTGCTCTCATTTCCATCAGCTTTTGATGCCTCTGTGCAATAAAGGTTGCAACAGTCTTTACAGCAGACCCTTGCTTAATTAAAAACAGCTACATTGCTATTTATTAGCATAGCTTTATTCTAATCATTTTTAATGTCCATCCCTGTTTCAACTTGTTCCGGTTCTAACTGGTTGCCATGATTAATATCTATGCAGCCTGTCTATCCTGTCTTCCTTGCTACTGTCTATCCTGTCTTGTTCCCCATTACGCCTTACTTAAGGTGGCCATACACAATTAGATCCACTCGTTTGGCGATGGGATCTCTCCCTGATTTGCCCACATTGAGGTGGGTGGTATCGGGCTGATCTGATCGTGGACCCTATAGTCAAGAAAAGTGCTTGTAGACCTGTCTGACCTCCAGACTGCTCCAGACTTCAGGTGGCTATACATAGTAAGATCCTCACTAAATAAGCATTTCTTTTTCTCCAATATACTCACCTAAGTTGGGTGATGTTAGGCTTAATACAATCGTTGGAGCTAGAGTCAAACAACCAGATTAAAAAAGCAGGAATAGGAGCCATCGTAACGAGGACCGATGCGGCCCTCAATCCAATGGGAAAATCAAGCCTGTCGATCAACATCTGACCAATATTTGGCTAATTTAACAATAAATAATGTCTGTCACAAGCAAATAGTAGATTAGCAAATCAGATTTTTCCATGAATACAGATAAAAGGTATGTTATTAAAGGGGTGGTTCACCTTTAAATAAAATTTTCGTATGCTAATCCGAAGCAACTTTTCAATTGGACTTCATTTTCTATTTTGTATAGTTGTTGAATTATTTGCTGCTTTCTTCTGACTCCTGGCCCTACTTTTAATTATTCATCTTTCTATTTAGGTCCTCCCCTATTCATATTCCAGTCTCTCATTCAAATCAGTGCATGGTTGCTAGGGTATATTGTGCCTAGAAACCTGATTGCTGAAATTGCAAACCGAATTGATAGATAAAAAGCCAAATAACTAAAAATACACAAATAATAAAAAATGATAACGTGTCTCAGAATATCACATTACACACAGTACATTATACTAAAACTTAATTTAAAGGTAAACAAACCCTTTAAAGAAACCTTTTTTTAATCTTCAGCTGGGTCAAATAGTGTATTGATGGAGGCAAATTTTAGAAAACTTTATTACACACCCAAAAGACAAGAGTGGAACATATAACATTATTTTTCCAACACATTTGGAGGCCGAGTCTCTAATTTTTGAGGTTGAGAAAAAAAAAATCCCCAACCCCTTGTGACCGCAGTGATGTCGGGCGACTGGGGGAAAACACTGCATTGTGGGAAAACGACATGGTGATTGCACTCCAAATTGCACTTTGCTCATTGCGCTTGGGCACATACATGTACAAGAAAACTATATGCCTCTTAATGACTTCTCCAGACCTGGTTTTAAAAAAAGCAGAATAAACGAGTATTATGCTTGACTTTCGTGTAAGCTTTATAATGTGCAGTTTAGACATTGGTTAAGAAAGACAATTGCACGACAACAAAACTCTTGCCTGGGGAGAAGTTGCAAACAGTTTGCTAAGAGAATGCTGTGCCGTATGTGTTGATACAATGTGACTGGTAATATGTGCTAATCTATTCTAAGGAAAAGTAAAAGTTTCTCATGGGAAAATGTGCATAGGTTTCGTTTAGATCAGAGTGCAGGTGGCTGTACAAAGCAGTTGCTGAAGGGCTTTGTGTTTGTACAGTTGCTGTTGGGCTATGGAATTGATTGGTTACATAACTATTAAAACAAACAACCAGCCTTTTATCTTTTGTGGCTATTGTTTTTTTTTTTAGACCTTTAAAAGTGGTTTTAATTAGCGTTGATTTATTCATTGTTTTACTCCTTTCTCACCCACAAAACATTCTCAGATGCTCTGAATGCTCCTCCAATGCAATTTAATTCACTTTAGTAGCATTGTAATTAGTTTGTGTTTAGATAGCATTATGTTGGTAGTTAATAGTAGAAATACAGTAGTAGTATGGGATCTATCATGCAAAATGCTTGGGACCTACAATTTCCCAGACAAGGGATCCTTCCGTGGTTTGGATCTCTATACATTTAAATGTGCTACTACATCTTGTAAACATTAAATAAACCCAATAGGATAGTTTTTCTCCAGTAAGGATTAATCTAATGTGCAAATTACACTTGTCTAAAAAATAGACAGGGCCATACAAAATACATTACAATGATCCTGTTTAAAAAAAGAAAGAGTGTACAGTGTGATATAAACCACATCAAATGAAAATTAGCATGTTGATAGATGAGGTAGCAAGCAAATTTGTAAGCCAAACAGCTAATCAGAATCTCTTTAAACAACATTAATATGTAATAATAGTTCTAAGATGTGTGAAATGACTAAACTATGGCAAAAGACTTGACGCGATAAGCAGTTTTGGGTTGAATTTAATTGTGAAAAGTAAGTGTTGCCGCTACTTTCAATGGGCCGTTAGGCAGCGAAAACATAGGTTACGGAAAGATACATTGGTTTATGTGATAAGTGTTTAATATAGTTTGTCTATAATACCTTAATTCCCTAGTTTGCTGGATGCATTAAGGGAAAATGAGACACAAGATTCATTAGTAATTGTACCAAAATTTGCCTTGACCAGGCTGTACGTACAGGACACCCTAGAGTTGCTTGAAACTTAGGGAGCTTAGTGAGATTAATTAAAGTTAACACTGAGGAAGTATCGAGTATAGTGATGGGCAAATTTATTTTCCAGGCGCGGATTTGTAGGAATTTTCGCATTTAGTTGGTGAATAAATTCGCAAATTTGCAGTGAATATTCGTCAGTAGCGAAGAAAGTTTGACACTGGCGAGGGTTACGGCACGGCACATTTTTTTCGATGCCAGCAACGGTTTCGACGACTGCGCCAATTTTTCCTTTAGTGGCAAATAGTCGCCAGCGTCAAAATCTCAGAAACGGGACAAATTCGTCCATCACTAATCGAGTACAGAGGCACAAAACGTGTAAGTTTGCTCACCCACTGTCAAATGGTTCTCACAATGTGTGTCACAATAAAGCCGCATTGTTATAACTATTAACGTCTTCAGTGTGGGTGTGATGGTCAGCGCTCACTGTGAGTATCTGTTTGTGGAAATGCTGGAGTCTTCAGGAGAAGTAGCTGAAATCTCGCGAGAGCTGCGACCCGCCAGGAGACCCTACATGCCTGGGTGAGCTCCGCCATTACTGCTTCTAAACGCTTGCCAAGATTAATGCGTGGCTGAGAGATTGATGTAGGGAGGAGGGCTTTGGGTTTCTGGAGAATTGGGATGATTTCTCAATCGGCTAACAGCTCTTTGCCAGGGATCAGCTGCATCTCAATGATGATGGTGCAGCTGCTTTGGGGGAGAAGAAGGCTAGAGAGTTGGAGGAGATTTTAAACTAGGTGTGGGTGGTTAAATAAGGTAGTGGACATAGTAAGAGGAAATGGGGGAGACAATTTGATTGGGGGTACTGTTAAGGAAAGAGAGGACCACATATTGAATTTACAAAGTTCTCAGGTACCAGTATAAAATGTATGTTTTCAAATGCAAGGAGTCTGACTAGTAAAAATGGGAGAGCTGGAGGTGCTGGAACTGGAAGAGCAATATGATGTGATTGGTATTGCTGAAACATGGCTGAATGAGTCGCATGACTGTGCAGTTAAAATCAGCGGTGATCAATTTTCCACTTTACAGAGCGCTGGTAAGTTCCCATCTATAATACTCCATACAATTTTTGTCTCCAGCGCTCAAACAGGACATTATTGAATTAGAGAGGGACCAGAGAAGGACAATTAAGCTGGTAAAAGATATGGAAAATCTTAGCTATGAGGAAAGACTGGCCAAATTGGGATGTTCACGCTGGAGAAGAGGCGCTTAAGGGGTGATATGATAACTATGTATAAATATATAAGGGGATCATATAATAATCTCTCTAATGCTTTATTTATCAGTAGGTCTTTCCAGCTGCCACAAGGTCACCCATTCTGATTAAAAGAGAGGAGGTTTCGGCTAGATGTTCGGAAGGGGTTTTTACAGTGAGAACTGTGAAGATGTGGAATTCTCTCCCTGAATCCCTGAGTCGTACAGGCTGATGCATTAGGTAACTTTAAAGGAACAGTAACACCAAAAAATGAAACTGCTTTACAGTAATTAAGATAATGTACTGTTGCCCTGCACTAGTAAAACTGATGTGTTTGCTTCAGAAACTCTACTATAGTTTTTATAAACAAGCTGCTGTGTAGCAATGGTAAAAATTGAAAAAAGGCTATATGGCACAGGTTAAATAGTGGATAACAGATAACACCATTATATTCTACAGAACTTATCTGCTATCTGCTGTGTAACCTGAGCCTTTTCTCCTTTGAATGGCTGCCCCCATTGCAACACAGCAGCTTATTCATATAAACCAGTGATCCCCAACCAGTAGCTCGTGAGCAACATGTTACTCACCAACCCCTTGTTTGTTGCTCTCAGTGTCCTCAAAGCAGGTGCTTATTTTTGAATTCCAGGCTTGGAAGCAGTTTTAATTGCATAAAAACTAAGTATAGTCCCAAGTAAAGCCTCTTGTAGGCTGCCAGTCCACACAGGGGCTACCAAATCACAGCACTTATTTGGCACCCACAGGGACTTTTCCATGCTTGTGTTGCTCTCCAACTCTTTTTATATTTGAATGTGGTTCTCGGGTAAAAAAAAGGTTGGGGACCCCTGATATAAACAATAGTAGTGTTTCTGAAGCAAACACATCAGTTTTATAGGTGCAGGGCAACACTGCAATATATTTGTATTACTTAAAAAACACTTTTATTTTTGATGTTACTGTTCCTTTAAAAAAAGGGTTAGATGATTTTTCAGCAAGTAAGGGAGTACAGGATTATGGAAGATAGCTCAGTGCCAGGCCCAGTCAGCTGGGAACCCTAGGCGACCATGTCTCCCCCTTCTCTTGCGTTCGTACAAACGAGCGTGCATGGATTTGTGGACCTGCGCATTTGCCGAAGTGCGGTTCGTGCATGTGTGCAAACGAGCACATGCGCCAGAAAAGCAGGAAATCTGCAGAAGGTGGAGGAAACAAGGGAATGAACAAGGGGAAGAAGACAGGAGAGGTACTGTGCCTGGAACCCCTCCAACTTGCCTCTTCTGCCTACCCCTATTTACAGCCCTGAGATAGCTCTTAGTACAAGCTGATCCAGGGACTGGTCCAATTGCCATCATGAAGTCAGGAAGGAATTTTTTTCCGCTCTGAGGCAAGTTGGAGAGGCTTCATCCATTTCACCTGATTTTGCACAACTTACTAGCTAGTGCAAAATTTGCACCTCTGGTTTGCAGCTGTAATTTGGGGAAAAAGATAGTTGCATTGCAGCTAATAAAAGATAGTGAATCACAGCACTTTAGTGAAGGAGCTCTATCGGTATAGGCAGTTAAATAATAGATGGATGGATATTTTTCCAGTATCTGAGATAGTAAAGGTTATTTTTTCAAATCTCCAAACAATAAGAACTCACAATCAGATTTAAGGAGAGAGTGATAATTGCAAAGTTCCTTTTAGCGTGGGTCTGAGTAATTTTATATTTGCTTCCTACACTGCGAGATATATAACAAAATGCTAAGGCTGAATCAAAGCAAAATAACACAGCTGCGAAAGACAGAATCACATAATGCAGCTTTCAGCCGAGACATTTTTGAAAAGGTTATTTTCTTAGCACAGCTTGGAGACAATAGCATGCTTTAAATAGTCAAGCCTTATAATGTGCTGTTATAGTTATTTAACAAAAATGATTGGTGCCAGAGGCTTTTAGCAGGAGCCTATATGTTATTCATGCACAGGCATTTAACCTGTCATTAAAGAAACTTTGTCCATTTTTCTGAACCAATTACTGAAGTAATTCTAACTGTGCCTTCACTGGTACTTGGAGCAAAAGTGGCCAAAAAGTGATAAATGCTCTTCACCCATCATAATTGGTAAGGAAAACATTTATGTGTACTCTTAGGTGGAATTAATGGCAATTCTAGGCAGAAATAGCAAAAAAAAAGGTCCATTAATTCCTCCATTTCTGCAGTAGGGTCACCATCAAATAAAGTATAGTTAAGCCATGTAGAAATAGCTCTGACAATGTCATAAAAGCATTAAGACAAGCGTAAAGAGAAGCATTTTATTGAAGTCATTTACTGTTTTGGGAGCTGAGATATCACAGGCACTGGATTTTCAGGCAGTTGTGTGCAGAGAAAAATCTTTCGTTTAGGTAAAAGGATACTCACAGCTATGTCATGACCAAGACTTAGGGGCAAATTTACTAAAGGGTGAAGTGACTAACACGGGCTTAACTTCGCTAGCGAAGGAGATAGACTCTAGCGGTACTTTGCTCCCAAACACCTGGCAAATTTGTGCTCTGACAAATGTACGCAACTACGCAAATTCACTACCTCTTTTAGGGTGATAGGCTGAAAAAGAGCGTAAGTTTTTTTGGGGGTAACCGGCTTCCCCCCTACATTTCCTAAAATATGGCACATAAACTATACACTGGGCTCATGTGTAGGGCAATATAACAACTCTCTTTTATTTTATTAAGGTCTCCCGGGCTTGTGTAGTGTAACGTATTCGCTGCAACATTAAACTTTAAAGGGGAAGGAAACCTAGTCGGCGCAAACCCCCCATCCCCCCACCCGTTTGTTGCCCACCCTCCCTCCTCCCCCCTGACCCCTAACTTGTTACTTACCCTTCTGCGCAGGTCCAGTCCAGGGAGTTCACAGACGACATCTTCTTCCACGCGATCTTCTTCCTGCTGTAAACGGTGTTTTGGCGCATGCGCAGTAGGATCATTTCGCCGGTACGGATCTACTGCGCATGCGCCAAAATTCACGCGCATGCGCAGTAGATCGTACCGGCGAAATGATCCTACTGCGCATGCGCCGTTCAAAGCAGGAAGAAGATAGCGTAGAAGAAGATGTCGTCTGTGAACTCCCTGGACTGGACCTGCACAGAAGGGTAAGTAACAAGTTAGGGGCATTTGACCAGCGGGACGGTAGGCCAGGGGGGCGGAGGGAGGGTGGGCAAGAAACGGGAGGGGGGGGTGGGGGGTTTGCGCCGACTAGGTTTCCTTCCCCTTTAACTTCCCGCCGTATGCAAATTAGCCAACGCTAGCGCAACTTCACTTTGATTGGCGCAGTAACGTTAGCGCAACTTTGCATGGATTTTAGTGAATTTTCGTTGTCCTGGCGAATCTGGCAAAGAGTTGTGCTGTGAGCGAAGCTGTCACTGGTGAATTTTAGGAGGTGCGTGAATTTGCCCCTTAGTGTCCAGGTACTGTCTTTTTTCTTTTCAAGCAAACATCCCTTTCTGCAGTGGTTTTATTCATACTATGCAGCATACATAGAGGGGATAAAAAGTGTTGTATTAGTAAAGAACTTAGGTGTCCTTTATTAACATTTGGTACTGGTACTTTGGTACTTTTGGTACTGACAAAAAAAAAATCAGCCATTTTTTTGCATTTTTCTACCTGCCATGAATTGTCTTGTATTGCCTGCAGGTACCCAGTGATGCCCGTGTTTGGGGTTGACAGGGAAGGCACTTATGTGGACCCCCATCTCGTCCCCTAACTTGCAACTTCTTCAAATGGTCAATGGCACTAGAAGCAGAGTGCCACCAGACTGTGAACACACATTTGTTTTGAATGAGGACAATGGGGTGCGATGTTGCATCCCTTAGTGCTCTAGCAATTTTACCAGGGGTCATAGTAAAATACTCTTGCTGAGTCCTGGGAATGACACTGACATGATGACAGGAAATAAGTACTGGACTCTGCACCCTGAATGACAATTAAGGTTGAAGAGGGTGGAAGAATGCAGGTACGGACAGAAATAAAATAGGCACTGGCATTTCGGGTACACAGAGGCCCAATCAGCCCACATAGAGGCCCAAAAAGCCCCCACCAGCCCTCCAAATACTGACTCTCTATGGGACCTTATAGCAGCCCCTCTGGCATTTGCCAGAACCCACAGATTGCCAGTCCAGACCTGGAAGAATGGGGCACATACATGTACATGAATAGAGTGCTGCTGGACAAAGTACTGTATTCATGAGGAAACACGCAGGATATAAATGTGCAGCTTGTGTCCAGTTCATATATATATGGGATAGAGTGAACACAATTATTGTTGTTGTATTTTATTTTTTAGCTTACTTTACAAAGCATTTTCAGCGGAGACATCCATAACCCTGCAAGTGACAGCTATAATATTTGCCCTCTTACAAATAATTCAAATACCAAATAGAAAAATCTAAACCTATTAAAAAAGTAGACTGCAAAAGAAAAATCTTAATGGGCATTTTTTCATTTGTTCCTTCTCTATTTCCACTTTATCAATTGCTAAGAATGAATAATTATGGGCTGTCATGGTGCATACACTCTCTTATTCTTACACTTACAAGTTCATTGTAATTACACAGAACATTTGCATTGCGTGTCTGCTCTATAATCAGAACGGAACATTTCTCAAGGTTACATAACTAGGGAATTTTTCAGAATGTTCTAGTAACCTCTGAAAGATAGATAGGAAGATAGATAGATAGATAGATAGATAGATAGATAGATAGATAGATAGATAGATAGATAGATAGATAGATAGATAGATAGATAGGAAGATAGATAGACAGACAGACAGACAGACAGACAGACAGACAGACAGACAGACAGACAGATAGATAGATAGATAGATAGATAGATAGATAGATAGATGATAGATGGATGGATAGATGATAGATAGATAAATAGATAGATAGATAGATAGATAGATAGATAGATAGATAGATAGACAGACAGATAAATAGATAGACAGACAGACAGATAGATGATAGATAGATGATAGATGGATGGATAGATGATAGATAGATAGATAGATAGATAGATAGATAGATAGATAGATAGATAGATAGATAGATAGATAGATGGATAGATGGATAGACAGACAGACAGACAGACAGACACACAGATAGATAGATAGATAGATAGATAGATAGATAGATAGATAGATAGATAGATAGATAGATAGATAGCACAGTTCATGGTACATACTAGCTGACTAGCTGACCAGTAGTAGAGGGAATGCAAGTCCAAAAATTCTTCATGCAGCTTTAAGCAAAACATAACATGGATGGGAACAATGACTTTCTAAGCGGTTGGGGGAATTGGTGAACGAAAATAAGATCCTAATATTCAGTTCATCTTTCAGGCCAACACAAGGTGCCTGTGCAGACCCAGCCCCATATGATGGTCCCAAACGATTTCCCTATGATCATTTTACATAGGTTGACACCTCCGTGCATGGTAGCATTTCTTGGGATAAGTGTCTACTGACCAAGAGACTGGTCTCATAGGGCTTAATTCTCCCCCCACCACTTTTAAGGGAGAGAGAGAGAGGCTGCCAAGACCAAAACACTGGTATCACAGGCTTAATCCCCCCGCTCTTGCGGCTTTTAAGAGAAAAATATTGCCCAGACAACCACCCATTTTTAAACACATAGGACCACCATTAAAGGAACAAGTCTGGGGGTGCTACAACAACATGGGTGTTTGTCTATTTTTTCTGAAGAGCAACTCTGCCTGTGAAAAATGACTAGTGGTATATAGTAACTTTGTAACTAAAACCCCTGTTTTCTATATATGTGCACTTGCACGGATACTAAATGACTTATAATGCAGGGTAGCAGGGCATGTGCATTGATCAGTTCCATCTCTTTAGTATGTTTGCAGCTAACATGGCCAGATCAGTTATACTTCCATTGTACCTGTTTATTTTACTTAGCCTTGGAGTGCTCCCACAACCCCCCCTTTTTTGTAAATTGATCAGCAATAAATCAGAATATTATAACACATGCTTTTAAAACATTAAGTAATAAAAAACGTTTCTACAGATTTCATATTCAGATATTCAGGCAAAATGAAAAAGTGCCAATCCAAGAGGCAAAAATATCTTTACTACTCACAACATGAACAACTCTCAGTTTATGACAAGTCAGTTGCAACTTAGTCCATGAAATTCTGGCACCCGTTCAGGCTGCTGCTCTACCTGTTCCATGTAGAAAACACAGCCCTCAAATAGTCCATAAATCATATGGCCTAGGCATTGCTGGGATTCGAGCCAGGGACCTTTAGGTTTCTGGCTTGATGCCTTAACCATTTGGCCAGGTGAGCAGCCTGTAGGGTTGCTTGCTACATGTTACCTGGCCTCTACAGCCCCAGCCCAGCTGCTGCCTGATTAGTTGCAATCAGCCAATCAGGGCTGACTCTGCCCTATTTAAGGCCAGCCCTTAGAACACTCCTTGCCGAAGCATTACATGGTCTCCCTGGTACTGTGGCAGTGCCCCTAACTAGGTTGTTCAAGCTCTTGCCCATTTCCTTGTTATTCCTCCTTGCCTTGGTCTGCCTGTCCTTGTCTATCTTGTCTTATCTTGCTTTACCCTACCTTGTTCCTTCCCAGCCTTGACCTTGATCTGACCCTTGCCTTGCCTGTTCTCATTTCCTTTTCCACCTTGTACCTTTCCTTGACTTCACCTTGTACTGACCTTGCCTTGCCTGTTCCTGCTTCCTGTCCTGTTCTGCCTTGAACCCTGTTTTATGGCTTCCCCTGTCTCTCTCTCACTCTCCAGTGTTATCTGCTCCTCTTGCTATTCTGCTCCAGTCCCCTTCTGCTTCAGTCTACTCTCGCTCTCCTGCTATTCAGTCCACTCCTGCTCTCCTTCTATACAGTCCTCCCCTGCTATCTTGCTATCCAGTCTCCTTCTGCTCCAGTGTCCTTCTGTATCCTGTCCTACCACTGTCCGGTCCCCCAAATCTACGCCTGCACCGTCCAGTCTCATCCACTTGGTCTACCTCTGATCTACGCCCGCACCATCCAGTTTCATCCTCTTGGTCTGCCCCCGATCTACGCCCTCATCGTCCTGTCCAGTCTGGTCCTGACCTTCACCCGCTCCGTCCTGCTTCACTCTGCACCTGTTCCAGTTCGACTACGCCCTTGTCTCCCTGTTCCTGCCTTTCCCTTTGTGTTCTGTGGACACAGCCAGTCCCTGCCTAAAGGACTCGCCTTCTCCCTTCAGTCTCTGCAGCACCCCCTACCTAATCCTTGACAGGCATAAAAAAATGGCACAAAGCTTTTCCAGTTGATAAAGGCTCTGTAATTTCTGGAGGCTGTTTCTATCAAAAGTTACAAGTCAAAAGTTATACAAGTCTGATGGTGGGCCATAGGCAGACCAAGGAAATGTGTAGGAAAGCTTGAACTTGTTTGGATTAAAAAGTGTTCTTAAAGGATGCACAGAACTAAATTGAGAGCTGTTCTGGATTCAAAGAAGGACAAACTGCAGGCTGATATCAGTATTATCTTAAAAAAAAAATTATAAACTTAGGGCCCTTACACATAAGAGTGCATTTGACACAAACTGTATTTGGTTGTGCTCCTATGCAGTGGACACAGTTGATGTCATTGAGCTTGTTAATTGCAATTTTGTTCATTAAATTTATTGTCTAGGTTCTTACTGCAAATTCAGAAACAAGTATTTGTAAAGGGTCACACCCAGCTGCCCACTGGATTCTCTTTTCTTCTACAGAACATTCATTTGTTGTTGGCCACTAAGGCAAAAACAAATTGCAAAATTGTAAAAAAAAAAAAAGTCAAAGAGACACAAAGGCATATTATCTTCTCCCAAATGTGATTTAGAGTGGATAGTTGGAACATCTTTTTGTTTGTTTCAAGAAACGTATGTATGTATATGTATGTATGTATATATCTATATATAAATATATATGTATATATGTATATATATTTATATTTAGAGGGCAATACAGGTCAGAAGAAGTCAAAAAAACTTTGACACCACCGAATTTTCGCTGCAAATTCGCACATTTATTTGCTGGCAGCAAAACACGGAAAATTACCTGGTGAATATATTCACCCATCACTAGTAAAGATTACTATTGAATACTACATGCAAAATCTATAACTACCGTCCTGTAAGAAGGCATTTTGGCCAAAATTGATGAAGGTTTCCGGAATAAGCAATTGTGCACTGTTTGGAGAAGCGATAGGTTTCATGAAATGGGAACTTGCAAAATAGAGTACTTCTCAACAGCAGCTCAAAGCACTCTGGGCATGTGCATATCGCAGACACTACAAGATGGAAACTGCTGTGACAACCCTGAAGCCCTAAATCATTACTAGTACAGAGATGCTGAACCTGGTTCAAAAAGACCAGTAAAGAAAATACGGCATTTCTAGCAATATTCATTTGTAGGGTTTACTTCTTTAAAGGTGGACCACTACTTTAATAAATCAGCAATTGCAGGACATTTGCACTTATTTACTATTAAAGCTAGATGGTCACATAATGATATGGATGTACAAAATTATGTTACTGCATGTACAAAAATGTTAGAAATGAAATGGAGCATGTGAAGTGTTTATTTATTGATTACACACAACGTTACAAGCTCAAAGGCTCTCTATCAAGTGTGAAGTGTCTGGAATACATTCAGTATAAAAACGATTACACACAGGAAACAAGTACATTCATCTGCATAGGAAAATTCTGTACCCTGAGGGGACTGGATCTTGCAATTCACTTGTGAACTTTTCCTGTAGACTACCTATTACCTAAAAATTGATGTCCCTGTCTGTAATTGTTTAAGCTACTGGATGTGTTTTAATTCTATTGGTATATTTACTGCTCTGTTTTACTAAGAAGCTGGCCATTTGCCCAGCAAATATTTTCCTTTTGCACTTTAATTGTGACTGAAGATAAAGATGAAACAAATTCATCCATGGATGTGGCGTGCAGATAGACTGATGGTCTGAATGTACTTTGGGTTGCCAAGCAGCTGGCTAGAGCCACGGCCAGTATTACAAATTTACAAGCTTTCTAGTTGCTGGTACATTTATAACTGACCTCCTCTTCCTCCCCCATGACATCATAGACCTGCCTATTTCCTACCCCATGACATCATCAGCCCAATCATTTCCTACCCTATGACATCCCCTTCCCCTGCAGGCCAGTAAAACTCAACCCAAAAGGGGCAGGTTTTCAATATTTAACTACCAGGGTACAAAAAGGTATTAACCACATTCTTGCAAAAAAAGGCCAACAAAATTATGGCAAGGGCACAATCTCTATTGATTTTGCATGCTCTCTAAGAGCTTGATTTATTATGGATTGAACTGGGCAGATGGTTTTCCAGAAGTTTGAACAATTTTTCAAGACTTTTTACATATTTCATGAAATGACAATACCCATGTCAATTCATCAGAATGTATTCTACTGCTCTGAGCAGACAAGGGTTATTCTGGGCAGCATGATGGCTCAGTGGGTAGAAATGATGCTTTGCTGAACTAGGGTGCTGAGTTCAAATACAACCAGGGTGCTATCTACAATGACTGTATGCTGTGTAGTTTTCCTCACTTATTTCAAAAACATACAGGTAGGGTAAATGGCTCCTAATAAAATTGGCGCTACTGTATGTGATAGGAACCTTAGATAATAAGCTCCAGTTGGGCAGTAAATGATATACTGTCTCTGTAAATTTCTGCAAAAAATGTGTCAGCACTATATACATACTGGGAAGTAGCAGTGCTAAAAAAAATACTCCCTAAAAAAAAAATTACCCAAGTCAGTTTGTGTGGAAAATAAATGGCTAAATTCCCACGTGCTAGAATTTCTAATATAACAAATCAGCCCCAAAAATTGGTTCTGATAAAATTGTCGCTAGTGTGTGTGTGTGTGTGTGCATGGGATAGAGCTTTATTGCGAGCTCCACTGGGGAAGAGATGGACCTGAATGATGAGAAATTTCTGTAAAGCACTGGATAACCAGTGCTATATAAGAACAAATAAGAATAACATCCGGTTCAGTACTCAAGTGAAGTATACATAGCAGAGGAACAATGGGCAACTAAACTATATTAGGATGTGCAACATTATGCCTTGTTGTTTGGCAGCAGTATCCCTTTAAATAAATTGACTCTTCATAACAGTGTTTAACCTTGGTAATACAATTAAAATAGCCATTTATATAGTTACACACGTCCATCAAGTTCAACCTTTTAAGTCTATATATAACCTGCCTAACTGCCAGTTGATCCAGAGGAAGGAAAAAACCCTATTTGAAGCCTCTTCAATTTGCCTCAGATGGGACAATATTCCTTCCTGACTCCAAGATGGACTAGTCCCTGGATCAGCTTCCATGACTTTGTATTCCCTCACTTGCCGAAAAGTCATCCAACCCCTTCTTAAAGCTATTTAATGTATCAGTCTGTACAACTGAACTGATTCAGAGAGGTAATTCCACATATTTACAGCTCTCACTGTAAAAGAACCCTGAATATTTAGCTGGAACCTCCTTTCTTTTAATTAGAATGGGTGACCTTGGTTCAGCTGGAAAGACCTACTGGTAAATAAAGCATTAGAGAGATTATTATATGATCCCCTTATATATTTATACATAGTTATCACATAACCCCTTAAGCGCCTCTTCTCCAGCCTGAACATCCCCAACTTGGCCAGTCTTTCCTCATAGCTGAGATTTTCCATACCTTTTACCAGCTTAGTTGCCCTTCTCTGTACCCTCTCTAATTCAATAATTTCCAGTTTGAGCGCTGGAGACAAAACTGTATGGCATATTCTAGATGGGACCTTACCATTAAAGGTTTAAGTGGCTTGGATATTTTTATATCCCGTTGAGTCTCAACTGCCACTTAGCTGCCCAGATTGCCAGTTTGTCAAGATCCTGTCGCAAGGATGCCGCATCCTGGATGGAATTAATTGTGGCTTGGATATTTTTACATACCAGGTGCATGACTTTACATTTATCAACATTGAATCTCATTTGCCACTTAGCTGCCCAGATTGCCAGTTTGTCAAGATCCTGTCACAAGGATGCCACATCCTGGATGGAATTAATTAGGCTGGATAGTTTTGTGTCATCTGCAAACACAGATACATAACTTACAATACCCTCCCCTAAGGGAGGCATTGCCCTGTGAATACACAGGCATACAATCACATTCCTTTACAAGTGATATATGTTTTATGTTTAGTGATAATATTTATTGTTTTGGGAGTTGGCCCAGACAGTTGATAGTTGATAATTATCTGAAGACAGCAGTCTCTTTCACCTGCATGCTCCTGATATAGAAACATTTACTTTGATTCAGAGACTGGGACAATTGGTATGGTTTGATAATGAGATTAATGGATAGTCACAACAAGATGGCTGGGAGGGCCGGAATCATTGAAATCTGGGGCCATTGCAACAATGCAATTTTCCAAAGATTTCTGCAGTATCTCTTCTTCTGATTTCTCTACATACTCCATCTAGTGTCAGGATGTACAATCTATTTATAATACATGTTGGCCTGGTACTTTCTCTTTAATTGCATTTACAAACTCTAATGTGGCCAAAGTGGACAATAAGATGATAGAATTGCTTCACTTCAGCTAAGAGTAACTTTTGCCATATCCAATTGAAGGTTATCCTATCACTATAAAAAATCTGGGGTGCTTGTAGAAAATCCAGCAAGTAGGGCTGCACTGATTGCACTCCATTAAAATCCAATCAGCCGGCAATCAGTGCAGCCCAGCAACCTGCATTTATTACAAGTGTCCCTTGATTTTTCAAGTGATCTGGCAACCATAGTATAACTGCCTTTATAGGGATAATCAGCAACAGTTGGTGCACACGCTGAATTATTCTTATTAATAATGTGTAAAAGGTATATCTGTGATGCTATCTGTGTTTATTATTGCTACACTCAGTTGAGCACAACTTGTTTTACAAGCACTTCAATTAAGAATATTTAATAATTAAAGATGACAGTTACTGCGGATTAATAGGTGAAACTCCTCTGTAAACTCATTCTTCTTTGGAGTGTTATAAATACAGAAAGAATACACGTTTTGGTTACTATTTAAATTGTACAGTCATGAGGGGAAGAATGGTGGTTGGAATAATGCATTCGAGTTCTGAAAATAAATATTATGCCTGTAGAGAGATGGCAGGCTGCTGGACCAGTGTTTGATTACTAAAGCAACACTGCCACATGGTGGAGAAATGATGTTAAGTCTCTATGATTTATTGAGTATTTTATACCATCAAAAACATTTGGGAAAAAAATGAAAGCAAATAAAATTTAAAAAAAAGACTCTCGGAAACAGAATTGTAACTATTAAAAATAAATAAAATAAATCCTAAGGCTTGATAAAACATTAGCTAGATTGTATTATATATAGGAAAAAAACAAATTCTTCTCAGGTTATTCCATTTTAAGACATACCTGCAAAGAATTTATCTTTATTTCCCTCCTATGCAAATCAGGGCTCCTACAAGTTCACAATCTGTAGAGGGCCCATGTATAGTGAAAGCAATGCCCTGTTGTTATATTTTGCACAGTGTCTTCTTTGATTATGGTTAGAGTATAAGCACCAAAGTCCAACAGGGGCACATTAAGTTAACGGTACTCATAGAAATGCCCTATGACAATCCCCTAATTCTCATTCTGTTAAATGGTCATGTAATAATGGCACCTAAAATGAATAACCCTATAAACACAAAGGTTCATAAGTATTGCTAGTGCAGAAAGACAGATTTGTGTTTAAAAAAATGTGATCAGATAAACTGCTCCTTACTGAACACAGGCATCACTATTTAAATGTGTTTATTAAGCTGTATATTCATTTCAGGGGATCATGTAGCGCTGTATGAAATTCCGGTGTTAAAAACAGCGGGCACTTGGAAAATGCTGTGTAATAATGTGAGTTCTCCATGGTCACAGTTTTTTTTTTACAGTTGCCTCCTTGCCACCTGAGCCAGTGATCTCAGCTTTTCTAACCTTTCGGCTGAAATGGCACTTTTTAGATAATGTTGTCCTATAAGAAGCTGAAGGCGGCCATACACTGTCCCACCTATAAACAGCAGGATATTGTGTGATTTGCCCATGCAAACGGATGCTGAAATGACTTTGTTCTGTTTGCCCCAGAGGCATGTGTAAATAAGATTTTCTTTCTGCACAGACCTAGCTGACCTGATAAGATCTCAGGATAATGTGTGAAAACTGGTGCCTCAAATTGCCATACATACCCAGACAGTCAGACAGCATGGAGATCCAGTCCCACCAAACCTGGGCATATGTGGCTGCATTAAAATTGCACCCAAGATTAGAAAATGATTTATAATAGTTTTTGTGTAATTTTGCTTATGCCAGTGCATAATAAGTTTTAGATAGTTCTATTGCCTTGTCCTTACCTGCTTTAATGGGAGAATTTGCAAGTGAGAAAGGCTTCAGTAGCCCTGTTGCTCATTGCCAATTCAGCGTTAATAACAATTGTGGAAACCCTTTAAAACCCCTCAGTGATGGCTAATGTGGTTTCCGTTCAAACATTAGTATGTCCCCCATAGTGCAGTTTATTCAGCCCCTTATTATTAAAGGTATCAGCTGGTGCTCCATACAGAGACATATTTCCTCTCCTTTTTTTGCAACACCATGAAAAACTCTTCTGTCTATTGTGCGTTCTCTCTGTTCCCCCCACCCCATGTAGGTACAGACAGAAGCCATTGTCTAAATATTCCTCCTAGAACAAAGCATCGGAACAAATTCACTTCCGGAAAAAGGTAAAGAAATAGCCCTACTTGCATTTATCCTGGCAGTTTGTACTTATGGTTGTATCCCTTATTACCTTTGTTTCTGAATAGTTGATTGTGCTTGCTCCCCTTTTTACTCTCCAGTTCATATAAATGAACAGAAATCTCACACCTGCACTTTCAATTGCTGTATACTAATTTTCCTACATGGAATGACAAGCTTATTCCCTATCACCATTGGTGACATGATTTCATAATGATAATTATAGCTATAATTAATAATTAATTGGAACAAACAAGAATAATCATGGCCAAGGCAACTGAAGAATTTCAGGCAAAAATGCATTTCAGTCTCATGTTGATGGCTCCTATTCAAATGGAACAAGCCCAAGCTATATACTGTATGGCAAATACTATCTGCTGGGTTCATTTGTCACATCATTTGTGAGTATTTATAGGCATTCATAGAAAGCAGGTTGGGCTGGATTGTAGTCAATAAATAAAATAATTTAGAACAATGAAAGCACATGGTGCATTTTAACCTCTTTAATCAGGCTCATAAAAACTAATAAAAAAAACTAAGATAGAAAATTAAATTATGTTAAATTGTTACCATTGAGATGTACAGTGAAAAATAATTGGGTAACATTTTAGGTTACTTAAAATAATCATCCTGCAGCAGATAGGAAACATTACAATAGTAGAAGATGAATAAATATATAGTATATATATCTAGTATCATTTGAGACTAATTGGTAAGTGTTAAAAGACACCAGAGGTAGGACTGACCTGTAGCACTTGCACTCTAACAGGGTTTGTAATTTATAGACATAAATACACTATATGGCCAAAAGTACACCTACCTGTCCAATTTCTTACTCCCACACCAAGGGGATTAATAATGATTTGATCCTTCCCTGCTGCTATAATAGCCTTTTACTTGTCTGGGAAGCTTTCCACCACATTTTGGAACATACTGTTGAACCCCCATTATATGTTTTTTAGGGAACCAGAAAAAAATGTTGTAAATTCTGGTAAAATGTAAGATCAAGGAGATAAATTATAGATGGATGGGCCACAAAAAATGGTGTAAAATGAGGAAAAACTTCAGGGTATGTAAGATAAGGGGTTCACTGTAGTTGGTGGTATTTACTTTCTGCAACAAGAAGATTAGATAGATTGGGCAATTGGTGATCAAGCATGGCTTGCAGCCAGTATTCCATTTTAATCCACATAACTGGGTTTAGATCAGGGCTCTGTGATTAAGGATCAAGCTCTTCCATTCATCTCTTTCTGCATGGGACATATGGTGTCATACCTCCGAACTGTCCCGTTTTCTGCACGAAAGTCCTGATTCTGAGAGCTCAGCCAGCAATCCCAAGTTTCTTATTAAAATGTCCAGAGTTTTTCTTTGATCTCCTGCACTAACACCAGAAAAAGATACAACGTTTCTGAAACTTGATTAAATAAGAGGCTTTTTGGCCGAGAGCCCAGAATATTTAGAGCCTGCACTTGGATACATTCGTAACAATTTAAGATAAGCAAAGATACAATTGTAACTATTTAAGATAATCAAGTCTTTTGGGGGAACTGAGACTCACAGCTTAAAAGGCAATGTCAACATCATAAGCAAAACTGTTATAACACAAAACATGGCCCTAAAACTCCCAGAAATGTGTTCAAACTTTCATAACCTGCGGAAGTTTGTTAAATGGGAATGGTTTTTACAGAGTGTGGCCATACAGTGGGCTGGTCAGAAAATGTTGCCGCCCTGCAGATCATTTTGTACCTCTTTCCATTTTTTCAAATGTTGGGAGGTCTGTGGTGCTGAAACAAGTAGAAGCCTTCCATAAATTGCTACTACAAAATAGGAAGCACTGGATTGTTAAGAATGTAATTGTGCACTATAGCCATATAGTTTGCTTTTAATGAAACCAGGGGCCTAGTCCAGCAGTTCAACATTCCTCCCCCACCCACTTTACAGCTGGCTTTATGTATTAAGCAGGTAGTGATTTCCTGGCTAAACACAGCCTTTTTCAGCAGACTGCCAGATAGTGAAATGCCATTTATTGCATTACTACTAGTGCTAACGTTTATAGCACTCCAGTCAGCTATTGGTGTTATTATGTTAGATTTGTTTGCCTTTGGTCACCCAAAAAACAAAAAAATCCAATCGGTTGCTATGGGCAACATCACCAGTGATGTTTGTCTCCAATATTGATAAATATGCCCCTAAGTTTCCGGTACAGTAATATATGGCAAGCAATCAGTATGTGGTCACCTGTTAAAAAGCAAACATCTTTTTGTTTACTAGGGGTTTACTAACAGAGTTACTAATTAGTTCAGAACATAGAATAGCAATCAATCACATCTTTTCCTACACTTTGTAACTTTTAGTACTAGATAAAAAAATAATTACTGATTGGTTGTTAGCAACTAGAAAGTCAGCCTTCAGGTCCTAAAAACTAGATCCAGTTTATGGACACGGTATAATGTACTTATAGGAGAAAGACAAAGTAGAAGAAGAGGATCACTCCAAGATGCTCACCTAGAAGAACCCCAGGTCAGTGCAGTTTTCTTACCCGGGGGAATGGGTAAGTGAATACAATCATTGGGGGGTAGGGCTGCCATCAGAAAATCAGGGTCCATGTGCAAGTTACTTATTATGTTATTTTGTGGGGCCCCCCATGAACACAAGCCTGCAGTACCAAAATATTTGGTCATGCCTCTTGTGTGCAACAGGACGAAACGTTAAACTTGTTTGAATATATTTTTTACCATAGTTTCTATGATACAAACTCCCTAATCGTTTTACTGAAAAGATGGGGTTAACTATAGAGGACCAATCGTTGCAGCGGAGCACTCCGGAGTCCTTTTGAAAGAATCGCTTATTTAGTTGTAAGTAAAACGGTACTTTATTAAAACATCTTGATACACAGCGTCTGAGGTCTGACGAATTTAGTTTTACTGCACTTCCTCAGAGACCTCAACCATCATTGGTATACACATTATTTGAACCCAAGGTTACCCGCTCATATAGTTAACATATTAACCCCTTCCAATCTACTCACGTAAAAACAGTAATCTATGGCTGTAGTAATTAAAAGAAAATCCATTCTCTATTTTGAAACCTTATCTATTATGGAGCCAATTTTAAATTCATGAATCCTGTTGGTGGAAAGACATCTGGGGGCACATTTACTTAGGGTCGAATATCGAGGGTTAATTAACCCTCGATATTCGACCGTCGAAGTAAAATCCTTCGACTTCGAATATCGAAGTCAAAGGATTTACCGCATTTCCTACAATCGAATGATCGAAGGAAAAATCGTTCGATCGAACCATCAAATCCTTCGAATCTAACGATTCAAAGGATTTTAATCCATCGATCGAACGATTTTCCTTCGATCAGAAAATTGATAGGAAGCCTTTTGGGACCTTGCCCATAGGCTAACTTTGCACCTCGGTAGGTTTTAGGTGGCGAAGTAGGGGGTCGAAGTTTTTTTTAAAGAGACAGTACTACGACTATCGGATGGTCGAATAGTCGAACGATTTTTACTTTGAATCGTTCGATTCGAAGTCGAAGTAGTAGTAGCCAATTCGATGGCCGAAGTAGCTAAAAAAATAATTCGAAGTTTTTTTTATTCTATTCCTTCACTCGAGCTAAGTAAATGTGCCCCTTAGTGTGCAACTGCTGCTGGATATCTACTAACCTTATTTAAAATTGAAACATATGGATCTGCGGCGCGGAGCATCATGGTCACATGACTTTGTTTTTAAATACTATAGCACTTCCGAATGTTCGGCCTCTTGACAAGCTCATCTAGCAGGTGGGGATCCCCTATTGAATGCTTTGCACGGAGGGAAGCCTTGGTGAACATTGCTACGATATGCACATTTGAGCACTACACAAGGAAGGTGTTTTCCCAGCGGTTACTACGATTTAAGAAGTAAGGCGATGTCCTAGCGGGTAATACTCCGCATTTACGGTCGGTACAGAACTTTTTACAACTTGCATTAGTTGAACTTTACCAAACCCTGGGTATTACTTACATGTCAGCAGACTGCTGCTTCTCAATACTGCGACTGCTATATCGCTAACCCTGGCCTTTTGGGATTTACTTACCGACCATAGCGCACGCAGATCCATTGGGCGCTCTTTATTAATATATACAGAATTTGTCTTCAAGAGCAATTACCAATTCTTAGGGGCAGAATTATCAAGGGTCGAATTTCAAAGTGGAAAATACTTCGAAATTCGACCATCGAATTGGATTACTATTGGATAAGTTTTTTTAATCGAATTGGTCCGTTTTCGGTCAAAGTCAAATCGTTCCACCGTACGATGAAATCCTTCGAGGCAAACGATTCAAACAATTTTTACTTCGACTTCTAAAAACTTGTTGGCTATAGGTTCTAGGAGGTCCCCATAGGCTAACATAGCAATTCGGCAGAAGATGGCAAAGTGTCGAAGTCAACGTTTTTTAAAGAGAGTATTCGAAGTATTTTTAATTCGAGTCAAAGTCGAATTTAGGCCTATTCGATGGTTGAAGTACCCAAAAAATAGATCGAAAATCAAAGTTTTTAACTTCGAAAATTCACTTCGACCCTTAGTAAATCTGCCCCTTATTGTGGGACACACTTTTAACAAGCTGAATACTTTTACTGTGGCACAAGGTGTGCTCACACTTCACCTTGGACAATTTTTCATGTCGGTTGGAAACTTTCCATGCACCTCCATTTTGGGATTTATTCCTCATATTAAGATCAAGAATTATTCATGTCTATATAGGCTGCCCACCCTTATCGCACAACATATATGTGTTTACAATTACAATTTATAATATAATTGGTGTAGGCGGACCTACTATTCTGTTGTTCACAGTTAGACAGATTTATACTCATATCTATTACACTTGGATGTATTTTCCTCACACTTGATTGATATAATAAGGGGCAGATTCACTAAGGGTTGAATTTCGAAGTAAAAAATACTTAGAAATTCGACCCACGAATTGAAATCCTTCGACTTCGAATATCGAAGTCGAAGGATTTAGCGCTAAATGTTCGTTCGATCGATCAAAGGATTTTTCGTTCGATCGAACGATTAAATCCTTCGAATCGAACGATTCGAAGGATTTTAATCCAACGATCGAAGGAAAATCCTTCGATCAAAAAAAGTTTAGCAAGCCTATGGGGACCTTCCCCAAACATTGACTTCGGTAGGTTTTATCTGCCGAAGTAGGGGGTCGAAGTTTTTTTTAAAGTACTTCGACTATCGAATGGTCGAATAGTCGAACGATTTTTCGTCGAAACGTTCGAATCGAAGTCGAAGGTCGTAGTCGAAGGTCGAAGTACCCAAAAAATACTTCGAAATTCGAAGTATTTTTCATTCGAATCCTTCACTCGAGCTTAGTGAATGGGCCCCTAAGTGTAGGGGTTAAGCATTTCCATTAGAGGGATCCCTCTTTCTATATGCAGCGCTGCTTGTTTTTAAGTTTGTTTTAATCTGAATACTCATGGCATGGTGTTTAATAAACATTGCCTTTTTACTTGACCTTTTGAGTGATCATTCACTATATCACAGTATATCTTTGGACAGGTGGTGAGGGGGCTGAGACCCAATTTTCTGTGTATACAATTTAACTAAGGAGTTTGAGGACACCATAATCCTCTTGGTCCATCTATTGGCATATATATCCCGTTTGAGTGTTTTTGTTTATATTTAAAAGAAAATCCAGTTATCAAGGATGCCCCAATCAATTCATTGTACATATTTGTAAAGTTTTGCAATTATAAGATTAGATTTTTCATACTACACTCACTTAAGACATTTCACTACGTTGTTTTGTAATCCAATTAGTACACAAATCAACGTTATTCTGAATCGTTTGTAATAATTTAGTTTTGATTTCCCAAAATAGATGCTATATACATTCATTTATTTATCACTTAACAAGTCTATACAATATTGCGATTCTGGTGGATGCTATAAAAACGCTCTGATACAAACTAGAAATAGCAACTTACTGTATGTCAAACACTGAATTTAACCCCCAAGGCTGCCTTGTATATATATAGCTTATAAATCCATTTAACCTTCGTTCCTAATAGTTTTGTTTGCAAATTTCCCCCTCTTGGGCCCAAAACCACCTTTTCTATGCCTTGTACTGATACCAATTCCACATCTCCAATGCCTTGATACCGGTGTGTTTTCACTTCCTGATCTTATAGTGCTAATGTGCTCCCTTATCCTGTTCTTTAGATTTCTTATGGTACATCCCACATACTTCTTACGGCACCTCTTACATGTTATAAGGCAGGGGTGTCCAACCAACGGCCCGAGGGCCTATATTTGTGAGCAACTTTTTTCAAGAATGAACACACTAAGGGGCAGATTTATCAAGGGTCGAAGTGAAAATTTGAAGATAAAAAAAAAAATCGAATTTCGAGCTATTTTTGTGTTATAAGGTATAATACCGTTTTCGTATTGCAATTTATATAACTTTACGTTATGTCTAGGGGACCCCCATATATCTTATCGCTGGATATATTGCTTTAACTATGGAGGAAACAGGTCCTGCAACTGGTGGGGGCCCAGTAGCACCAGACCTTGATTTACAAACCAGCCGCCCATAGGCTGGCTCTGCACATGCGCCCAATGGAGACTGACATGCGTAATTAATTCAGATACAGTTGGACATTCATGCCGCCCCTGAAATTCTGCCACTCTAGACCCAGGGCCTTTGTGGCCTTACCATAAATCCTGGCCTGTGTAGTACTGACAAGCCGCTGCAATACATGTTCATGGAAAATGTCTTGTTCCCAAAGTTTAGGGGCCCAGTATCTTGCCGTGGGGTCCAATAAACAGTCATTTCACTGCTGAAAAGTAGGAAATGTTCATATGTATAATTAAATAAATAGCTCCCAATAAAAAGATTTGTTACTCTAATACATAAATACAATAGAACCCCCATTTTACATTTTTCAGGGGACCTGAAAAAAATGGTGTAAAATCCCGGAAAATGTAAAATCAGGGAAATGTATTATGCATAATATATACTGTAGGTGGGAGTCGGGACCACAAAACAACAATGTAAAATGAGGGAAAACTTAAAATCAGAGGATGTAAAATTGAGGTTCCACTGTAGTTCAATTAATTCATGTACTAATTAGTCAGTTCATAGGAGGTCAGCGTAACTCGCTTTAAGTTTAAACCCTACACTCCTTCCTTCCGGTCGTTGTCACATTGTTCTGCCTTGTCATTACTTGATATGGAAGATACAGTTCATACGTTTTTGCTCAAGTAATGGAAATTGTGTTACTGTAAGGGCCCAATTATCTTGCTGTGGGGCCCAATACACTGCTTAAAAGTTCATATCAATAGATAAAATGTTTGATAAATATGATAATGTCAGTCAATTCATTGGGGGCAGTGTAATTTACCTAGAATTATTTAATTCATTGCTGGTCAGTGTAGTTTGCCCTGTGTGCCCCTGTCAAGCTTCACTGTACATTCTTAGAAAGTTCACAGCTAAATAAATTGCGTAACTTTACACATTTTTTGTGTGTTTTTCACACATTTCAAAGATTTCACTGGGCCCGGCACAGTCACAACTACCTGGTATGCCTATAACTCTCCTGTATCACTTATCTAGCATTTTCCTACATAGTATACAAATGATTCCCACCTTCCCAATTATAGATACACCATGTGTTATTTTTAATATGGATGTGGAGAGGCCTGGGTCACACAGAGTTTGTTATGCTCTATTTCAGTTCTAACTCCATCATTTCCAATCAGCCAAGATCTGGCTTGGGCCAGCAGGAAACATGCAACAAGATCCCTTAGCTCTGTGTGTATTAGGAATACCTTTCTCTCCGTTGAAGGCTTCCCCTAAGCATATTTAGAGCACATAAAAAGCCTACTTAACTAAAGGGACATTTGACCCACACAGACTTAAGGACACATTTCACTATCCCACTGTAATGAACTATAATGAACTGGGACTGACCCCATAGATGACAGAGTATTCAAACACATTCTACACATGCTTGGAATACACAGCAATCCTCTCTGCTGGCTCCAGTTCTATATTTCTAATGTTTGCTAGAGTCTCCGGCAGCTGCTCATCACATGCTGGTGTCTGGGTCCGTCTGCTAGAAGGATTTGCATTAGGGAACTTTCCTGCCTGTACACAGTTTAGGTAACATCTTCATGACATCATTTATCAAATGCCTCAATCACACGCTCAGTATAGAAGATGTCACTAGGGCTCATCTGCATCCACAAGAGCAGAACCATGGTGAAAGTGGTTTTATCCACAACAGGGAAAAGCGCAAGCTGAGCCTAAAACCACTTCCATTAAACGGACTTGCATCAAAATACACTCCTGGCACTTCCCTTTAGTTTTGCTCTGTGTCACTTAGGCCTTCCTTCCTTTGCAAATTGAGCCCTGCTTTGACTTTTGACACAGACATACCCTGGAACCGCTGTAAGGTTCAATGCCTAGGGTCACACCGGACCTAAACACAGCCCTGCCTGGAGCTACCACCACCTCCACACCAGGCAGTAGCTCCAAGGTTCCCTCAGTACCCTGTTAGGAGTTGTGCCACTTGCGTAGCAATAAATATTGATCTACAACTGCACCAAATTTGTGAAGTGTCGTAACAATGCAGTATATTGATCAAAGACTGAAAATAAAGTGAAAGTCCAGAGTGTATCTGTAGCAGAGTGAGGTGTTACAAGCTGACCAACTGGGTCTGATTATAGCCTCAGGTGGTTAATTAGGAGCCCTAAGGGTAGAACTCCGACTTTTCATGAAGTCCAATTATATCTTCACGTGTGCGACTCCATCCGACTTTTTGAGGGCGTTTTGTCGGCAGGCGTCGATCCGGCAAAAACCGCTCGTGGAGCTCTACCCTTGAAACCCAAGCTGGTCAGAGGGTTTGGGATTCTGACCTTAAGGCTTCTATGTGCCTGTACACACAGGGGCATCCACGGGAAGGTCTGTAATTTGACTGCCTTTTTTGTTGTTATAAAATTGATATTCCTGCCGAAAGCTATTTTTGTTATTTGGAAAGAAAAACAACCTTTTTTTGGTACCTGTTTGCTGCTGCTGAAATAAAAGCCAATTTTTCTTTAAGAGACTTTTGCTGTCCTGTTGCTTCCTCTGTGGGAACCTGTCATAACATCCATGAATCCAGAAGAGATCCATACAGAAGTTCATAGATTGAGGGTTATACTGGCTACCAGGACCCAGATGAAGTAGTAGCATCAGCGCCACTGGCAATTTCTTTTTGACAGTTATTGTTGCAGTCAAGGTAGAATGTTTTGTTCATAAAATGCAATCAAAGCCTATTATAGCTGCTCCACAATACTCTCTAGTGATGGGTGAATTTGTCCTATTTTCGCCGGAAAATGTGCTAATTTCCCACGAAATTCACGAAACGCCGAAAGCTTTGAGAAAATAACTGGCAAAATTATTTTGATGCGCACCTATTTTAACACCCGCGACAATTTCTATATTTTGCTAAAATGCATTAAAGTCAATGGGCGTCCAAATAAGTTTGACGCACAACAATGTTTATGGGCGCGGCAATTCTGACGCGCGCCCACATTTTTTTGACACAGCGGATTTTTCGCCATTGAATTTACATGCAATTTTGCGACATTATTTGCCGACGCCAAAACTCGGAAATTCCCCGCAAATTCATGCCTGCCGAATTTATTCGCCCCCCACTAATACTCTCTATTCCCCCAAGCAATATTTACCACTGCTTAAAACGCCTCAACCCTGGAAACAACTCCAATTGCTAATTTGTCACCTAAAACCTGCCGAGTTCATGTAGAAGTCATTGAAGTCTGTTGAACCATTTGAAGATGTTAATAACCTTCCTGACATCCGATTTTTTTCAGCGAAAACTCGATTAGGAGTTCTATTAGAATTCAATCGAATTTTCGGGTCATTCCTATTTCATCGAATTTCAGATGTTTGAATTTTTTTCATAAATAACCTCCCATTCGAGTTGTGAGTACATTTGAGTTTATTAGAGTTAAAAAATTCTAATTCTAAAATTCAATCTTTGATGAATAACCCCCTAAATCAGTTAACGTCATGTATCCCATATCACTTTTACTGATAAGCATCCATACATACAGTTATAGAATAGCACGTTGCTTTCTGCTTTCTGCCTCCTGTCCTGATTACTGCAAATCCATATGTTTATCTGATGCTTCTAGGAATATGAATAGTTTTCCGATTCCAGTTTTGTCTGCCATCTTATAATGGCAGCAATATACAACTCCCCCTGCTTAAGCAATTAGTATAAATCTCTGTAACCTTTATTAAAAAAGACTCTCGCTATGTTATTGTTATCTAAGAAAACGCACATGCTAATTAATCTTCTGATACAAGGCTTTTACGTGGTCTTTTCGAAACCAAATATTACTGCGCATTGGAACTCGTCCATGTAATCAAGCAAATTAATCATTTTGGTCTTAAATAATTCAAAGGGGAATGAAATTCATATCCTATGGAAAAGGAAGTTATTAAATTATTTTGCGAGAAACATTGCTTTGAAAAATACTTTGATGTGATACTGTAGAGCTTCAAAGCCAACATTTTTGAAAAGCTCCAATTCTTTGTATATACACTCAGAGAATTACAGCTTTAAAAGTATCTTTACACCAGTTACGAACAACGAAAGGATCCAGCGAACTGACCTCAGAGAAAATGTTTGATTTAAATGCCAGCTGTGGCTCAGATCCCGTCTTTGTATATTCTACTTTTATATTTTATTTCTTCCCAGTGTGTGGAGCTACTCTTCATTGTTAACTGCCGAGTGGGCTGCTTTTCCAAAAAAACAGTAAGTAAAATAACGAAGCGGTTTGTGTAATATTAAACAACTGCCATATGCATACCTCTGAATAACAGCGATTTCGCCGCGATTCTGCGCTGGGCGAGTTGCGAGTTGCGGCGATTCTTTTTCTACTGTCGCCCGGAAACGCCCAGCGAGGCAACTTCGGGCGACAATAGAAAACGAATCGCCGCGTGTGAATTAGCGCAGCGATTTCGCCGCGATTTGCATTGACGCCAGCGCCAAAGTTAACAAAGCTATTTCGGCTTAAAAACCGCAGCGACTCGCAACTCGCAACTCACCCAGCGCAGAATCGCGGCAAAATCGCGCCGTGTGGCCCTAGCCTAAGGGTGGCTCTCCCCTTCATGCTTGCTCTAACTTAGGCATGTCCTTTTTTCCCTTCAGGCCCCCTTCATTTCATCTCTTCTCATCCACTGTAGCTACTGTAACACAGAATGGAACAAATTGTAATCACAGGTTTCGCTGTCCCAGCTGTGGGCATGCTGGGAAATTAGTAGTTTTGCAACACATTGATGGGGGGTAAATTCCCAAAAGTGGAGTTTAGCCTGATATTTCATTTATTAATGCAGGCAATATAGAGTTCATAAAGTTACACCAACTTTAAACTGCTGTAAGTTTTTACCATGGATTAGTATGATTCCTAAATGGTACATCAAATTCATAAAACTGCCTCCCAAATGACAGTTTAACACCAAAGCGTTGGAGAACCCCTTTTTCACTAAACTGGAGAAAAGTCTAGTGAATCTGAATTTCTTTTTATGACCATTATAATGTATTAATTAGGGGCCCTGCACCAAAAAATCAGCAACACCCTACTGGTTACCAGGGGAGACAATAATGTAGCCGTTGGTACCTTTAAGAGCCAATTTTCTGGTTTTCAAACACTAGCATTGTCGAAACCCCCCTGGACCCCCTCTGGTTCCAAAAAGGTGAGCACGGGGGGGGGGAAGGGGCAGCAGCAACAAGTGGTAGAGGGGCCAGGATCACCCCTGCCTTTTTCTTTTTCCAGTTCACTTGACTTGTTTGTGATTGCGAGGTCAATTCTTTTAGTTGTTTAATTTCTTACACTGACATCTGCTTTACCCAATATTCCTGTTCCTGTAGTTGTGCAGCTGGACAAATATCAGTGCCGGGTCTACAGTTGATGGCGCCCAAAGCTAGGCCCCTCCACCAATCACCCTGCCCCCCCCCAAATACAAGAGGTTCTCAATATATGTAGGACATTAAAACATTTTGTAAGCTACTAGAAATGCCTTTCCTTTTAAACAAAACAGGGATTTTTTGTCAATATATTGCAATATATTTAACACCGATAACAAAAAGAGGAGTCGATGGCGGAGCTCTCGCCACTCCTTCCTCTCTCCCACGTCCTCCGCAGCTATCGCGGGATCCCGGCAACACTCAACCGAGCACTCCTATACATCCAAACATATCCGCTAGCAGCGCAGGAAGACGTATCCACGGGAGACGGTAGGATTAATATCAATATCTGGCTTTATTTAAACATACATTGTGGTATAATAGTAGTGGGAGTGCCAAAAACTGTTTTTGGCACTCCCACTACTATTATACCACAATGTATGTTTAGCGGATATGTTTGGATGCAATATATTTAAACTGGCTAAGTCATCCCATATCTGGCCAGTCCCACGGAAATTTTAATCTGATTCATTAAGAATTCTATTGCTTCATTATACATTTTATAAAGGGACTAAGTTTAACCTGAAACTTACTAGCTGCTTTCAAAGTAAAACTCCCAAATTTGGCTGCCCTTTTATTGGCCACTACTGGGATCACCTGACTATAGCTGGGAAGGGTGGGAGCTACAACATGGAGCTGGTCACTGCTCCTGTATAAATTATATGTAGGAACTGGCACCACTGGGGATGACTTTGACGTAGTTGGCCAGCTTAAATATATTGCAATATATGGACAAACAATCCCTGTTTTGTTTAAAGGGTAAAGCATTTACTAGTAGCTTAAGGCAGAAAATGTTTCAGTGTCCTTAATATACTGATAATGGGTTGAGTGCAGAGGACTCTTGTATTTGTGTATGTGAATTTTGTGGTCACAGCCTCATTGCCCCCCTGCTTAATGTTGTTAAAAATTAGTGGTGAGCGCAATTTATATATATATATATATATATATATATATATATATATATATATATACACATACATCCTTGAAAAAGGCCCCAAGGGAGGCCGAAACGTTGGACACATATATTCATGCTAATAAAAGTGATTTGATTCACTGCAAATTGAGTGTGGTTCTATGTGACAAATTAAGTAATACATATTTTGAACATGCACCCACTTGTTGCTTCTGAACAAGTATATATATATATATATATATATATATATATATACATACATATATATATATATATATATATATATATATATATATATATATAAAGTCTTTGAGTGTATGCACTCTTACCAGATTTTCAGTTACTCTGGGTGCGTTGGTCAATTTTAGTTATACAAGAAGATAGAAGGACTCGCACACCATTTTTCAGTGAATAAAAAAGTGTTATTTTATTCTTAGATGCATTTCCAACGTTTCGGCCCCCATTAGGGCCTTTATTTAAGGCCCTAATGGGGGCCGAAACATTGGAAATGCATCTAAGAATAAAATAACACTTTTTTATTCACTGGAAAATGGTGTGCGAGTCCTTCTATCTTTATATATATATATATATATATATATATATATATATATATATATATATATATATATATATATATATATATATATATATATATATATATATATATATATATATATATCTCTGCTCAAGAAAGCATTGGCAGAAAATGAAGACACAATCAAAAACATATTGCAATAAGGTACAGGTAATTCATACCAAAAAGGCAGAGACAGATTTGCCCTTCTGTATTACAAAGCCTTTATCATATATAGGTGCCTCCATGACCCCTGAAGTTATTTGAACAGTTCAGGCTGTATGAGTCAGCTCTGATAGACAGTAATCTGCTTTTAGCATAACCTGTAAATGCTGAGTGACAGACAGAATCCTCTTTTTTTCCCCTGCGGTTTACTGGCACTTGCAGAGATAAGCCATTTTTGAAATTGATATAATAAAAGGTGCTACAGGTCTAGTGACTTTGTCCCCTTTATTTAAACTTCCCAGAATGTCTGCTAAAGGGTAAGTTATAATAAATCTTATACAGCCAGTCTAGCTTTGGAACCGCTCAGTTTACTTATGCCGTCAACCAAAAAACCAACTGACTGCAATAACATTATTGTTCTTATTTTCATTGCTTATCATTTTGTTCTTGCCCACGAAAAGCATGAATTAAAAAAATTGCAACTTGTCCTTAAAGAGTCATATGTAAATCTGTCCCATTGCACTTTGCTGCAAAATTTTAAAACCACAAGAAAATTTGAAAACCAGAATAAATTTGTCAGCAGATGTTTTTCTACAGCAACTTAATTGGCACAAAATATAATAGTGTTTTTATGGAGGCATTTTCTTCACAAAATACGTTGAACTCAGTTGGTCTTTGTTCGCTGCAACTTTTTTCCATGCTATAATACAAAATATTTACTGGTGGCTAAATGTGGAATTTTGCCACCAATCCATACGGAGCAAAACATTTTGCTTGTCATTATCCTTGAATAGTAATGTCTACACCATACAAAAATTTGGGTTCTAAGGTAAACTACATCTTTGGCGCTTGAGTTTAAAATGCTTCCCTGGGAATGACAACATGATAATACAAGGGATTCAGATAAACCAGCAAGGGCCCAAGCATTTACTTTTATTGCTCTTAGTTTTGAGATAATGGAAAGAGATAAATATTTATAACGAATCTGAGTTATAGGAATGATTTCAGTCAAACGTGCTGTACGATTGTGATTTGCTTGATGGGATGCACAACAAAAGCTGTTAGAATGAAAATGGAGAATAAAGCTTCCTGGCTAATAAAAACATGACAGGCAATATGAAAGTCTATGATGATCTTGAAAGATTTAGTTGATTTTAGGGTCCTAGAATAGCTCAACAATTCATATTGTATTTTCTTTGAGAATTAAAAAGAAAACTGCAGGTTCCAAACCATTAAACGGCGCTGCTAGAAAATACAATGTTAGACAATCATTCTGACAGCTGAGATGTTTGTTAAAAGTAGCAAATCATACAGCAGCAAAGCTATCAGATAGCACTTCCGTTATGGGCCATGCTAGTGCCCCAGTGCGAGTAACAGTGAATTATGCTATAATTTGCAAATTTTGTTGACGTGCTATAAATCTGCAGCACATGACTAATTAGTGTTGTGAAAAGAAGAAATACATAATATGAAGGAACTTTTATGTTGTGAGTTGCTTCCTACAAAGCCTATGAAGTGAATCTAAAGAAACTGATGAATAGTGATGAACGAATTTTTTTGCCAGGCATGGATTCGCGGCAACTTTTTGCCATCTGCAAAAAAAATTTCCGAAACTGCAGCGCAAATCTGCCGCAAAAAAATTTGCCGCGACATATAAGTCGCTGAGTCAAAACTGTCGCCGAGTCAAAAAAGTCGCCATAAGAAAAAACACCCATTGACTTTAATGCATTTGGATAAAAAAGTCGCTGAGACAAAAAAGTCGCCACAAGTAAAACACCCATTGATTTTAATGCATTAGAGAAATGCGAGTACGGAAAAATTGTCGCACGTAAAAAAAATAAATAAATTTGGACGGCCATTGACTTCAATGCATTTGAGAATTTTTCGCCATTTAGCGAATTTTCCAGTGAAGTGAAGATTTGCTTATCACTACTGATGAAACTAATTACATTGCCAGACTATGAGGTTATCCTGCACCATGAGAAATGGAGGAAATATGGCCTTGCCTGGTTGAATAAATGCGAGCAACACTATTCATCTGTTTCTTTCGATTAATTTCATAGGCTTTGTAGGAAGCTACCCACAACATAAAATGACCTTCATATTATGTATTTCTTCATTGTATAGACCACAAACAACACTGATTAGTCACGTGCTGCAGATTCATAGCACGTCAACAAAATTTGCAAATTAGGGTCCTGCATCCTGCAATAGAAATAGGCAAACATGGAAGCCTTAGGGGTGGTATATTGAAGGCTAAATGTACTATATGACCTGCCTGCCCAACATTTTATTCCCACACTAAGGGTATTTATATGAAGTTGGTCCTCGCTTTGCTGCTATAACAGTCTGGACCCAACTGGAAAGGCTTTCTCTCAGATTTTTGAACATTGTTGTTGGGATTTTCCATTCAGCCACAAGCAGTATGAGATTGGAAACTGATGTTTGGGATCAGACGTGGCTTACACTTGGCATTCCAGTTCATTCCACAGGAGTTCAGTTGGATTGAGGTCTGGGCACTTTGCAGGCCTGTAAAGTTCGTCACTCCCATGAGAGCAAAATCATTCTGTATGGATCTTGCATTGTGCATGGGGGCAGGCCCGGACTGGCAATGTGTGAGTTCTGGCAAATGCCAGAGGGGCTGCTATAAGGTGCCATAGAAAGTCAGTATTTATTGGGCTGTTTGGGTCTCTGTGTGGGCTGACTGGGTCTCTATGTTCCTGAAATGCCAGGGCCTATTATAATTCTCAGTCCGGACCTGCATGGGGGCATTATTGTCCTCAAACAGGAATGAGCCTTCCCCAAACTGTTGCCATAAAATAGGAATCACTGAATTGGCAAGAACATTATTGTATGCTGTAGCTAGGTCTGGATTGAGATTCAAAATAGGCTCTGTAATTTCAACTACATAGATGCCAAAACAGCCCCCCACCAGGCCAATCACTAGTTCTTGTCTATGGCATCTTACAGCAGCCCCTCTGGCATTTGCCAGAATCCACAATTTTCCAGTATGGGCCTGGCTGTAGATTTTATTTCAATTGAAGCGGAACCTAAAAACAACCCTAGACCCTTATTCTACCTCCAAAAAAAGTTACTGTTGACATCATACATTCAGACAGTGTTCTTCTGGCATCTGCCAAACCCAGACTTTTTCTGCCAGATGTTGAATTGCTATTTATATATAGTATATATTTATATGTGCAGAAGTCGCCAAAGTGCTCTACACATATAAATGCCTCTAGTGAGACATTCTGCAACAGTAAATTATTATATATGTATGGCCTCTAAGGGCGATGGTCTAATGTGGTCTTTGAACAATGGCAAAGGCAAGACAAAATCCTGGATGCTCTACAGTGACGTAACTATTGCAGGCCCCGCAGTTGCAGTGAGTCCGTTGAACAGGAGGGCCTGGACTGTGGGGTCTGCTTCCTCTATAGCTAATAGAAAACCCCCTCCTCCTCTTACCTGCGCCATAGAAGGGGGATGCAAGTCAGGGGAAAGGAATCTGAGGGGCAGTGGTCGGGAGTGGATGGGAGGATGAGCATCAGAGTGCGCCATCCCCCTCTAAAAGTCTAGTTACGCCACTGATGCTCTAAGATATTTAGATGACATATTACTAGTTAAGGAGGGATCAGCATTAGTGATGGGCGGATCTATTCACCTGGTGCAAATTTGCGGTGAATTTCCAAGTTTTGCTGATGGTGAAAATGCAGCGAAAATTCGAAGTTCCAATGCTGAATCGACGCCAGCGTCAAAATTTTGGTTTCCTGAATTTTCTGCCCGTTTCGCAAATTTCACATGAAATTCGTGAATTTTGTGCCGAATCGAAATGGGACAAAGTCGCCCATCACTAATCAGCATGTTAAACAGAAGTGAAATTCTTTGGTACAGGTATGGGACCTATTATGCAGAATGCTCAGGACCTGAGGTTTTCCGGATAACGGGCCTTTCTGTCATTTGGATCTTCACACTTTAAGACTGCTAGAAAATCATATAAACATTTGCTGCCAACAAGAATTAATTATATCTTAGTTGGGATCAAGTACAAGGTACTGTTTTATTATTACAGAGAAAAAGGAAATAATTTTTAAAAATTTGGATTATAATGGAGCTATGGGAGACGGCCTTTCCGTAATTCGGAACTTTCTGGATAACGGGTTTCCAGATAACGGATACCATACCTGTACAGCATTACTAAACCTAAAAAAAAATATGAATTCAGTAGCAAGGACATAATTATGATTATGTTATTGTTTTCTGATTCAGAATAACTATATTTCTAATATAATCTATAAATAAAGCTTCCATTTCATTTTTTTTGTGCTTTATTTTTCAGTTAACAAATTCCCCACTCAGCACCATCTAATAGGAAGAAAAAAAGAAAGACGTGTCCATGTAATTCCTGCCCTTGGTAGCTTTCATAATTTATGAGTGAATCACAGGGTAGAGAAGAGGATAAACAAAATACTGTAGTAGAATTGCACTGTGTGGGCACCTCTCCTGTTTCCTTGAAGGAATTAGTTCTTGTTTAGGTGCATGAAGCATGATTTATCTGTCTGGGAACATCATTTTCTATGAATTTTCTTTCTAATTGATTATCTTATTCTGTTATCTGTAGTCACAATATAGGCGAGTGTGCAACATGAGACAAGAGTCATTTCCAACCTGTTCCCGTGGAACCTAACACCAGGTAGTAAGCCTCTGAAGTTTCTTTGCCTGCTGAGCATTGCCTCACATACTGCAGAAAAGGAAAAGCCTTTGCTTTTAACCTGACTGTCTTTGAAGAAGTGGATCAGGCAGTCTCATTGCTTTTCAAGGTAATTCAGTAACTAATGTAGTGTTCATATTTTAGACACATTTAGGGGCACAATGTGTATCACCATCCAGTAAACTGATGAGTAGATGTGAGCACTTAACAAGCATATGAATCCATTTAAACAGATAAATATAATACAGTGTATTGTGACTTCATTAGCAGCCTTTCCTCTTGCACGCACTGATCTTACACAAGTACAGTCAGCAGACTGCCGCTTCCATAATTGCAGTCCTTGTGCCTGTTTAATCATGAACTATAATGGATGCTGGCAACATGACGACTTGTTTGGTTTCTTGCAAGACCATTTGGATTATTTAAAGCAATGTAATAGTTGATGCTTAATGGGTCCATAATAAAGTTACTTTGAAGTTCTCACACCAGGAGAGAGGAAATGTTTCAGTTCAAGCTTTTGATATCTGCATAAACAGTCTGCAGCATGGCAAGCCTTATAATTTGTTACACAGGAACCAATGCTTTTCAAGGAAATCATGCACATAAAGAGAAAGCACTGTGGTTTTCAGATCTCATCATCAAACACAGGGTTACCTTGTTTATCTGGAATGGTCACATGTTTTCTTTATCATCAGCAATAAAATACAGGCAAAATTGCTAGATTTGTGTAATGAATGATGATAGATAGATAGATAGATAGATAGATAGATAGATAGATAGATAGATCATAGATAGATAGATCATAGAGAGATAGAGAGACAGAGAGATACAGAGAGAGAGAGAGAGAGAGAGAGAGAGAGAGAGAGAGAGAGAGAGAGAGAGAGAGAGAGAGAGAGAGAGAGATGATAATAGATAGATCTCAAGCTGGCAATTCTTTGACTTTCTGACTATACAATACAATGATTGCGTACTTAAAGGGATACTGTCATGGGAAAAAATTTTTTTTTCAAAATGAACCAGTTAATAGTGCTGCTCCAGCAGAATTCTGCACTGAAATCCATTTCTCAAAAGAGCAAACAGATTTTGTTATATTCAATTTTGAAATCTGACATGGAGCTAGACATTTTGTCAATTTCCAAGCTGCCCCAAGTCATGTGACTTGTGCTCTGATAAACTTCAATCACTCTTTACTGCTGTACTGCAAGTTGGAGTGATATCACCCCCTCCCTTTTCCAGATAACAGCTCCCTAACACAAGATAACAGCTGCCTGGTAGATCTAAGAACAACACTCAACAGTAAAAACCCATGTCCCACTGAGACACATTCAGTTACATTGAGAAGGAAAAACAGCAGCCTGCCAGAAAGCATTTCTCTCCTAAAGTGCAGGCACAAGTCACATGACATGGGGCAGCTGGGAAATTGACAAAATGTCTAGCCCCATGTCAGATTTCAAAATTGAATATAATAAAATCTGTTTGCTCTTTTGAGAAATGGATTTCAGTGCAGAATTCTGCTGGAGTAGCACTATTAACTGATGTGTTTTGAAAAAAACATGTTTTCTGATGACAGGATCCCTTTTGCAACAGATTGGGATGAGCAAACTGAGCTGATCAGACTAACTGGTCTGTGGGACATTTGAGTGGATACTTATAGAAGTATGATAATGTGCTTTTCTGTTCTTGTGACTGAACCACTACCAGATTACAGGTATGGGATCTGTTATCCAGAAACCCATTATCCAGAAAACTTTGAATTACAGAAAGGCCATCTCACATAGACTCCATTTTATACAAACCAAATTTTTAAAAATGTCTTTATTGGACACAAAACCAGCCTATTGGGTTAATTTAATGAGTACATGATTTTCTAGTAGACAAGGTAGAAAGATCCAAATTACGGAAAGATCCAGTGTCCAGGGAAAAAAAACAAGTCCCAAGCATTATGCATAACAGGTACCATACCTGTATTTGTATAATTATTCATGAATACTTTTCTTACTCCTATAACATGATTGAAAAATGTAATTAAATGTGAGTAATCTTTAATGTGAGTACAAAATATTTATATAAATTTTCATTTATACCTTTCTTATAGTGACGTGTGGGTTGAGAAAACTCGTCCCGCACCCGACCCAGACCCGCGCGACCCCAATCTGAGTGCAGAACTGGGGTTCTATGCACTCAGATATGCATTTCAAAACAGGTATAGAATCTGTTAACTGGAAATCTGTTAACAAGAATGTTCTGAATTACAGGAAGGCTATCTCCCATAGAATACATTTTAATCAAATTATTAAATTTTTTTAAACAAATTCCTTTTTCTCTGTAAAAATAAAACAGTACCTTGTGCTTGACCCAAACTAAGATATAATTAATCCTTATTAGAGGTAAAAATCGTCTTCGCCCATTCGCCATCTAAAACCTGAAAAATTGCTGTTTTAGCCTATGGGGGACCTCCTAGAACCTATTTGGAGTCAATTGGTGGACTTTGAAAAATCTAATTTTTTTTGGTTAAAACAACATTATATAAAATATTCCTTTGATTTGTACGATTCGATTTTGGCCGAATATGGACCTATTCGACCAAAAAAACTTAATTTTTTTTTTGAATTCGAATTTCTAACTTAGTGTTCTTCAGAATACCAAAACGGAGGCAATACAAAAGTGAGAGTTTAGACAAAAGGGTAGTTTGTCTTTAATTCAATTAGGATTTCTGCTTACTGGACTGGAAGGCAAGTTATTAAGCACTGTGAGTGAAATACCCCAGTGTGGGATGTGCCCAGCTGATAACTGGCTCCATGCAGTTAGTCTTGCCTAAAGCTACATATACTTTGATTCCTTTTTTTTGCAAGATCTGGGATATTTAATGGCTTGCTCTCTGTAACAACAGGAAGATTTAGACCTACGTATTGGAGAGGTGTGGTGAAAAAAAAACTGTTCAAGCTTGATCGATCACTGTAGGGTGCATATTTTCTTTTTTATATTACATTCACTGATAAATCCTAGACAATACACACTGTGAGTCATGCCTCAGGCTTTTTAAATGCAGCATTCGGTACTCACTTTGCTGTTTGGTTTAGCTATCAATACAGAATGAAAATAATGCTTGAAAATGTTATACAATAGCTAAGTGTAAAATTATCCAGTAACTACCAAACAGCATGTTACAGACAACAGAGTAAAATATTTACAGTCTTCACTGATTCTCATTAGTCAGTATTAAAATTCCTTTTCAGAGGAATGCCATTAGAAAAATTGGGTATACCGTAAGTACTTGTAAATATTGCCCTTCGGAAAAATGCATTTTCATGGGAAAGTTGTAAAATATGCAGCCCTTATAATGTTTTCCTATCTTGTATTATCAAACTAATATAAATACTATACAGGTATGGGACCTGTTATCCAGAATGCTCAGGACCAGGTGTTTTCCAGATAAAGGGTCATTCTGTTATTTGGATCTCCATTCCTTAGGTCTACTAAAAATCATCGTAACAAACCCAACAGGATTATTTGCCTCCAATTAGAATTAATTATATCTTAGTTGGGATCAAGTACTGTTTATTTTTAATAGATCCAATACCTGTTCATTCAGGGTCGGACTGGGGGGACCCCCCCTTCGCTACCCCTGCTGCACTGGCTCGTTCGCTGCATCTCTGTGCCGGCGTGTTCGGAGCGTCTCTGCGCATACACGTGGCGCCGCGTTTATGCGTATGCGACCGGCTCCTTGGTTGTGCGCATGAAATTTTTTTTAGCCGTGACCTCCGATAAAGGGGCTGATATGGGTATGGACCTGGGCCGGTCGGGCCCACAAGAACCGGGGGCCCACCGGGTTTTTTCCCGGTGTCCTGCTGGCCCAGTCCGACACTGCAAACATTCTTAGGGAATTCTTCCTCTGGGTTACAACCTGACTGAAACCAGGGAGAGGTTTGGCAATATTAAATTATTATGGAATATATGCTTTTTTTATTTTTTAAGTATTAGGGTTCAGAGTCACCCCGATGGATGAGGGGGACTCTACTATCTTTATTATAAAATCTTTGCTTTAATTGCAATATTATACAGGTATGGGTCCTGTTATCCAGAATATTCCAGAGGTTTTCCAGATAAGGGATCTTTCTGTAATTTTTATCCTTAAAAAAAAAAACCTGAAATAACCCAGATAGGATTGTTTTGCCTCCGATAAGAATTAATTACATCTGAGTTTGGATCAAGTAGAATGTACTGTTTTATTGATACAGAAAAAAATAAATGTTTAAAAATTTTGCATTGTTTGAGTCTATGGGAGATGGCCTATCTGTAATTCTGAATTTTATGGATAACGAGTTTCTGGATAATGGATCCTATACCTGTCTTAATATTTCCTTTGAGCCTTTATCTATATTCTTCCTCTAAGTGACCCTTCCGATACTTGGAGGGCCCATTGGAAATGTATTTTCTGTTTTACTCTAACACTGGCTGCAACAAGACCAAAACAACCTGCTGTAAATCGATCTTTAAAGGGAAAGACAATTCAGAAAATTATGAAGAGCATGAAAAATGGTTATTGCAGCTGTTGAGTGTTTGAAAAATGTATAAATGTGATTAAATACATATATAAGCATAAAATAGTAAGTTAAATAGTAAGTTAGTTTGAAACACGTCCATCAAGTTCAACATTGGAACTCTATTATACCCTGCCTAACTGCTAGTTGATTCAGAGGAAGGCAAAAATCCCCATCTGGAGCCTCCAATTCCTCAGAGGGGGAAATAATTCCTTCCTGACTCCAAAATGGAAATCGGACTAGTCCCTGGAACAGCTTGTACTATGAGCTATCTCCCATAACCCTGTATTCCCTCACTTGCTACCCCAGGTGCATGACTTTACATTTATCAACATAGAACCTCATTTGCCACTTAGCTGTTGGCAGTTTGTCAAGATCCTGTTGCAAGGGTGCCACATCCTGGATGGAATTAATTGGGCTGCATAATGAAAGAGGAAGAGAAGGTGAAGTTCCACACACTAGATTTTAATTAAAAATCTTTATTAATCCATGTTAAGAACACACTACATGGTTAGCTTCAGGGCCGGCCAGATGGGCCGGGCACCCCAGGCAAGTGGTCAGCTGCGTCGCCCCCCTTCACTGTGCGCGCCCATACGTGACCGCGCACATACTTAAGCACACACATGTGCGCTGGAAGCAGTCTCACAGCACACACCACCCTGCTGGACAGGGGTAGGCAGCACTTAAAGGTACGTGCCAGGCGCCCCCCAAGCTTTGCGCCCTAGGCACGTACCTACTCTGCCTACCCCTAGTTCTGGCCCTGGTTAGCTTTTTCTTTTAAAAACTAAAACGCTTGGCAGGCATTTAGGTAGTGAGATTTAGGGGGGAGGGTGGGTTTGAAGAAAACTTTAGCAAAGCAATAAAATGTGAGATGAAGAACAATTTTTACCTTGTTTTACCTGATTCCCTAGTATGAAGATCAATAAATCAGCCGTGCCTCTGTCACTGAGGAGGTGTACACTACAGAAAATATATCTTTCTTTCTTTCTTTCTTTCTTTCTTTCTTTCTTTCTTTCTTTCTTTCTTTCTTTCTTTCTTTCTTTCTTTCTTTCTTTCTTTCTTTCTTTCTTTCTTTCTTTCTTGCCTGTGCTGTAGTAAAGAAGGTCATGAGCCATATGAGTTGAGGTGAGGTCACCAAGCAGATCTTTGCCCAATATGGCACCTTAGTCTTAGCCACATATCAATGGGATACACCATCTGACAGGGCCATACAAAGACAGATAAGCTGACTTGGTGTGAGGCTGACAAATCGAGGTCACGTTGATCATTTTTCACTGATAGTTCTGCTTATGTAAGTAATTGTTACTTGAAGTTCATAAACCTGACTGTTTTGCCAACCTGACTGTCCCTTCTTAACCTGTCAGAGTTTCTAATGCTAACAGACTACTGCTGCACAAATATGGCAGCCCCCTGATAGAGGAACAGGCTAGTAAGAAAGGTAATTTAAAAGCATCAGGCAATGCGGAGGGGTAGGTCGGACGAGGAGGCTTGTGGTTGGCCAAATCGCTCCAGAAGCAGAAGACAGGCTTGCCCGGTTTCAGACTTTTGAAAACTGGGCAGACATTTTCTGTAAAAACCTGATTGTTGGAAACCCTAGCCAGAAGTCATGGGGTATAGAGGAGTTCTGTATTTAAGGCTAGTGCGAGACAATGCGGATATCGGCTTGCAGATGAACTCAAATTAAATCAGCTCCTCCGCTGCTTAATGTGCCTGCACCCAGATACATTACCTCGGCTCGGGTGCAGGCAGACAGGGTGGATTTCAGCAGTAAATGCTAAAAGTTTCAGCTCTGAAATCCACTGCTTCTGTCTGGCACTAGCCTTACACCTGCCTGAACTTACTCAGCAGCCAGGGAAATGCCTGGTTTTAAAAATTTTATTTGTTGTAAGATAAAAAAAAAAATCTTTGCTTAGGGTAAGGGAAAAGGGTAATCACCAGGTAGCATGCTGCATGTTACTGATCTTACTAACAAACTTTGCATCTTGTGTTAAATTGCCCTGTATATTTGATAATCTACTGGTTCTAGCATTGCTTGTAGCACCAGTAAGGAATTTCTCAGCTTTGTTTTCCTGTGATTTATCTCATTTGTCCACAAGGTGGCACAGTTCAACTGAAAACAATCCAACAGTTCAAGCAGCCAAAACAAGGCCAATGCTGCTGCAATAGTCGGAAATCTTTCTACCTAGATTTTGTGCGGCACTGCCACCTGTGCAAAGCAAGGACTGAACTCCATAAGGAGAACTGTCATTAGTTCATGGTTTGCGCCATCCCACTAACCTCTCCTCGTTTTATCCCCTACCTTCTCTTATCTAATTTTATTCCATCTCTTGCCACTTATGGGGTAAATATACCTCCCTTTCTGACACAAGCTCACTTAGCTGAGGTTATCTAGAAAATGTATATAAACACTGACCATCACTAATTTCTATTTTAATGTTATCTGGAAAGAAGAGGGACCTCAAGTCACAGAATATATTACTTTACAAGAAAATAAGGTGAGGGAGGTGTTGGTTTACTCTGTGAGTTCAAGGAGGGGTATAAAATTGATCCCTGCTGCACAATTAGTCTGCCATGATTTCCTTTCAGTCTGTAAAAGCTCATTTTATTTTGCCCTAGATGCACCACCCTGTCTCATTTTATTTCACCCCACTCCCTTCCAACCCTTGCTTATACACTGGGTCATTGCCATTATTTCCTTGGAAACCTGGTGGGGTGTGGGTGGGGCTGTAGTGCAAACAAATCCAGAATAGTCACCATATGCTGACACTGAACTACAATTTACATTAACCTTTCACAAGCAGGGATGTGTTAACAGGCTGTTGAACTTCAGCAACAACTTCTGGGCTGCTTGGTGCAAATGTTATTAATGGGGAAGAAAGATAAGAGAGTTTTTTTTTCCAGAACATATTGCATTCCTAGTAATGGCTGGAGAACCACAAGTTGAATCCTAAGGGTCTGGCCACATGGGCAGATTCGGGGAGATTAGTTACCAGGCGACAAGTCTCCTCTTTTTTGCAGAGACTAATCTCCTCAATGTGCCTTCCGCCGGCTAACGTGTAAATTGCCTGGGGGCAGGCACACGGAAGTCGCCTGTAATTGCCTCACGCGGAAACTTAGGGCGACTTTGGAAAACAAAGTGCTTCGTGTGCCTGCTCCCAGGCAATTTACATTTTAGCAAGGGAAGGCAGATCGGGGAGATTAGTCACCGCAAAGAAGAGGAGATTTGTCTCCTGGCGACTAATCTCCCCGAATCTGCCCGTCTGGCCAGACCCTAAGAGCCATTTCAATATGGATGGCACCGAACCCATTATTTTGGATTGGGCCAAACCCCCGAATCCTTTACGAAAGATTCGGCCGAATACCGAACCCAAATCAGAATCCTAATTTGCATATGCAAATTAGGGGTGGGAAGGAGGAAACCTTTTTTACTTCCTTGTTTTGTGACAAAAAGTCACACAATTTCCCTTCCCGCCCCTAATTTGTATATGCAAATTAAGATTCGGTTCCGCCGGGCAGAAGGATTTGGCCGAATCCTGCTGAAAAAGGCCGATTCCTGGCCGAATCCAAGACCGAATCCTGGATTCAGTGCATCCCAATACAGTATCAGAAAGGAAGTTTTAATACAGGAAATATTAAATATACTTTTAACTCAACATTGGAAGGCCCCACCCCAATATAAACAACCCAATTAACAAAATTACATGGTTTTAATTGAGACTAGGACATTTATAAAGCATTTTGGAGTGGAAAAAAAAGCAGAATATCTGTTAGTGGGTATTAAAATGCATTAAGGAGTAAATGCCATAAAAGAGTGCGCCTGAAAATGTGATTTCCTTAAATATCCCCTAGCTCTTAGGTAAAAGAGGCACCATCAGTCTTTTGATTAGGGGAAGAAACAGTAGGAAGGGAAATACAGAGGTAAGGAAAGAAATGAAAAAAGGATGAAGGATGCAGCTTCTGCTGAGTTTATGTACTACCTGTCTAGCACCACTAAGTGGCGCTGATCCTCTGCGACATTCATGGTTTACACAAAGTAAAGTAAAAGATTTTAACGAAGGATTTTAAACAAACTACTTTCTTTCTGTTTATGAAACAGGTGGCCATACAGATTTAAGTTGCCAAGTGAAATCCTTTAGACCAAGTCCCCAGCTTATCTGCTCATGTATGGGGGCCCTCCGATGGGGCTATCCAAAAATCGGCAGGTTTGATTTTCACCTTAGATCAAGGACCACAACGTCTTATTGATGCAGTTCACACACCACCAGCCCCAGATAAGCCCGATATTGCCCACCTTCAGTGGGCTTATTAGGGTTAAAGATACACTCATTCGGCGATCTTGCCAAATTAGCAGTTTTTATAAAGTGTAGCCACCTTAAGTTAAGGAGCTCAGGCAGATGTGTACACCTCACGGCTTATATGTACTTGGACACAAGGTGCAAAGCACTGGTATGCCGAAGACACAAGCTCTTTCTGAATGACCTAGCTTTATCGGTGAGCCTTTTCCTACTTAAACTATTTTGATCCCCCAGAAACAATGGTACATTTCGGCAGTATCAAACTTTTTTCAGTTTGTCCACTGGTATCACTGACACCAGTTCACTTATTTGAACAGTTGGTAATTATAATAAACTAGTGCCCACTCTATAACAACAGGATTTCTATTTTGGTCTCACACTTTAACAGCTGCCGGACTTCTCTACTAAACTATACTCCTATACGTTAGCCTTATGCCTAAGCATTCTTGCTATGCTAGAGGAATATTCCATTACCAGCTCTTTACTGTTTGCTGTGTGTTTCTTCAGCTCTGGGAATTGTAACCATTTGCCTATTACATACCTCCCAACTGTCCCTTTTTCGGAGGGACAGTCCCTCTTTTGACAGCTCAACCCGCAGTCCCTCATTTGTACTGGAAAGTTCCTCTTTTCTATGCACTGAACAGCCAGAAAAAGAAACAAAGTTTCTCACTTAATTGGCTTTTAGCAGAGAGCCCAGAACAGCTAACAGGTGCAAATAAGATACTTTGTAACAATTTTGAGACACAAAAACACAGTTTAGATAAGGAGAAATATTTTCAAACTTTCATAGCCTGCCAAATTTTGTAAAACAAACATGGTAATTAGGGGGTGTGGCTACAGAAAGGGGTGTGGTCAACAAATTGCTGCGCTACGTGCGGGAAAAAAAATTTTTGTCCCTCTTTTTACTTCCAAAATGTTGGGAGGTATGCTATTACCTCCTGACCTAATGCTTTCTGGTTTTTCCCAGACACCTATTTAAACAGAAAGCCACAAACCTTTCAGCACACTCGCTGTAATTATAATAGTGATATGAATTCTTAAGGCATCACCCAAAGATCTCCAAAGTTCTAGGCTGAATACATCAACACTCTAAAAGGATTCAGGCAGCACTCTATTAGCATTAGTTGCAGCCAACAGTCAAGGCAAGGCTCTCTTCTAGACATAGGATATACTATGTGTTTCTCCAACGCTATTTCATTATTTTCAAATGTTTCTTATGAGACTGTCCGTTTATGCCATACTATACCAGGAATACAAACACAAATGAAAAGATTTTGTTATGATGACAGAGTCCACCAGGAAGCTAATTGCAGAGATGCATTTATACACTCAGGTCTCTAAAGAACAATGCGTATCTGTCTGTAATGACATACAGTACATACAGTTGTTTTCAGATTAATAGCAGTGTGTTTAAAAAGTAAATAAAGCTCCAAATCCTTATAATAGTTTTTATTTCTATACCCACAAATGCATTGAGAACACTGCACATTCTATTCCAAATCAAAACATGAAGAAAATGAAGAAAATGAAGAAATTTGTGTTATTCCTTTACAGAAAGTGAAGAAAAGGGAATATTAGGCTGTTCCAAAAAATAGTCGTGTCTGTATTCTTATTTACAAACTCAAACATTCATTTTATAAACTGAAAAATATTTCGAGATTTTGCTTCCCTTTGAATCACTGAACTAATATTAAGTTGGATAAGCAGTGTGTTGCATGGATTCCACAGATCTTCTGCATTTCTTGGACTTGCCCCAGACTTGGCTAAGACTTTGCCGATTGTCATTCTTCTATCCATTCGAAGGGTAACTTTCTGGTTTCTTTATTTGTTTTCCCCCTCTCCAATTAACTTTTTAGTCAAAGTACTCTGTTCTTCTGAACAATGTCTACTAGTACAAGGAAGTAGTAGAGGAAGGGTCTCCAAGAGGAACGATAACGTTCAATACGTTCTCTTAATAAACTTGGGTGCCTGTGCTTCTTAACAAGGAACAGTATATCTATTGAACAGAATGGTACTTTGCACATGCATTGTGGTACCCAATTCAGTGCTCTTCTCATGATAATTAAATTCTGGAGAAAAATGCTGTGTTGTGGGTTTAAAAAAACATAATGTGTTTTGCCAGAAAATTGCACTTTACACACTACTCTGGATTTTTTAAATGATCTTTCAGAAGTGTATGTGTTGCAGTCATTAGTGGCCACAGAAAGATACATTTCAAAGCGCTAAAATAACAATGTTACCAATAAACTAAATTCACCAATTAAAATGCATTTATTGTACAATGCTAACAGGACTACTGTATACAGTATATCATTCCTGATATACAGGCATTATATCCAGCATTTATCTGGCACAGTTCCCCTGCTGAGAAAGAACTTGTTACACCCTCCTCCATTAATATTGAGAAACCCCAGAGTTAACCTCTGAATTGTGTAACGTGCGTATGAGCAAATGTTTATCCATGGCGGTATCAGCAGATACATAGAAGTAAAATAGTATTATTTGCATCAGTCACCAGGGCACACAAGCTTTACAAATCATAAATATTTTATTTCTGGCATTTCAGAACAGCATCAAATTCCTTTTTCAAAGCAATTTTAACTGCAACCTGAAGATCTGTGGAAGCAAAAGGCACAGCTCTGTCCATTCATTGGTTCATGGAGCCTAGCAAGTTTGTATGCCCTTGGGTTGTGGGTTTGCACAGTGAATTGTACAAACCAGGGGACCATGGACTCTAGTGCTCATTGTAAGGATGTTTAACAATCAATTTTAACTGGGTTAAGATTGTAACTGGTGCCTGGGGAGACCAACCTACACCACTGGTTAGGGGGCCCTCACCAGTCATAGTTACTCCACTGATAACAACAGAAAGTGATTTTTCACTATTATTAAAATATACATTCATAATATAGGCAGAACTGAATTAATTCAGACATTGGTTGCTATTCAGGTGCAAATTTGCACAGTCTTGATAAATGGCTCATTCTTAGTGTTTCTTTCTCTGCAACAAAGGTTAAACTCAATTAACGTAGTGTATGTCTGTTTCTTACCAACAATGTCTGTTACTATATGATATTGCCATTAAGAGCGTGGGAGCATATTGCTTTGAACACCTAACACAAAAGAAGTGCAGCTTACTATGTATTCCACATTTCTTCTGTACCAAGACATTGAGCCAGTAATAGAACAATTTTCCCATAACTAATTACATGTAAATGAGGACAGTTTTGTCTAACCTACAGTATATCTATATATATATATATATATATATATATATATATATATATATATATATATATATATATATATATATATATATATAATATATATGCACATAATCAGCATTATAATAATTATGAATTTGTGACCAAATGACTATGAAAATGGTAGGGTGTTTGGTCTTATCAACCAATAACTCTAATCATGGAGTCAAAAGGAAGAAAAGAATTGTAAGAGTTTTTAAAATCTGTACATGGCCTTTATAAAGTGCCATAACAGGAAGAGAACACTAAGTTCTTCTACAGTCTGTTTATAATCATCAATTACATGAAAGGCGAAAGCACTTATACCACTTCTCCTGCATGCTGAGTTTTATATACAATTATTTTCTTAGGAAAATAAATGGCTGGCTTCCTAACCCAAGGACATGAGAGAATATTGCTTCGGGAAGAAACTGCTTTTGGTTCACTTCACTGACCTATAATAGCATGATATGTTGTGAAAAGGAGGGGTACATGTCCAGTGTTCTTGTCATATATATATGTAAAGTTCACATTAAGGGTTACTGAACAATAATTAGTAAGTTGCACAGGCTTCTGCCTGTTAAAGGCAGGTAATGAGTTTAGCACTCTCCCATGGATCTCAGGCTGCAAGTTGGTGAGCTGCATATTCAAGAGCCTGTGAGTAAACAATTTCTAAACAGTTTAATTCTAAGGGTAAGGCCACACGAGGAGATTCGGGGAGATTTTGTCGCCTGGCGACTAATCGCCTCGTCTTTTGCTCACTGAGGCAACTTTGGGCGACTATTGAAAACGCATCGCCATGTGTGCATTAGCACAGGCGACAAAATCTCCCCGAATCTCCTCGTGTGGCCGTACCCTTAGGGTTCATACTCACCAGCGTCTTTACCTAAACTCCTCTGAGTTCAGTTTAAATTAGTTCAGCTGCAGGGGAGCTCAAGCCCATACACAGCCAACTTTCATTATGGGCACATACTCACAATGCCACATGTAAGCAACGCATGCAGGAGGAAAGCAGCATGTTGAGTTTCACCTGCATTCAGTGCATTGCTGATGAGTATTATGTCTTAATTTTTTTGGTGGGGAGGGGGTTCAGCTGGCACAAGGCCTAGGCCGTTACCTTCTACCTAAATAACTGCTGTGTTTAACGTGTGCAAGAAAAGTAAAAGTTTCTTTTGTGGGGTATTTTTTTTTCCTGTTTGGTGCAAAGCTTTCTTAATACAGTTAAACTCACAGCTGATGTAAAAACTGCTATATTCCTTAAAAGCAGACCAAGGCATCCGCCCCCCCAACCCACACCAAAAAATAAAAAATATTATGCCTAGCAGATTATTTAGGACCCGAGAGAAGATTTAACACCTCTGATCCCCAACCAGTGGTTCGAGAGCAAAATATTTCTCAGCAACCCCTTGGATGTTGCTCCCAGTGGCCTCTTTGAATTCTTACTTTGGAGGCAAGTTTTTGTTGCATAAAAACCAGGTGAACTGCCAAAAAGAGCCTCCTATAGGCTGACAGTCCACATAGGGGCTACCAAATGGCCAATTACATCTCTTATTTTGCACCACCCAGGAACATTTTTCATGCTTGCGTTGCTCCCCAACTCTTTTTACATCTGAATGTGGTTCACTGCACAAGTGATGTCACTGTGACATCACTAAGCTCCGTTTATAACTGATGACATCACTAAGAACCATTTATAAGGCTATAATGCACAAAAGCCATGAATATCTTGTAAATTATATCCTTATAAATGGCGAGTTCTGATGTCATCAGTTATAAACGGTGAGTTCTGATGTCATTTCTGTCGCATGATTCACTAAAACTTGTGTATTATAATAAATAAAGTACCCCAGTTGTAAAATATGAGGATATAAGAAGTTACCTCGGAGTTCCATGACCTGTATAAAACACTCGGCCTTCAGCCTCGTGCTTTTATATGGTCATGAAACTCCATGGTAACTTATAATATCCTTATATTTTACAAGAGGGGGTACTTTATTCACTATATAATTTACAGGATAATCATGGCTTTTGTGTATTATATAGAGATAATAAGCTCTGTATATACAAGCCAACAGTTACCCTATTTAGTGCAAGAAATAACAAGAACCATAGAAAATGTCTTGATTAAAACAATAGGCAAAAATACATTCTGCCTCAAAACCACATGCATTGAGATCATGTTGAAAAATGGTTTCAAATTTGGATGAAACCAAATGTCAGAAATGGGCTGAGGGTCACAATACAGGAGAGAGAGAGGTCATTCCATCTGCACCATATTAGAAAAGATTATGAGTAGACTAAATATAATGGCTCGGCATTAAGAAGCATACCTTTAAAAATGATTCCACGGTACAGTTAAACTACATATGTAAATTCTAAAATATCTAATATGTTCCTCCTTATCATATGAGTTAATTCTACTACCCCAGTTTGCTCCTAATTCCCATAATATACCTGATTGCTCTGTATATCCTTATGCTCCATGCCAGCAGTATTGCATTCACTTGAATGGCTGCCCCCATGGCTACACAGCAGCTTATTTATATAAACTATAATAGTTTTTCTGAAGCAAACACACCAGTTTTACCAGTGCAGCACAACAGTATTTTATATTGTCAAGGCACAAAAGAACGCTCTGCTTGCAGAAGAATGTATGGGTGGGTACTAACATACAGGAAATGAGTTTGCATTTACTAGTGTTGAGTGAAGAAGGCAAAAGTGAAACCATTAGATTGAACACTTCCCATGTCCGTGGCTGTAACTAGACACACAAGCTTCTTAGAAACAAAATGAATTGACACAAAAGAACCAACATTGTAACCCATCCCATAAAAATATACATGTAATTTCTGGGTTTTTCCTTGTAAATAATTCCTACATACCTAATTTTTGTGTACTTTTCTGTATTCTCCTTGGATTACTTGTTGAAGTTTACAGTTAACACATCTTCAGCCTAACTATCCAGAACTACCAATACCAACTATCCCTGTACATTAAGGGGCAGATTTAACAAGGATCGAATTGAAAATTAGAATTTTTGAATTCAAATGTGTAATTCGACTAGGGAATAGTCCCAATTCGATTTGTGTTTAAAGAAAAATGTGTTCTCTCTGCTATCTTACCCTGAACTACCTCACTTTCTTTCCACCCCCTATACACAAAGTAATATAGTGAATAAAGTACCCCCTATTGTAAAATATAAGGATATTATAAGTTGCCGAGGAGTTCCATGACCAAATACATGGAAGTTGCAAGAGTTACTTCTAATATCCTCATATTTTTCAACAAGGGGTACTTTATTATAATACACACGTTTTAGTGAGTCCTGTGACATCACTGAGCTTCGTTTATAAACTATGACATCACTAAGAGCCGTTTATAAGCATATAATTCACAGGATAGTCTTGGCTTTAGTGTATTATATAGACATAATGAGCTCTGTATATACAAGCCAACAGCTGCCCTGTAAACCATAGAAATTTCTTAATTAAAACAATAGGCAAAGATACATTCTGCGGCACAACCCTATGCATTGAGATCATGTTGAAAAATAATTTAAAATATGGACTAAACCAAATATCAGAATGGGCTGAGGGTCACAATACAGGAAAGGTAATTCCATCTGCACCCTATTAGAAAAGATTATAAATTTAGTATATTTAGTAGACTAAATATAATGGCACTGTATTAAGAACCATACCTCTGAAAATTATTCCACAGTACAGTTGAACTACATATGTAAATTCTAAAATATCTGATATTTTCCTCTTTATCATCTGAGTTAATCCTACTACCCCAAGTTTGCACCTATTTCCCATACTGAACACCAGCAGCACTGCATTCATGGGTAAAGAATTTTGAGTTGATTTTACTTTAATTAGACTAGGGGATAATCTATATTTAATTTGATTTTTAAAAAAAAAAAATCGAAATTCGAATTTAGAAATTTATCATGTACCATCCCTTTAAGGGCTAGTCCACACGGGGAGATAGCGACGCGTTTGCGGTCGCGGCGACAAAGCGCCGCGACAGTCGCCGCGACTGGCGCAGGCGACAGTTTTGTATGGGCGCCTATGTAAAAACGCCTGTGCTAACCACACGAGGCGATGCGCTTTTCAACAGTCGCCTGAAAATGCCTCGCCAGGCTTTTTCAGGCGACTGTTGAAAAGCGCATCGCCTCGTGTGGTTAGCACAGGCGTTTTTACATAGGCGCCCATACAAAACTGTCGCCTGCGCCGGTCGCGGCGACTGTCGCGGCGCTTTGTCGCCGCGACCGCAAACGCGTCGCTATCTCCCCGTGTGGAATAGCCCTAAGAATTTGACAATTTGCCATCTAAAACCTGCTGAATTGGTGTTTTAGCCTATTGGGGACCTCATACAATCAATTTGGAGTCATTTGGTGGACTTTTGAAAAAAACATTTTTTTGTGAAAAAACTTGAGTTTGCAAGTTCACCTAAATATAAAAAATTCAAATTTTTTACAAAAATTTCGATTTGTCGTTTCTTTTTCGAATTTCGAGTTAGTTTTTAGTTCGTTTTATTCTAACAGTATATTTTATAGAAGTCAAACTGATATTTGCTCGTTATGCAGTGAGACCACTTTACAAGCCAGCAGGTTTATTGTTTAAATCTATCACCATTTTTCAGTGTTGCTCCCTTTTATTTGTTTTTGATGTTCTAGTCTATTCAGGATATTTTACTTTTCTGCCCTTTTTATTTTCATAAAATAAAGACTATAAAGTCTATTCAAGCAATGCCGAAGTTCATTCATTTCCCTAGGCACATTACCACTCCTGGCAGGCATGCATATGTGAACCCCTCAAACTGGTGGAATGGATCTGTGTTCCTTTAACTTATAAGTAGGGGGATACTGACCTTTTGTAAACTACTCTGTAATCAGCAGCAGGGGTGGGAATTTATAAAATAATATTGCTAGGGTGCCTATGAGCATGCACTGCATTCAGACAGTGCAGTGCTTTATGGAAATCCCTTACACAAATACCTGGTGGGGTGGAGGTGTCCATACAATACATACACAAATATACTGTAGTTTTATGCATTTGGCATATTTTGGCTCCATAATCAGTGATTGAATTTCCACTATGCTCTCAAACATGTAATTCTGGCAAGATCAACGAAACTGATAAAAGTTGCTTATTCCCTATTGCACTATAGTCATGTAGCGTTGTCCTTATGATTGTCTCAATGTGTTTTAGTTTCTTCCTAGACACCGAACTTCTGTTTATACGTACATTATACAGCAATCCCAGTCAGACTGCAAATACGAAACAAATCTACTGTATCTAAGTCGGAAAATAATAAGTTTTCTTTAGCTTAGTCACATTTTTCCTTTTTGTAAACTAAATCTTGCAATGGAAGGAATGAGCCATAAGAAAATTCTTTACTGGGTTCTTTGCTGGAGATCAACTCTAAATGCACTTGCTTTAATATCATTAAAAGGGAATCGATTATTTTACAGAATAAAGGCCTAGCAGTGTATACACAGCATATAGTGCACTGTGGTGTCCTTAAAGGGCGTGTAAAGGCAAAAAGATAAAATCCAATTCTTACTTTCTTTAATGAAAAAGAAACCTATTTTCAATATACTTTAATAAAAAAATGTGTACCGTTTTTATAAGAACCCTGACTGTATGCAGTGAAATTCTCCCTTCATTTACTGCTGTGGATAGAAATTGTCAGATGGTCCCTAACTGCTGAGCAGGGAAACAATCATACTTATGAACAGCAGGGGGAGCTCCCGCCTTACTTCCCAGCCATGCAGAATTCAAGCAGCTTTGTTTATGACAATCCCTAAGCAGCCCAGACCACACTGAGCATGTGCACAGTCTTAGTCTTGCAAAGATGTTTAACAAAGTTACAAGATGGTGACCCCCCTGTAGCCAACTTTGAAAGCATAAATTATTTGTTTGATTGGGCTTGTGGTGCAGTAAGTTCATGTTTATGTTTAGTATACAAAATACAGCATTTCTAGCTTTATTCTATTTTAGTCTTTACATGCCCTTTAACCTTACAGCAAGTTGCAGATAAAACTTGTACCTGTGAAAAAATTTATAATGAAGCCAGTGTAGTCTAATTCCAGTAAAATTCTCAATGGATCAAATGAAAGTGAGTTTAAAGCTGGCCATAGATGTACAGATTTTCAACAGATCCAATCCACATCGTGAGACCAAGATCTTCTGAGAACCATCGTACGAACGTTCGAACTGTCCATCAACTAAAACGACCAATTTACCAGGAAAACAAAGGGGAGCTGCCTGCTTGGCCCTGCAAACATCCATAGATTGTACTGGGACCGACAAAGATTTTTTAACCTGGCCGATCAATTTCCTGGCAGATGTCGGACGAAAAATCGTAAGATGTACGATCGTTTGAATCCCACTAACCGCACGATAATTTGACGAATCGGTCGGGCTGCGCTGAAATCGGTCGTTTCGCAAAGAAGAATCGTCGCGTCTATGGGGGCCATTACACTGGCCAGACCAAGGATGTTTTTGGCATAGATGGCCAGCTTGAATATATTGCAATTAGGGTTTCCATCTTTTCTGGAAAAAAATACCAGCCTTCCTATATATTTATCTTCTTTCCCTATTAATAACATTGGGATCAACAATCATTTTTATTGGCCAGGCCGGTAAAATACCGGCCAGGTGGCAACCCTAGTTGCAATATATGGATACAAATAATCCTTATTTTGTTTAAAGGGAAGGATGTGCTTAGTAGTTTTTTGCTAAAACGTCTGGAAACATTGATATGGGTAAATGCATCTTCTTTCTTCTCTTTGCTCAGGTGCAGTAAGCCATATCAAGCAATAAACCAGCACACAGACTGTGTGAATACGTAACAAATGCACTTCATCTAAGCAGGAAAATAGTATGCTTTCTTTGGCTTAGTCACGTATTATTCTTTTGTAAACAAAATCTTCCGATGGAAGGAATGAGTTATAACTAAATTCTTTACTAGGGTAATTTGCTGAAAATCGACTAATCTCCCCGAACTGCCTTTACACCGGCTAGAATGTAAATCGATGGCGGGGTGGCACTCGGAGCGCTTCGTTTCCTCCGGATGACTTCCGAAAACGAAGCACTCCGAGTGCCATGCCGCAAGTGATATAGATTCTAGCCGGCGGGAAGGCAGTTTGGGGAGATTAGTCGCCCCGAAGAAGAGGAGATTTGTCGCCAGGCGACTAATCTCCCTGAATCTGACTGTGTGTCTCTGCCCTAAATAACACTATAAGGGAAACAGTTATTTTACAGAATAATCACCTAATTGTTATATACAATCCAACTACTTACATTATAGCAACCTGTAGAGATGTAACTATGTTTTCCCTTAACATCATTCCTTTGTTAGTGATAACAGTGATGTTTATAAGTGTTTGATATAAATTTACCCAATTTACTGTAAGCATGTGCCATTTGCGGTAAGTTTTTTTGCCCATTATAAATAGAAGTCAGTAAGTGATCAGGTGACGGGTGGTTCCCCTGAACATCAGTCCTAAGAAGGAAAAAGATTCTTTTATTTCCCACATACATGCTTTGATAAGAAGAGCCTAATAAAGAGTAAGGAGGCTGAAAAAGGTGGTATGTGTGTGGGGGAGCGATATAAACAGTAACAAATCTAGTTGACAGTGCAGGATATAAAATGTACTTAGCAAAAGAAAAAAAAATTCTCCTAGGGCTCGGTCACCATGCAACCTGAAGAACTGCATCCCTCCCCCTCTGAACATACTAATGCACATTGCATTAGAGCCTATGAGGCAAATTCACTAAGCGGCAGAAATATGCTAGCGACGCAACCTGGGGTTGGAAAAAGGTCTGGGGCTCAGAGGAGGAATGGCAGGAGTGCTGAAAACAGGAGAGGCAGAGGTCAGTCCAGGAAGCAGTCAAATGTAAACGGGAACAGGCAGAGGTCGGTCGAGGCAGCAGTCAGTTGTAAATGGGAACAGCCAGAGGTCAGCAGCGGGTATCAGACAGAAGAATAAAGCTGGCCATAGACGCAAAGATCTGATTGTACGAATCGAGGTTTTGTACGATTTTCAGACCGTGTCTGGAGAGTCCCGACATTTTCCGTCAGGCGGAGATCGGTCATTAGGTGGATCAGACAGGTTAAAAGATTTCTGTCCACTGCGGGTAATATTTCTGCATGTATTGCCGATCGTACGATTTTCAGAGGGAGACTGTCACCAGCTTTTGTCGGACATAACTTTTGTACGATTGCTGTCAGGCTCAGAACATTGGCTGATCAGTTCTTTTGTACTTTATTTGATCTGAATGGTTAGTGGCAGGTCAGCAGATGGGAAAAGTCCGATCATACGATGATTCGTACAATCAGATCTTTGCTTCTATGGCCAGTTTAAGGCTCAGAGTCTATACCAAAAAAGGTGCAGATAACTTCGCAAAGAACTGCAGGCCTTGGCATCTTATTAAAAAGAATAAGCATGCACCTTTGGTGGCAAAAGTGTGCCAAGATGCTTGCTGACAGTTATCCTGGCCTGGAGGGAAGATTCAGCAGGGCTTAGTGAGTGGAAGCCACCCTAAATAGTGTCCTATAGAGGAGAAAAGTCTTGAATGCTTGTTGATGAAACACTGAAATGTTGTTGAACTGTGTTCCTGCTGTCTTTTTGTTTGCCTAAAGATGTGATGTCCCTGTCTATATGCTTCAGATCCTATGCTTACCTGCCTACCATAGCTAATTCCCCCAAAAACGGTGCGTACAGGCAGCCAGCTTGTCACAGCACATACTGTATTAATGTATGGGAATAAAAGCTTTAAATGGTTAATTTTTTTCCTATAATAATTTTTTTTTACTACAAAGTATGTCCCACACACAGTATCTGTCATTAAGCTGCAAAAAAAAAATCAAGGAAACGTCCTGTCCTGCTTGGCATATATTGCAAATGTCAACACAGAGCAAATATTGGTTTGCTGAGGTTACAGTAGGAAGAGGGGAAATGACCTTGCATATTTGTGATTAGACCGCACCCTTAGCCTACTACATGTATTAAGCTATTTGTCTTCATATTTCAAAGGGCACCAAAGACCATATTCTTTATTCCCAAACGTTATTAAAATTAAAAACTGATATGGTTTAAAAAAAGTACATTTCAAGAGAAAACTACTTAAACTACTAAAAAACAAGAAGTATGTACAGTTTTCCGTAAAGAGTACAACAGACAGCATTCCATATAAATAGTGTGGACATATTTTCATGTACAGCCTAATCTAGCAATGAATTGGTAAATCTGCAGTACAACATTATAATATCTGATATTATAGATGGTGGGAGGTGAATGTTGACGAAAATATGATCCTTTTAAAAGAGTATTTTTTTCTTGTATAATATATATTGCAATATTGTCTTGCACCCTGTCGAGATCTATCTGTATGCAGTAAGTTTATATTATTGATTGATTTTCTACATAGCTGCATATAGTCCTGACTCAGTGACAGTCTTATTATTTATTCATGTGGTGTCAGCATATCCTGATCCCAGAAAATTCCTGATGTAGCTAGCGCAGACCAGCAAATCAACACTTCCCAATTCACTGCATGAAGTTTTGGCCATTCTTGTATTATCCCTTAAGGGCAGAGACACACGCTGCGATTCGGGGAGATTAGTCGCCTGACAACAAATCTCCTCCTCTTAGGGGTAACTAATCTCCCAGAACTGGCTCCCCTGCCTTCCCGTCGGCTAGAATGTAAAATGCCGGCGGAATGGCACTCGGAGAGATTCGTTTTCCGAAGTTGCCACACGCCACAGCGTGTCTCTGCCCTAATACACAATAGTCAATGATAGTAAAGTAAGGGCTAAACTTCCTGAGCACTTTTGTAAGATGTGTCAGATCGACAAAATACATCCGGATTGTGTCGCCTGGGTCAAAATATAATGAGATTGATAGACAAATCTGATGCATAAACTGCATACGACACAACTGTCAGATGTGAATGGTGCATAAAAATGAATGGTGACTTTTTTTTCTCATTGAAATATATAGACTGTCAGATGTAAACGCATGGAGAAAAGACTCCATCTTACTTTATCTAGTCCTTCTTTCTAGCCTAGGGGGTTCCGATTTGTAGCATCCTACAAAATCTCCTGCTGGTGCGTGCTGTTGCATGGGGGATGAAATAAAATCTAACCCACAAAATCTGCAGCCAAATCAAATGGTTGGTCTTTAGTACTATTAAATAGTATTTATGGTGAACACAGCAGAACCCATCTGAACTTTACATGTATTGTATTTAACCAGAAACTGGAAATGAAATAAGATTGTGCTCCATTACTTTCAAATCTGTTCATCCTATAGTTGCATCTTGTATGTAAACAAAAATGAAATAAGATTGTGCTCCAGCAGTTAACATATAATATACAGCATGGTGGCATAATGGTTAGCACTGTTGCTGTCCTACTGTACATTTGATTCCAACCTAAGTACCATCTGCAAGGAGTTTGTATGTTCTCCCTGAGTCTGCATGGTTATTCCTCTGGGTCGTTCGATTCAAAGGATTTTATCGTTCGATCGAAGGAATTATCCTTCGATCGTTCGATCGAACTATCTGCGCTAAATCCTTCGACTTCGATATTCGAAGTTGAAGGATTTTAATTCCTAGTCGAATATCGAAGGTTAATTAACGCTCGATATTCGACCCTTAGTGAATCAGCCCCTTAGTGCTCGTACTGATGCGCTCAAACCTGCTCTCCCCTGTCCACCACTCAGAACCAGGGGAGCGCAGAAAGGAATGTACACAACTCTTTTAAATGTCCTCCAAAATGTTGTGACAAGAACTGGTCAGATAATTTGCTGCAAAAGTTTTTATTTTTTTTTATTTTTTACTAAAGTCCAAAATTTTCTGATCGGAGTTTTAAAGGGGAAAATAATTTTTTTTGTTCTGTGAACAGCTGAAGAGCCGAAGCCGCGAACGGTGTCAAAGCCATATAAAGACCTGAAGCCACAAAAGGAGCCAAAGCTGAAGCCCCAACTTTGCGAAAAGACCCAAAGTCACGAAAGGAGATGAAGAAAACCAAAGAAGCTGCCATTGCTGAAGACATTGAAGAAGAACTTAAAGTAAGTTCCACTGAACACCAATGTGTTTTTTTTTATTTGAATATCGAAGTCGAAGTTTTTTTCATTGAATTTGGGCATCCTGCAGTCGAAGTAAAATCGTTCGACCGAACGATTTAATCCTTTGAATCAAACGATTCGAAGGATTTCAGCGATCGATCGAACGATTTTACTTCGACTTCCAAAAAAATGCTCTAAAAGGTCCCCATAGGCTTACATACTTCGTCAGGTTTAATTTGGCGAAGTATCGAAGTCGTAGTATCCTATTTAATGGTCGAAGTATCCAAAATTTAAATTTTTTTCCCTTGAATTCACTTCAACCCTTGATAGATCTGCCCCTATGAGTTGGAACATATACTTGCTCCGAAGGTGCTTAGCACTGTTTTTTTTTTTCCCATTCGTTTAAATGTTTGAATAGTTAAAAGGTTTAACGCCTATTTAGTAAATAAAGAAAATCTCATTAGGACAAAAGGAATAAAACAAATTGCAAACAATATATATATTCATGACAAAAGGAAAGAAAAGTGGAGTAACGTAAAGTAAGTGATTTGCAATTGCAAATGAAATCAGAATTTGTCCCTTTCTGCACTTCTAGTTCTGCCTCTTGAAACAACTGAAGCAGAAGTTGGCCTTGCATCCTTCTTCATATGGCTTCTTCTGTATCGTTTCAAAAGTCAGAACCATGAAGGCAGAGGACAGAAAGGGACAGACAGAAACTGCAATTAGAGGCATGTACTGTAGTGTTGTGTGTATATTTAGAGCCTGCCTTCACGTGAAGCTATTTGTTTGCTTTACAAGAAGTATGTGGACAGTAAAATATGTTCTAAATATACCTTTTAGTGCTGATAGAGCGGTGCTTGTTTTCAAAGCAGTTCTTGTAAAAGAAATTCAAGTGTTCATGAGACTGTGTGCTTTATAGGCAGCTGCAAACCATGCAAATGAATCTGTCTGAATCGTCACAAATGAAGCATGCAAAACTGTATTTTTAATATTTTAACATGTTAATTGTGCTTCCATTTGAAATTTCCAACAAATGTCAAGTGTGTGCTCATCAGCTTAATTGTATTAATATAAAATATAGCATAGAAAAGTCCTTATCTTTATTTTAACTATGCACTTAAGGCAGATTCACTAAGCTCGAGTGAAGGATTCGAATGAAAAATACTTCGAATTTCGAAGTATTTTTTTGGTACTTCGACCATCGAATTGGTTAAATTCGTTCGAATTCGAACGAAATCGAACGAATCGAACGAAAAATCGTTCGACTATTCGACCATTCGATAGTCGAAGTACTTGCCCTTTAAAAAAAACTTCGACCCCCTACTTCGGCAGGTAAAACCTACCGAAGTCAATGTTAGCCTATGGGGAAGGTCCCCATAGGCTTGCTAACCTTTTTTTGATCGAAGGATTTTCGTTCGATCGTTGGATTCAAATCCTTCGAATCGTTCGATTCGAAGGATTTAATCGTTCGATCGAACGAAAAATCCTTCGATCGATCGAACGAAGGATTAGCGCTAAATCCTTCGACTTCGATATTCGAAGTCGAAGGATTTCAATTCGAGGGTCGAATTTCGAAGTATTTTTAACTTCGAAATTCGACCCTTAGTGAATCTGCCCCTTAGTGTCAGGGCACCAATTAGATTCAGGAAGATTAGTCGCCCAATGACAAATTTCATCTTCCTCGGGGCGACTAATCTCCCCAAACTGCCTCCCGCTAGATAGAATGTAAAGTTGGAAACTTCAAGTGACTTCGGAAAACGAATCGCTCCGAGTTCCATCCCACCGGTGGTTTACATTCTAGCCGACAGGAGGCAGTTCAGGGAGATTAATTGCCCCGAAGAAGAGGAGGAGGAGATTTGTCACCAGGAGACTAATCTCCCCGAATCTGAGCATGTGCCCTGTGCCTTATTGTGTTTGGGGGTCCGTTTACTAAAGTGCGTTAAAAATATTCGCACAATATATAAACAGAATTTTCGCCAAATATGTTATCACCAGTTTACTAACCTGCGGTAAATATAAATTTGTGAATTTTCTTGCGCAAGAATAATTGTTCGCCAGTTATCGCATTTGCTGAAAATAACGCTACGTACACATTAACGCTTGGTTTACAGCGAAATGTGCTAAAGACAAAATTAACGCCAGAATATTCGCAAACTTTTACCGCCACCTATGTAGTGGCGTAAAAGTATTTTTTTTGCCAGAAAATTCTCAAGGGGCAGGAAATATCCCATAATACTGTTTTTTTTTTTACCCATCATTCTTTGCTGACAGGAGACAGATCTGTAGCTATTGCTGACAGGATGTTTTGGCTTCTGCTTCTATTTGCTGCAACAGCAGCAGTTTCAGCTCAGAGTCGTATTATTGGCAGCGGCATCACAGTCCAAGGATTCGTCAGCCTCTTCGCTTTTTTGGTTTCATTGTGATTGGCTACATTAAACTGTGCATTTCTATGAAGCAAAGAGATTGACTGGTATCATTTCTTGTTCCTATGATTCTATTGGCAGAAGGGTTTATATGATGCAGACATGTTTGATTGGTGTTACTCTGGTGATGTTGTTGGATGGTATTATCATCAGTCAATAAAGTTTATGAGTTTTGAAGATGCATTTCTGGCCATAAATGTCGCAGTAATAATTGCCATAATAACCGCCATAAAACAAGACTATTTTATAGCATAAATATTCGCAAAAACTGAATTTTTCGCCCGAAAATTCGCAACTCGCTAAAATTACCGCTAACGTAAGCTGGTTCCTTAACGTAGTTACCGCAAGTGATCGCAATGACTTCTGAGCGTATCGCTGTTTAGTAAACTTAGTCGCTGCGAATATTCTGGCATAAAAATATTCTCAGCGATAACATGCGGAAACTTAAAGTCAGATTTACCGCACTTTAGTAAACGGACCCATAGTCTTAATTAGTATTGTTATAGGATTTGTTACATGAGTTGATAGATACAGTGAAGATTAAGGGGCTGATTTATTGTCTCAGCAATCATTACTTTATTTACTGCTTTTATTCTGATTTTATATTTAACTATTTATTTTCTGTGCTACAAAGGTCAGTTTAAGTGCAGAAAATAATTAACAGAATTCTTTCTTCTCACAAGAACTACGCATCAGGGAGCAAGAATTCAGACAGGTTTTGGTGCAAAGGGCTTCGTCTGAGCTACATTGTGCACTAATACCCCATACCCAAATACAAACTGACACCTTTATTGGAGGTAACTTCATGTTCAATGGCAGCAGAACACTTTTTTTTTTTATATTTCATACCCCCAGAATACATATAAATGCAGAGCCTTTTACTTATGGCCCACAAAACAATTAACTGTCTTAACACGGTGCCAATTTCATGATTAATGCCGAAGAATATTAGAATTTCGAAGAGCTAACCTACTTGTTTCCACCATAAGACATAGTAGTGCCAAGTTTATATTTAATGTACAATAATGAGGCATATACATTGAATATACATACAAAAAACAACTGATAACCGATACAACAGATAGAAGGGGACCTGTCTAAAAGAACTTACATTATAAATTCAAAACACTGCTGAAGGCCATACCCCATACCCAAAGTGGCAAAAAGTGATAAAGGGGCAGATTTATCAAGGGTCGAATTTCGAATTTAAAAATACTTCGAAATTCGACCATCAAATTAAAATACTTCGAATGCAAATATCGAATTCGCTCTTTTTTTCATCGAGTTTGGCTATTCTGCGGTCGTAGTAAAATGGAACGATTAAATCCTTCGAATAGAACAATTCCAACGATTTTATCGTACGTTCGAAGATTTTTACTTCGACTTCAAAAACTTAGAAAAATGCAGTAGAAGGTCCCCATAGGCTACAAAAATAGTAACAAATGGCACACTCACTTCAATGCTTCTGCTTCAATTCAAATCGTGTTCTTTTTATTTCGGTGAGATCAATAAGCAAACGTTTCGGGGTCAAGCCCCTTCATCAAGTGCTACTTACAAACAGTGTGATTGAAAACATTTATAGGGTAAGGTCTTGTATGACCACACCCCTTCGTGATTAAATAACATTGGTTACACCTTTGATGTCCATTAACATTGTGCTTGTGTATTCTTTGTTACATTTTCCACCATCAAAAGGATACAAAGTGCCTCTGCAATAAATAAATCCATAAATAGTGTAAAAAACTTCATACCGCAATCCTTCTTGTAGTGTACATTATATCGATATTTCTCTAGACTGTGGGATAAAATTTATAATATAAAATAAAACTTTCATATTATAAAAACATAAAATCACGTATTCTTAGTTACAATCAAAGGCTGGACATATATCAATAAAAACAAGAGTAGCTCAGTTCCTCATTTAATCCCATGGGTGTAAGGGTATTTAATCTTTCAATCCACAGGACCTCCTGTTGTAAAAGCAATCTATCCTTATTTCCACCCCGTCTCGGGAACTTCACAACCTGTAATACCTGCCATCTTAGTTGTTTACTGTTATGGCCAAAAGTTTTGAAGTGTCTGCTCACTGGAGTGACATATTTCATCTTATCTAAATCACAATTATCAATTGCCCTCCTATGTTCCCCAATCCTTAACTTGATTTGTCTTTTTGTTTTCCCCACATATGCCTTACCACAGGGGCATTTAAGCATATAAATCACCCCTGTTGTGTTGCATTTAGCAAAATCTTTTAACTTAATTTCAAATCCTTTAGAGGGATGGTTTATTTTATTAACCTTTATTATGCTATTGCAACACTGGCAAGACAAACATGGGTATGTACCTTTCTGCGGTGCGCCAAAAAATGTTGGTTGGCGGTCGTCATTTTCTATCATATCCGTCTTAGTCAATTGGTCACCCAAATTTCTAGCCCGTTTATATGAAAATAAGGGTTTCTCCTTGAATAAATTCCCATATAGTTTGTCTTTCCTCAAAATCTCCCAATGCCTATGGACAATTGTTTTAATTTTTTGGGAATGTAAATTATAATTTGAGACCAACGGTATTTTTTGAAATTTACGTGTTTTATTCTCTTTTGGGGCAACCAAAAGAAGGTTAGATCTATCTATACTCATAGCTCTCTCCATATTCTGTCTCAAATCCTTTTGCGGATAACCTCTCTCAATAAACCTTTTTTCCATTTCCAACATTCTTTTCTGACACACCTGATTATCTGAGACAATTCGTCTTATCCTAAGAAACTGACTATATGGGAGCCCTTTACTGACATTCCTTGGGTGAAAACTTGTACTCATCAACAAATTATTCCTATCCGTTTCTTTACGGAATAAATCTGTGCTTAAACCATTAGACTGTTTCATAACCAATACATCCAAAAAACTTATACTCTCTTCATCATAAGTTAATGTAAATTTAATTGTTGGATGTAATAAGTTGATTTTCTGACCCATTTCAATCAACTCTTCTTTGCTTCCATGCCACCTAAAAAATATGTCATCCACATATCTATAGTAATTCTTTATATTCACACTATAGGCTTGTTCAAAAAATACCATTATCTCAATAAATGAGACAAATATGTTGGCATAGCTCGGGGCTACATTACTGCCCATACTCGTGCCTTGTTTTTGTAAAAAATAGGTCTTATCGAAACGAAAGTAATTTTTACTCAATACAAATCGTAAAAGTTCTATCAGAAAAATTACCAACTGTGTAGCACTTCGGCAGGTTTAATTTGGCGAAGTATTGAAGTCGAAGTTTTTATAAAGAGACAGCACTTTGATTATCGAATGGTCGAATATTCAAACTATTTTTACTTCGAAAGGAATTCGAAGTAAATTCGAAGTCATAGGGGCAAATTCACTAAGCACCGAAGCGCCGAACGCTAGCGTCAATTCGCTAGCGTTGGGCATTTTCGTTACTTCGCAAATTCACTAATGAACGCTGGCGTAGATTCGCTAGTGTTACTTCGCACCCTTACGCCTGGCGAATTTTCGCTACGGACGTAACTACGCAAATTCACTAACGCGCGCAGTGTACTGAACGCTACCTTTTACGCTAGACTTCCTTCGCCACCTCAGACCAGGCGAAGCGCAATAGAGTAGATAGGAATTGCTTCCAAAAAAGTTCAAATTTTTTCTAAGTCCCAAAAAACGCTGGCGTGTTTTCTATATTATGGGTGATAGGCTGAAAAAGATCGAGAATTTTTTTGGGGCTCGCCTCCTTTCCCCCTTCATTTCCTAACTCATGGCAACTTAACTATACAGTGGGCACATGTGTAGGGCAAAAAAAAAAAAATATTTGATGTTATGAAGGTTTCCCAGGCATTTGTAGTGATTCTATGTATTCCTCCATTGAAATTTGAATTTGGCGCCATATTCAAATTAACCTTCGCTAGTGTAACTTCGCTTCACTTAGCGAATCAACGCTAGCGCAACTTCACAACCTTACGCTACCCCTGTGCGCAACTTTGGATTTTAGTGAATTTGCGGAGCGCTGGCGAAACTACGCCTGGCGAAGTGCGGCAAAGCGCGGCGAAGTTGCGCCTGGCACAACTACGAATCTTAGTGAATTTGCCCCATAGTATCCTAATCGATGGTCGAAGTATCCAAAAATTACTTCGAATTTTTTTACTTTGACCCTTGATAAATCTGCCCCAAAGTGCCAGCTGACAAATGGGGCAAATATAATAACAAATAAACAAGTAGTTATAAAATAAATTATTCTGACATACAGAATAAATTGGGTTATCATTAAAGATGAAGCCAGTTGTTTTCAGACTGTTCACCAGAAATAAAGACTTTTCTCAATTGCTTTCCATTAAGGCTTTTCCTAAATCTCACTTTAAAGTGAATGTTTCTGTCTCTGTTGTCTGACAACTCACTCAGTAATTCAGGTGCAGATTCTGAAACTGTTACAAGTTGCTACATTATTTGCTACATTTCTCAGCAGCATTTGTGGAATATTAGAAATTATTGTATCAATTGTAACAGCCTCCTCTAAGGGTTAGTCCACACGAGGAGATTCGGGGAGATTTTGTCACCTGGCGACCAATTGCCTCGTCTTCTGACCGACAATCTCCTCGATCTGCCTCAGCGTGTTTTCCCATAGGCTACAATGAAAAGTCGCCTGCGCTAAAGCACACGCGGCGATGCGTTTCCAATAGTCGCCCAAAGTTGCCTCAATCTCCCCGAATCTCCTCGTTTGGCCTTACCCTAATGAAACTCAGGGATTCTGCTCAGATAAAGAAATGTATCAACTAATGTATTAGATTAGAAACACTTTACAAAGTCGTTGAACCCCCCCCCCCCCCCACCCGAACTGCTTTAGGAAGTCATAAGAAGGTGAAACTGTACACTTCAGTATTAGAAACATCATCACAAATATAAAATACAAAGTAACTGGAAAAAAAGTCTTTCTTTTTGGCAAACTATCTGAAACCAGCTCAGCTGAAAGTGTTGGAAGGTTAAACAACTCTTTTAATAGTATCTCTCTGTCCATTTACATTTTCTTCATGCCTAGCTCTGATTAAACATTGATGAAGAATGCTGCAAGCAATCTGATATAATCTGATTAAACGAACTGAAAGAGACATAATTGCTGTTATGTTGTTTAAAATCAGACCTAGAAAGAAAAGAAAACTGACTGATGAATACAAAAAGCAATACAAAAGCCGCAGATAAAAGTACTAGGGCGCCAAGCGGCAAAATTTGTGCTCATTTACTCAAGGACTTGTGACTTGGGGCTCTGTGAAAAATATGAAACTTCAAAGTATTAAATTGTTGTTCTTCACCAGAGCAGATATTCTGTTTAGTGCTCCAATTCAAAAATATAGCGCAATGCTAGATAGTGTTCAGATAGTTCACAGTGACTATTTGGTGGTGTTTAGAAAATGATTACGCTACCACCAGCAAGTGCAAGAATCATGATAATTTACATGACAGCTGAGTAATCAATATCTTCTCAGAAGAAGTGGGCTAATTTGTACAAATGAGTAGATGCCATGCAACACTATTACTGTATATTAATTGTCCTGAATTAGCATTCTCAGCATGCATGTATTTAGAATGGCTGGGACCCATATTTCAACAAGAGGTCTAGAGCCACAGAGACAGCTGGGCAGTTTTGTATTTTGAGTGAATCTTGGCCATGCCCTGATATGCCCTGACCATGCCCCCAGTTGCACTTATTTCTAAACTTATACTTACAGCACGGAATGATCTGCACAGTGAACATATTTGCCATGTGCCTGTTCATATTTATAAAGCTGAATGAGATCAGTGGGGCTCATTTATAAACAGTGGGCAAATTTACAGCTGGGCAGTAGCCCATAACAACCAATCAGAGATTAGCTTTTTTCAGCCAGCTGCAGGTTGAGCATTGAACTTCCGCATTAAACGTGAAAGGTGTTCCTTGTTGCAGCAGCCTGTGTGCCTTTGGATTTTTTTACATGATATTGGAATTGAGGTGGCCGAGAGTCTACCTTAGTGCACCAGACTTCACTGAGTTTATTGAAGGATGTGCGAGAGCCAGCTGCATTGCCAATCATTTGATTGGTTGCTATGGGTTACTGCCCAGGAGCAAATTTGCCCAGTGTTTATAAATGAGCCCCAGTGTGTTTATTATGCTAAAGTAATAGCGAAAGCAAAAGTCCATGAGAGCTTTTAAAAGGAGAAGTAAAGCTTAACTAAAGAAGGAGGCTAGAAATGTTGTAAATTATATGAACTTCTATACCAGCCCAAGGCAACCACAGCCCTTTTGCAGTAAAGATCTGTGTCTCCAAAGATGCCCCAGCAGCTCCCCATTTTTTTTCTGCTTATTTGCTGCACACGCTCTGTGCTGCTGTCACTTACTGGGCTTAGGGACCGATAATTAATACATACTGTATAATGACTACATGGCAGCACAGAAACCACTGCAACTAGCATGTTCATTTAATAATCAGCATTGTAGCATCAGCTTATATTACAGGCCAACCTCAATATCAACCTCTGCTTGATAATTTACGACGACCCCTAAGCTTAGCTTCTCAACAGCTGCTCAGAGCCCACTGAGCATGTGAGTGTCTCAGACACTTTCCAAGATGGTGACTCCCTGTGACAAGTTTGAAGTCCTGGATCATTGCTCCTATTGACAAGCTGAAACTTTAGGCTGGTGCAATAAATGCAGTATATAAAATATGGCATTTTTGGCCATATTCATTTTAGGGTTTAGTTCTCCTTTAAATATGGCATGATAAATGTATGCATACACTCTGAGTTTAAGTTATGCCAGGATTTTGGTGGTGGAAAAAATCTTCACAAAACAGTTTTTGCAAAATACAAATGTAAAATACCGTCAACATAATATACATGCACAATCTTACACAGATCATGCAAACACTCATCTTATCTGAGAGACATTTGCAAATATTGTGTTCCCCTGATGCCAGGGATGGAGTGGTGAAGATTTGTGGGGGGGCCTATAGCCTAAGGGGTGGGATTATGATGTGGCTATCAGCAATTGGCTGATCCTCATGTCATTCACTTCAAAGTCTTGTTCGAATTTCCTTTTTAGGAAATTTGGACAGGCAGTTTTCACCTGGAGAGGTGAAACCAGGCAAATGGTCACAAAAGCCCCCAAATGATGACAACTGCATCCAAACACTTAGGGGCAGATTTATCAAGGGTTGAATTTCGAAGTACAAAAAACTTCAAAATTCGACCATCAAATTAAAAATCTTCTAATTCAAAGCATTTTCAACAAATTTGGCAATCATTCGGTCGAATAAAAATCGCTCGATCGAAGGATTTTTATTCGATGTTTAAAGACTTAGAAAAATTTTGTAGAAGGTCCCCATAGGCTAACATAGCACTTCGGCAGGTTTAATTTGGCGAAGTATTGAAGTCAAAGTTTTTTTAAAGAGACAGTACTTCGATTATCAAATATTCAAAAGAATTTTACTTCGAATCGAAGTCGAAGTAAATTCAAAGTCGTAGTATCTGATTCGAAGGTCAAAGTATTCAAAAAATGACTTCGAATTTTGAATTTTTTTTTACTCATTTGTCTTTCTAATTGAAATTGAATACCTAAATTGAAATTAGTGGTTTTTAAAAAAAAATTCACAAGATTGACTCGGAACTTGCACTTGACAGTACCTTCACTGCCACGTGTAACTGTGTGAAAGACAGAAATACTATTACACTATTAAAAAAAATGTCATATAATTTCAAACTTTGTCTAGAGACAGTACAAAGTGCAGCAAATTGCTGTTTAAAAATGCATTTACCTTTTTTGAAATCTTGGTGTAATAATCGTCTGGTTTAACTCCAGGTTATAAAACATATGGACCTGATCTGTCAAGTACCGGACTGCCACCACTGTAAAATTTATGTTTCTATTTACAGTTTTCTCTCTTATCCATGTCCCACTGTGTTTAGCCTGGTAATACCTGGCAGGCACAAAGATCATAACCACTTGATTTCAACTCTAGGCCTGGGTGTGTTACAAAACGTCACTCATGGCCAAGAAAGATAAGTACGTATATTGTTTGTCACAATGGAAATTACAAGTGAAGTACTAGGAAATGCAAGCAATTTGGCAATAACCTTTACTGAAAGCAAGTAGAGTGATTTCAAACACTGCATTATATGACACAATAACTTCAAATTCCAGTTGAAAACTGCCTAGGTCCTTCTTAGCTCATAAAAAGGTGATAAATATTAGAAAAGTCAGATATTCAGCAATAGTTTCAGAAATAACTATGGCAGCAAATAAGCATTCATCTAAACTCTGTCTATCCATATTGCTTTTTCTGACAATAGCCAGTGTGGAAGACACATCGGTGCTACTTGACCTTGAATTTTCGGTTTATTAGTCTTTGGATGATGTCCTTCTTAAGCTACATTGCCTCCTATGATGTTATAATTAAAAGGATACTGTCATGGAAAAACATGTTTTTTTCAAAAGAGCAAACAATTTTTTTTAATTTAATTTTGAAATCTAACATAGGGCTAGACTTATCGTTAGTTTCCCAGGTGCCTCCAGTCAGACTTGTGCTCTGATAAACTGCAGTCACTCTTTACTGCTGCTCTGCAAGTCGGAGTGATATCACCCCTCTGCTTTCTTCCCCCCCCCCAGCAGTCCATCAGCACAACAATGGGAAGGTAACCAGATAACAGCTCCCTGGTAGATATAAGAACAGTACTCAATAGTAAAAATCCAGGTCCCACTGCGACTCCTTCAGTTACATTGAGTAGGAGAAACAATAGCCTGTCAGAAAGCAGTTCCATCCTCAAGTGCTGGCTCTTTCTGAAAGCACATGACCAGGCAGAATGACCTGAGATGGCTATACACACAAATATTACAAATATTACAACTAAAAGAAAATACACTTGTTGGGATAGGAATAAAATTTTACATGGTAGAGTGAATCATTTGCAGTGTAAACAGTGTAATTTAGAATTAAAGACTACACTATAAAAATCATGATAGAATCCCTTTAAGCTGTCTTTAGAAGGAACAAGTTATGTAGGCACAAACATAGTAGAATACATGTTGCACTGGCAAGAGTCTATGATTTTATGGTTGCCCCCCCCCCACATCAATAGTTTATGATTGTGGTACCCCCATGCACTCCAGTCAATTGCATTTCCCTTTTCATTTAAAAGCTGCCCTCTAGGCATTTGTCTTAGCTGGAAGCAATTGTAGATAACAGTGCTCTGCAACATATACTTCCCTATTTGTTTTACAGGCCTGTCACTTAATGCAACAACTAACAGGAAACAAAGCATCACCTCCAGGGACATTAACCTACTAGTTGCGTCTAAATGTAAAAAGCACTTCCTTCAATACACACAGCACAGTCAACATTTCTAGGCTGTGCATTGTTCTCAATACCAGGAAAGTCTGACTGGGTCACTTAAGTCTTTGCAGCCTGCTGAGATATACTGGCAAAAAAACACGAGTAAAAGAAAACAAACCCACTTTAAAATAACAAAAGGGAATAGTTGCTGTAGTCGGCTTAATATTAAATAAATCAAATAAACTGCAATATTTTTTATTTACAGTATCTATAACAACAATTTCAGCAACTATACATGTATAGGATTCCTTATCCGGGTAAACATTATGCAGAAAGCTCCAAAATATGGGAAGCCATCTCTCATGAAGATCCGTTGTAAGCAAATAATTCTAATTCTGAAATGTATTTCCCTTTTCTCTGTAATAATATAACAGTAGCAAGTACTTGACGTTAACTAAGCTACATGACTCCAAAATAATCCTATTTAGTTTGTTTAATGTTTAAATTATTTCACCAGACTTAAGGTAGGGTGTTCCAAGTTCCAGATAGTCCCAAACATTCCAGATAATAGATCCTACAACTGTGTATGCATTATGTCTGGGGTATATGCACCATGTACAGCACTCAGTATCAAGTAACTGCCTTATAAAGAACTACATACATTTGTGATCCTAGATAGATAAAAACCTGAGGCCCTTTAAATCTGACAGCAAGCTTTGACAGCAGAAGATGTAGTGCATCAGGAGGTTGCCGCAGGTTTGACATTCCTGATGGAAAGTATGCAATAACTGTTACACAATGTTATATGTCCTTTGTTCTTTTAGCTATATTTTTATAAGAGGGATCTACAATATTGAAGGCCTAAAGCAACTTTTACTCTGTCCCTATGTAATTGGCTCTGAACCATCCAACAATAGTATTCCTACTTGTGGGACCTGCAGGTCAAGGTTTCAGTAATGTGTGGGTCACACTAGATCAATGAAGTGCACATTCATTTTTAGCTGTTCACTGCAACTAGTCTCCTTGACACCCCTTGCCAAACATTGGTGTGCTAGTGTCATTTTCATAGAGGGCAAGCCTGGCACAAGCAGTTAAATCCCTTCTAACAGGTTATTGCTCGGCTCTAGATACTCCACCTGAGGGGGAAGGCTGAAAAATTGCCTCAATACTTGAAGAAAGGTATTGAAATACCCTATAAATAAGGTTGTCATTGATAGGTTAGACCTTATTATAGTATACCCCAGAGTAAACACCTACTTGGGTCCAGTTAGGCAGACCCGTTACAACCCGCAGCTGCCACCCTGCTATACCCCCTACACAGACCTGCTATTTGCAATTAGCTAGCTTACCTTACGACCCATGAGATCAGAAGTGGTGTCATGTGACATGGGTTGGAGGTGACAGCACTCCAGAGGTGGATCAACCAGGTAAGAGGAACAAAATAGCATCATTATCAGGGGTGGAGCTCATTATCTCACTTGAGTTCTTTGAATGAGTTTTTTGCCTGTTGCCAGTCATATTGCTAAAATAAGTAGGGAATTTTGAGGTTAAATAAATTAACCTTTCATGGTTAAGAGCAACTTGTATCCAATCTATTGTTTTCCTCTGGAAGTTAAAGTTTAATTACAACACCCTTTGTCCCCCTCCAAATAAGTGTGGGCCGATCTATCTATCATTGCCAAGGTGTGACGAACAGGTGCAAGTGACTTCTCTATTATAACTGAGCATTTATTTACCAGCTGCTTAAGGGCCCTCTGTAGGCCCAACAGTGACCACTTCATTTGATTGATTTAGCTGTCCAGTTATCAGCAGTCATCATTTAGAAACTCCCCAGCAGAAAAACTTCTCCACTAAAAACAACAGCATTTATCTATGCTTGATTGATGCATGCTTCCTCTTCACCAACACTTTCCGGACTGAAATACCAGTATTTCTTACAAGAGAATATGGGTTATTTTTGGCAAAGCCAGCAGTGGGGGTGAAGAGGGGGAGGCAGTCCATGACATAGGAGGGGCAGGGTGGTGACAAAAATAGCGGAGCTATGGCATCACAGACATCTCCAGGAGGATCGGGGTAGAAGGAAAAATGAACAGAAAGTGGGTTCTGGTGGATTGTGGGGTGGGCCAGGGACTTAACTTCAAGGTATTACAAATGTACCAGCTACGACAGGCAGTCCCCTGGTTTGTTCTTAAGTTTAATTTGTAAGTAAGTTGAAACATATACATTTACTTATTAAATGCAACAAGACAGATGTTTGTCTTAAGATAGTATTTATTGTTACCATTCTATGCTCTGCAGGAGACAAGACATGCCAGAGGGGATTGGGGCTGGTGGTTTATTAAAGCCAGGGTTGTCCAACATTTTGGCTTCCCTGGGCCACATTGGAAGAAGAAAAATGTTCTGGGGCCACACTCCAAATACACACAAACACGAACGCTAACTTTTGATCTATATTATTGTAAAAGAAAAGAGGGTATCATAAACCTAGTGGGATTTTTGACATTGTGTTTGAGAAACGAATGTATCAATATCTGGTTCAATGGAAGTAGTTGCAATTCTCAGTGAATTCTCAAGGTGATCACCCGATAATTTGGTTCTAATTTTACTCTTAGGGCTCTTACAGACAAGCGTTTGAAGCTGCGCTCCCCTGCGTTAGGTTTTTATGCGTTCAGCCTAGCATAGCGGGCGATGCTGCTGAAGAATGCTCACCTGCCTTTGTAAGTAAACGAACGCTCACTTGTTAACTGCTTTTCCTCTCTAGGAAGCCACACACCGCACACCCCATGTAAAATTTAAACCACACATGCACACAATTAGCGACCATGTACATACGTTCTCTGTGCGTGAAATTGCAAAATGACGTTTCCGGGATTGGCGGAAGTTCCTGCATCGGTGCCCACATGCCCCTGTGTAAGTACAGCCCTATCGAAAAAAACTGAATGTGTCTACTCCTGCGCTCCCCTGTGGCTGAACGCATAAAAACGGAACGCAGGGGAGCACAGCTTCAAACGCTCGTCTGTAAGAGCCATTAGAGTGTTCATTCTTGAAAAAAGTTGCTCACAAATGTAGGCGCTGCATAGATCCCTAGCATAGCGGGCGATGCTGCTGAAGAATGCTCACCTGCCTTTGTAAGTAACCGAACGCTCACTTGTTAACTGCTTTTCCTGCTCTAGGAAGCCACAGACAGCACACCCCATGTTAAGTTTAAACCACACATGCACACAATTAGCGAGCGTGTACATACGTTCTCTGTGCGTGACATTGCAACATGACGTTTCCTGGATTGGCAGAAGTTCAAGCTGGGCGGCAGGTTGGACACCCCTGATTAAAGCTAAATGCTAATAAAAGCCAAGCAAACCACAGTACATTACTGTAATAGCCTCTGTATGTAAGTATGAGTTGTATTGTATGTAAGTCAGCTGTATGTAACTCAAGGACTCCCTGTATATTGCTGTTAAGTTTGTGTTAACGGCCCTGGTTTTGGCAAATGTTTCAGCTAAATACCAGCTGGTTAGCAACTATACCATCCATGCGTGTTACTATATCAACACATTGTAAATAGGGGTAAACCAGCACATACTCAAGGCACAGAATGCAAACATATTGCTCTCTGCATATTTTGCTGTACAGTATTTTGCCCTCTAGGACATACATACATACATTCTAAAAGTTAATATAAAGGTGAACAGCTCCTTTAATTCATTAATTGCATGCCCCCATTCAACATCATCCATTTGACTCTGTGGGATTATTCAGGATCCATGGGACTAGACACTACTCAGATTGCAGTACAATAATCATGGACTGGGTGCTTGGGTAGGACCCTGAATCTGATTGTGCCGGCAGCCAGACTAGTACAGCAGCTCAGTCTGCTCCTTCATTCAGTAGCAGAAATTTCATTGGCCCTGGTGTACAAGCTACCAGGTCTAATTTTCAAAACCAGCCCAAAACTAGCCAAGAGGCACTTCAAAAGTAGAACATAAATAGCACAATATGTGAAGTGAAAAAAAGTCTAAAAAAATAAACGAATATATGTGGGAAAAAAAAAGCCTTTGTTCAAATTTTCAGTGTTTCACAAATTTAGCCCTGGAGCAAAATGTGATTATTTGCCCGTTATCAGGGACATAACTACAGAGGGGGGCCCAGGAGGTATAAAGTCCCCATAAGGCCCTAATACAGGCGTGCCCATACTTTACTCATGTGAGGTCTACTTTTAATCTATAATGCATTAAAAGCATTGTTAGTATTCTGTTCCATGGAAATTATTACATAAATACTGATTTATGAGAAAATGTATATTGCTATATTTAACAAACAACTATTTCTTATGTAACCTTAACATAATAAATATCTGAATAAAAAGCATGAAATGGGAGGGTGATTTAGACAAGCTGTTTGTTGACAGTGTCTTGAGATCTACTGATCACCAGGTCTACTGGTAGATCCCGATCTACCTTTTGGGCATCCCTGCCCTACTACATACAGTATTCAAATCCATTAAATATTGGTAAACAGGTCAACGTCTAGACATTTTGGTGGCCAACAATTTTTGTTCCAAAATTGTCTAAAGTCACTGAAAAATGCGGGAATGCTTAACAGGGATGGGAGACTGGGGTACAGAGCCCAAAATCTGGTAATTTTTGACTTCTACACAGATTTCAAAATTGAATATAAAAAAATCTGTATGCTCTTTTGAGAAATGGATTTCAGTGCAGAATTCTGCTGAAGCAGCACTATTAACTGATTCATTTTTAAAAAAAAAATGACAGTATCCCTAAATGACCGATCTCCGCCGGACGAAAAATGACGGGACTCTACACAAACGGTACGAAAATCGTATGAATCCACAAATCGTACGCATCCACGATCCACTTCACCAAGACCTTCTCTTAAGGCAGGGGAGTCCAACCCGCGGCCCAAGATGAATATGAATGTGGCCCAGCTTGAACTTCCGCCAATCCAGGAAACGTCATGTTGCAATGTCACACACAGAGAACGTATGTACACGCTCGCTAATTGTGTGCATGTGTGGTTTAAACTTTACATGGGGTGTGCGGTATGTTGCTTCCTAGAGCAGGAAAAGAAGTTAACAAGTGAGCGTTCGGTTACTTACAAAGGCAGCTAAGCATTCTTCAGCATCATCACCCGCTGTGCTAGGGCTACATTTGTGAGCAACTTTTTTCAAGAATGAACACACAAATGGGCACATTTACTATTGGTCGAATATCGAGGGTTAATTTACCCTCGATATTCGACCCTCGAAGTTACATAGTTAGTTACATAGTTACATAGTTAAATTGGGTTGAAAAAAGACAAAGTCCATCAAGTTCAACCCCTCCAAATGAAAACCCAGCATCCATACACACACCCCTCCCTACTTTTAATTAAAATTCTATATACCCATACCTATACTAACTATAGAGTTTAGTATCACAATAGCCTTTGATATTATGTCTGTCCAAAAAATCATCCAAGCCATTCTTAAAGGCATTAACTGAATCAGCCATCACAACATCACCCGGCAGTGCATTCCACAACCTCACTGTCCTGTCTGTGAAGAACCCCCTACGTTGCTTCAAATGAAAGTTCTTTTCTTCTAGTCTAAAGGGGTGGCCTCTGGTACGGTGATCCACTTTATGGGTAAAAAGGTCCCCTGCCATTTGTCTATAATGTCCTCTAATGTACTTGTAAAGTGTAATCATGTCCCCTCGCAAGCGCCTTTTTTCCAGAGAAAACAACCCCAACCTTGACAGTCTACCCTCATAATTTAAGTCTTCCGTCCCTCTAACCAATTTAGTTGCACGTCTCTGCACTCTCTCCAGCTCATTTATATCCCTCTTAAGGACGGGAGTCCAAAACTGAACTGCATACTCCAGATGAGGCCTTACCAGGGACCTATAAAGAGGCATAATTATGTTTTCATCTCTTGAGTTAATGCCCTTTTTTATGCAAGACAGAACTTTATTTGCTTTAGTAGCCACAGAATGACACTGCCCAGAATTAGACAACGTGTTATCTACAAAGACCCCTAGATTCTTTTCATTTAAGGAAACTCCCAACACATTGCCATTTAGTGTATAACTTGCATTTATATTATTTTTGCCAAAGTGCATAACCTTGCATTTATCAACATTGAACCTCATTTTCCAGTTTGCTGCCCAGTTTTCCAGTTTAGACAAATCACTTTGCAAAGTGGCAGCATTCTGCATGGAACCTATAGTTCTGCACAATTTAGTATCATCTGCAAAAATAGAAACAGTACTTTCAATGCCCACCTCCAGGTCATTAATAAACAAGTTGAAAAGCAAGGGACCTAGTACAGAGCCCTGCGGTACTCCACTAACAACACTGGTCCAATTAGAAAATGTTCCATTTACCACCACTCTTTGTAGTCTATCTTTTAGCCAGTTCTCTATCCAGGTACAAATACTATGCTCCAGGCCAACATTCCTTAATTTAACCAGTAACCTTTTGTGTGGCACTGTATCAAATGCTTTAGCAAAGTCTAAGTAAATCACATCCACTGCCATCCCAGAATCGAGGTCTCTACTTACATTCTCGTAAAAAGAAATTAAGTTAGTCTGGCAAGATCTATTACGCATAAAACCATGCTGGCACAAACTCATAGTATTATGACTTGCTATGAAGTCCAGTATCTTATCCTTTATTAACCCTTCGAAAAGCTTTCCTACCACTGACGTCAGACTAACTGGCCTATAGTTTTGAGGCTGAGAACGGGATCCTTTTTTGAATAGAGGCACCACATTAGCAATTCGCCAGTCTCTCGGCACTATGCCAGATCTCAATGAATCCTGAAAAATTAAGTAAAGAGGTTTGGCAATCACAGAGCTAAGCTGGGATGAATACCATCTGGCCCTGGACCTTTGTTAATCTTAACATGTTCAAGTCTATTTTGAATTTCTTCATGTGTGAACCATGCATCATTAGTTTTATTACTAGAATTGAGACTGTTAAGAAGGAAACCTTCACTTACTGGTTCCTCATTTGTGTAGACAGATGAAAAATATGAGTTCAGAATCTGCGCTTTTATTTTGTTTTCATCAACCAGCTGATCCCCCTCTGATAGCAAGGGTCCCACCCCTTCCTGCTTCATTTTTTTTACTATTAACATATTTAAAAAATAATTTTGGATTTTTTTTACTGCTTGCTGCAATATCCTTTTCTATAGCAATTTTAGCTTGCCTTATAGCTTCTTTGCATGATTTATTGGCCTCCTTGTACCTTATAAACGTTTCGGCTGTACCAGCTAACTTGAAAGCCTTAAAAGCACGTCTTTTCTTACCCACCTCAACACCAATGCTTCTATTGAACAAAAAAGATTTTGCTTTGCAACGACGTTCCTTGCTTACAAGTGGAATATACTGACAAGTATATTTATTAAGCAGCATTTTAAAGACTTCCCATTTTTGTTCTGTGTTTAACCCTGTGAAAAGCATTTCCCACTTAATATGTTGCAGAAATGCCCTTATACTGTCAAAGTTTGCACGTCTGAAATTTAGTGTTTTAGTTACTCCCTTATAGAATTGCTTCTGCAACAGAATCTCAAAGGAGACCATGTTATGATCACTATTCCCTAAATGCTCACCCACACAAATGGTAGAGATGAGTTCAGTATTGTTAGTTATTACAAGGTCCAAAAGAGTTATTCCTAGTAGGTTCTTGAACGAGCTGGAATAAAAAGTTGTCATTCAGCATATTTACAAACCTACTAGCTTTTTCTGTCTTAGCAACCCCATTACCCCAGTCAATGTCTGGATAATTGAAGTCACCCATAGCAACCACTTGACCCAGCTGTGAAGCCGCTTGTATCTGCAAGAGTAGCTGGGCTTCATACTCGACACTTATACGAGGTGGTTTATAGCATACACCAATGATAATTCTTTTTGTTACCTTTTGCCCAGTCAAAATCTCTACCCAGAGTGATTCTACACCCTCACCAGTGCCAGCTATGGTTATTTCTTTAGCGCATGGCTTTAATTCAGGCTTTACATACAAACACACTCCTCCACCCTTTTTAATCCCTCTGTTCCTCCTAAAAAGGGTGTAACCATTTAAATTCACAATCCAGTCACATGTTTCATCCCACCAGGTCTCAGTGATACCAATTATATCATAATTTTTAGAGCATGCAATTAATTCTAGGTCTCCCATTTTACCTGACAAACTCCGTGCATTTGCCAGCATACAGTGGAGGTTACTACTTTTACTTTTGAAAAGTTAAATCCTTCGACTTCGAATATTGAAGTAGAAGGATTTAGTGCAATTCGTTTGATCGAACGATCAAAGGAAAAATTGTTCGATTGAAGGATTCAAAGGATTTTAATCCATCGATCGATCGATTTTCCTTCAATCCCAAATTGCCTAGAAAGCCTATGGGGACCTTCCCCATAGGCTAACATTGGTGCTCGATAGAGTAGGTGGTCGAAGTTTTTTTAAAAGAGACAGTACTTCGACTATCGAATGGTCGAATAGTCGAACGATTTTTAGTTCGAATACTTTGATTCTAAGTCTAAGTCGTAGTCGAAGTAGCCAAAAAAAATATTTCGAAATTCAAAGTATTTTTTATTCTAATCCTTCACTTTAGCTAAGAGTAAAATTAGAACCAGTCAGCGTAAACCAAGAGAACTGAAAAGCAGGAAGTAGTGTTCTGGCTATTATGTTACATATCCAGTCACTCCAGCCTTTATACATTACATTTTTGGCCAAATAACTATATGAGAAATATTATTTATTTTGCACAGCCTATCTATTTACCCAGTTTTTATTTTTAAATTACTTTAAGGGAAGAGACACACACTCAGATTCGGTGAGATTAGTCACCCATCTACAAATCTCCTCTTCTTTGGGGCAACTAATCTCCCCGAACTGCCTCCCGTCGGCTGCAATCTAAATCGCTGGCGGGATGGCAATCGGTGTGCTTCGTTTTCTGAAGTCGCCCAAAGTTTCTTCACGAGGAAACGTCGGGCGATCTGGGAGATTGGTCGCCCCGAAGAAGAGGTGATTTATCGCCAGTCGACTAATTCTCCCCGAATTGGAGCGTGTGTCTCCGCCCTTACTGGGCCTAAGCTCCAGGCTCCTCTTTCCTTCCACTCTCTCCTGGACAGGCTTGCTTGGTCTAATTTTCAAAACCAGCTACAATTATTGGGTTGAAAAAAATTACCGGCCTTCCTATATATTTATCATTTTTCCCTATTAATAACATTCGGATCAGCCATCATTTTTACAGGCCAGGTGTCAACCCGCCCAAAACCAGCCAAGAAACACTTCTAAAGTAGCCCACAAACTGTGAAATGACGCCTTTTTCAAATTTTCACAGTTTCACAAATGCTAGGAGATGTAGTTCCCCTTTTGCTGCGGATGTTTCCTCAAACCTGCTCTTCATTATAACCTCTTGCGCGTAGTGATTTCACAGAGCCGCGCGCGCCTCGCCAGCTAATTACATCCATACGGACTCGCTAAGTAATGTCCCGTTTGAGAGGAATATTAGATGAGCCTCGAAATAAACAGTTCCCTAAAATAGATGCGGAACTTCATTTCTTTCCTTTCTTTGCAATGACCTCCCTATCCCAGAAGTGATAATAGTTAGTGACATTCTTTCCCTTCCCCCACAACATGAAACCCTATAGCCTTTCCCCCCCGCGTTGGGCTTGATGGTCTCGCCTGGGGAGGGCGTGCTGCGCGCATCCCCACATGTGTATGTTATTAAATGGATTCAGGCATCATAATAAGCACGCCCACCCTCGAATGGGAATGACGCCCTTATTAAAGATTTCCAGTAAACTCTATATTCCATCATTCCCTACCAACCAAATTCCTTTCAACCGATAACCAAATTATATGTTCGTGCTCTCACCTCCCCCACTCCCATGTTATTGTTGGCAGCCGCCTGTGTGACGTATGAGCAGCAGCCCCGCCCCTCTGATCACTAAACCTGTACAAGTACACACAGAGAGAGTGCGGTGAGCTGTACTGAATTGCGGCTGGTTGCGGGAGGCGGTGAGTAAATATTGCAGGGAGATGTGTATATGGGAAGTGTGTCTGTTACCTGCCTCACATTGACTGCTGCTACCTGAGAGCACAGTCGCATTAAGATGCTCTCTATCGCAGTATTCTGTTTATTCCGGTTTGGGGAATTTGGATTTGTAAGCAACTGTTGCGTCTGATTGGCTCAGGGCAAGACTCCGGGGTGCAGTTGTTTTCCAGCATCTGTTACTTGTGGCTTCCTCCCTAATTAAATTGGTACCATCCAGCCATTGTACTGGGGGCAGTCAGTGACCAATCGGCGTTAAAAGGAGTCCTGCACAGTGGCTGCCATTATCGTCTTCTGATCATTTGTTTAAAGGAATCGTTAGAACAATAGAAAGTGAAGACAATCCGCTGCAGCTCCTCACTTCCTCATCGGCCGATGCCCCAGCCCCCATACACTGGCCAACATTGTGCATCTCAGATTAGAGACCTGCTCAGCTCTGGGAGTCTACAGATACCTTTTTCAAACCTACACACTTACTGGGCTGACCAATATCTATAGGACATGTATCAGACCTCTATACACTGTTATGTGCAATACCATGTGGCCAGCTTAACATACAGTTAATTCAGTCCTGTATAGCTGGGGCCATACACTATAAGATCTGCTCGTTGGGCGACATTGACAATTGAGCGGATCTTTCCCCGATATGCCCACCAATGGCAGGGCTATATCCGAACATTCGGCCCTAGGCAAGGTCGGATTTACACAGTGGGCACTCCAGGCCTGCTGTCTTTGTCGCCCCCATCCACTCCCTTTTATTCGCTCAAATTTTCATCATTGGGGTTGAAGCAATGGGGATTGGCACAAGGGAAATTTAAAAAAAACTATTGTATCTCCTGGGCATCCCCAGTGTTTCGGAACCACAGCATGCCGCCCCCGAAAATCCTTCTTCCTTAGGCCCTGGCCTTGCTGGCCTCTCCACAAATCCGGGCCTGGCCCTAGGGCCAAACGATTGGATTACAACGAAGAGAAATGGGCTCAAACAGGTCAATCGCCTGGAAAATTAAACCTTCCTGATCGATATCATTGCTAGATATCGATCAGAAAGACGCGTCGGAAGCCCCCATACACGGGTAGATATGCTGGCGAATTGGTTTTTAGGACCAATATTGGCAGCTTTAATCTGCCCGTGTATGGCGAGCTTTACTCACATTAGCAATTTCCTTCCTCGTGGCATCCTTCCTACTTCAGATATTACAAGTGTTTTTAGATGCCAGAGGTGCTTTACAGCCTCTGCAATACGATTCCATTAAAAAAATTTGTAAAAATATATTTGTTTTGGTTTTTTTTTGTTTTTTTTAATAAATTGACTCCCTAAATTGTTAACCTCCAGTTTTAAAAGCTACAATTTATACATTGTGAAAATATATTGTGGTTTTCATTTGTCTCCATATTATTTTCATTTTTTTTTTTTTTTTTTTTACTGGTTCCTTAAGACTCATGTTTGTACAGTGGTACAGCATATATTTGCTGCTTGTGGTTTTTTTTCTTTCATTATTTGGGTGGAATTGCCCTTTAATGTATAATACTTTGCATGAAGAAAGGCAATATGTCTATGGTTTTGGGAAAACATTTTCATTGTACAGGTATGGGACCTGTCCAGAATGCTCGGGACCTAGGGTTTTCCCGATAATGGATCTTTCTGTAATTTGGATCTTCATACCTTTAAGTCTACTAGAAAATCGTGTAAAGATTAAATAAACCCAATAGGCTGGTTTTTGCCTCCAATAAGGTTTTATTAAATTTTAGTTTGGATCAAGTACAAGGTACTGTTTTACTATTACAGTGAAAAAAAGGAAATAGTTTGTTAAAATATGGCTTATTTTGATAAAATGGAGTCTGTGGGAGATGACCTTTCTTTAATTCGGAGCTTTCTGGATATCGGATCCCATACCTGTACTGGAAGCAATTCAGTAATGATACTAATCAGGACATGCAGCAAAAGGAATAGAAGGAAAGAAATTTGTATTTGTGTGCATCTTGCTTACAACTACATCTCCTTATTAAGCTGGCCATACATGGATAGATCCGCTCGTTTGGCGATGCCGCCAAACGAGCGGATCTCCCTCCGATATGCCCACCTTGAGGTGGGCAATATCGGGCTGATCCGATCGTGCGCCCTGCGGCTGCGATACGGCGGGATTTTTAATCCCATCCGATCGAGATCTGGCCAACTTTCGGCCAGATCTCGATCAGGGACGCCCGTCGGGGGGCCCCCATACACGGGCCAAGCTGCCGAATCGGTCTGTCAGCAGCTTTTATCGGCCCGTGTATGGCCACCTTTACTGGAGCCACTGAAATTATTAATAAATATACAATGACTTTGATGACATTTCATCAATGTGGTTTGGAAAGTTTGTTTTGAATGAGGTTTATACCTTACATTTATTGACACTTATTGAACCATCTAGGTGGTCTTCTGCTTCCGGAAAAGTTAAGCCAAAATTTACATCATTATTAATGTAATACATTTTTGACACATTCTTTTTTTTTTTTTTTTTTTTATTAATGTATACAAGGAAGAGGGCTACCCGAGAAGTGATCGCTTTAGATTGTAAGCGGAGGCTTTTTGATTCCATTTTATTCTGGAACCGTTGTTTGTTAAATTGTTGTAAGACCCCTTGTTGTTTTAAATGACTGTAAAAGTGCTGCTACTGTATGAACAAATGATGGTGGTGACTGGGACTCTCTGTGCTGTCCTTGATAGTAAATAAAAGGTAAACGTTCTGATAGACGTGTGTGATGAATGGAGATTCTGTAGTTTCTTTTTTTTTTTTTTGAAATATATTTTTATTGGTTTCTGAAGTAAAGCAAAATAGGGGGGGTACAGAATGGAAAAAAGGGGGGGGGAGGGGGGAGGTCTGAGCCAAAGTACAAAATATCCAGGTCCCATTATACACGCATCTGAAAATACACTGTATCATATGATTATATACAACAGATGACTCCAACAAAAAAAAAGTTGCCAGCCACAAGCCATTGAAAGTGCATAACAGATCACCATAGAAAAGTGTTCCTACGTACCATATCGTTAGGGGTGGCAGGGGTCCCAGGAGGATCTAAACCTTATGGGGACTGTCGGGCCCAGATGCGTATCCGAAATGCCCGTCTTAGGGCGTCAGAAGTTGTTTATAGTCGTCCGTATCTCTAAATAGTATCCATCTCAGCCACATATCTCTATATTTAGTGTGTTGCTTGCTAGAGAAGGTAGATAGTTCCTCAAATTTTGCAATTTCGTTAACTTTCATAGCCCATTCTTTAACAGAGGGGGGGGGGGTGGTAGATTTCCAAAGTCTGGGGATAAGTACCTTAGCGGCGTTAAGTAAGTGTCGTTCTAGTGACATATCCGGGGATCCCTCTTCATTCTCTATTTCCCAAAATAAGAGTATTCGAGCGGGGGAGTCGGGCAATATCCTCCCTAATATGATAGAGCAGAGCCGCAGAATCTCGGCCCAATAGTCTGCTAGGCCGGGGCATTCCCAGAAGATGTGCAGAAGAGAGCCAGCGTTGGCTTTGCATCTCCAACATAAATTACTGACAGTAGGATAAATATGGTTCAATTTAACCGGTGTATAGTACCACCTACACAAGATTTTATAGTTCAATTCCTGGATTTTACAACATCTAGAGCTGAACATAAGGTTTGCTATTCCCTTCCTACAGGAATCGTCCGAGATGTCACAGCCAAAATCCCGTTCCCAAGCCTTTATGAAGGGCAGTTGCGTCTTATTCATTACCAGCCCGAGTATATCGTAAATAAGCGATAACGTATGTCTTGGAGGGATTGTCTTATTGCATAGGGTTTCGAACGCAGTAAGTTGTCTTCCCATCGTTTTGTCGCCCCCCAGATATGCGTAAAAATGTTTGATTTGGTAATATTTATAGTCTTGGAGGTTTTGATTAATTTTTTTTTTTTAATGAAAACCCCTAATGATTCTGTAGTTTCTGACCTGGTGCAGTGTGTATAAACAGATCCATTCATTTAGAACTGATAGCTTGCAGGGACCACACCCTAGTGTGTCTCCAGAATCCCGTCTGCCACCATATTACATTCCATTGCATCCTCCAGTGATCCATGATTAGATGCACAGATCTCTAATAAGCCCACAAACAAAAGCTGCTTTTGCTCATTCCCAGGACTAATTGTATGCAACATTAGAAGGCTGCCTTAGGGCATGCGCTTATTACCCAAGTGCAAACACCCTAGGCTGGATTTCATAGAGAGAGGCCTGCTTTAGTAAACGTGAACTTGTTACATAGTAAGTTATTAATATGCTAAATCTGGCCCATGTGTGTATAAACTGAACAATTGTTATGGTAATTGCTTGAAATTTCCATGTTTGGTAACTTATAAAGTTCTTTAGTCTGAGACACTTTTCCTAAGAAATGAAACCAAGCAAGTTGGTGTAAGCCTAAGAAAAATTTGACTTGACTGGAGGTAAATAGTCAGTACAGGTATGGGGCCTATTATGCAGAATGCTTGGGACCTAGGCCTTTCTGGATAACTGATCTTTCCATGATTTTGGTCTTCATACCATTAGGACACAGACACGTGCAGTTTCAGCGAGAGGGACAAATTGCCTCTTCTTCGGGCGACTAATCTCCCTGAACTGCCTTCCCGCTGACTCGAATCTAAATCGCAGGCTGGATGGCACTCGGAGCACTTCGTTTTCCGAAGTTGCCTCATGAGGAAACTCCAGTTGATTTCAGAAGATGAAACACTCCCAAGTGCCATCCCGCCGGCAATTTCGATTTTTCAATTTTTTTTTAGTTGGCGGGAAGGCATTGTGGTGAGATTAGTCGCCCTAAAAAGAGGTGATTTGTTTCTGGGCGACTAATCTCCTCCAAATAGCATTGTGTGCCTCTACCCTAAGTCTACTAGAAAATCATGTAAACATTAAATAAACCCAAAATGCTGTCTTTGCTTCCAATAAGGATTATTTAGCTGCCCTAGGTATGGGCCTTCAGCCCTGGGTACAGTAACTTGGTAATGCATATTTCATATTTACTTAAACTGAGTGTACATGCACATGTTTTATGCAATTTTTCTTAAAATAATTATAAAAGCATTTAGCTTGCAAACAACATATGAGTGGAAGATTTCTGTAGGTCTTTTATAGTAGGACCTCCATTTTATTTTCCCAAATTCTGTGTTTTCCCAGAACTGATGCCATTTTTCCCTGGTCCTATAAAGGCAAAATGTGTTTAGATTTACAGTTTCAGCATAATCTTTAAAGCTTAATCTTCCAGATGCAAGCTAACTCGTCATTTTTTTTTTTTTTGCCCATTCTGTTTTAAAAATAGACCCTCTAACTGTTCCTCTCACAGATTCCATGGCACTGACATGCTTCCAAATGTGTCCCAGTGTGTAAGAGATCCTTGCTGCGTGACAACTGTTTCCGTTAGGACTTTTCTTGGGGAGAACTTTTTTCTAGTTTAATAAAAGAAATTCAAAATTGTTTTTTGAATGAAGCAACGCATGTGGTGGCATGAGAACCTCACTGGTGCATTGTTGTGATCCACAATTGACACTGACACAGAATATGTACTTTGTATTTTAATAAGTAAATTAGAGGCCCTCAGTATGATATTATTGATTAGAAGCCCTCAGCAGGGTCGGACTGGGGGGCCCGGGGCCCACCGGGACTACTGTCCAGGGCCCCTTCCGACCCGCCCCCCAACCCCTACTGCGACGCGCTGAGCGCGCGCACACAAAGGCGCCGCTTGGCGCACCAGCGTGAAGGCGCCTGGCGCATGCGCAGAAGGCGCTGCGCTGATCGGCGCTGCGGGAGTGCGGGAGGGAAACTTTTTAAAAGATATCTGGAGAGGTGTCTGGCCCGGCGGGGGCCCATTAAGGGTCGGGGCCCACCGGGTATTTTCCCGGTGTCCCGCCGGGCCAGTCCGACACTGGCCCTCAGGATGATATGATTGATTTATGTCTGAACTCTAACTTATTAAAATATGAAGAAAAAAACAAATTTATATTTTGTAAACAAAGATTATTGCAATCGGTCCTCTAGAGATTTTTAAAAGGGTAGTATACCTTTTTTGTTAACATTTTTTTTTTTTTTCAATAAAATTTTTTTTACCATACCTTTTTTTAACTGGGAAGAATCGTATTTTATTTGTTGCAGTCTTTGTTTAATTTTGAAATCTGACATTGGGCTAGACATATTGTACTTTTCCCAGCTGCCCGAGTCATGTGACGTGTGCTCTAATTAACTTCAGTCACTCTTTACTGCTGTACTGCAAGTTAGTGATATCACCCCCTTCTCCCCCCCCCCCCCCACCTGCCAGCAGCCTAACAACAGAACAATGGAAAGGTGACCAGATAGCAGCTCCCTAACACAAGATAACCGCTGCTTGGTAGAAATAATAACGGCACTCAATAGTAAAAATCCAGGTCCCACTGGGACACATTCAGTTACATTGAGTAGGTGAAACAGCCTGTCAGAAAACAGTTTCATCCTAAACTGCTGGCTCTTTCTGAAAGCACATGACCAGGCAAAATGACCTGAGATGGCTGCCTACACACCAATATTACAACAACAACAAGAAAAAAAAATACACTCTATATTATTATTATACAATTATATATTGTAGAGTGAACTTATTTGCAGTTTAAACTGTGTAATTTAGAAATAAAAACTACACCAAAAAGTAATGACCGAAACCCTTTAATGACCAACATTTGGGTGACTCACAACTATTGTTTAGGATAATGGTGCTAGTTACTGATGCACTTTAAATTTGGGATTTGGCAAAAGGCAGCTGCTTGCAGGGATGTTTAACTGCCTGTTAAAAAGCCTTTTCTTGATGATCCGGGCATGAATTGAGTATAACCCCCTCTAACAAGTGGCTATATTTTGCCATTTACGTATGACTGAGTGATTTCATGAACTGTTTGGAATGGTAATTTTTCTGTGCACTTATGAAATCAAGTTATGTATTATCCATTCAACAAATGGTATCTTGGAGACCATAATGCTGTCAGAGGCTAATGGCAGTGAAGACTGAGGTTGTTTTGGAGACATCTCCATGATGCATATAGCAACATAATCTCTGTAGGGAGGTCCATGTGTAGTCTTAATCTGTAGCTGTGACTCGAAGAGCGTTGCTAGATATGGTATGAAAACACTGACCTTTTTCTTTTTTCCCCTTTTAATTTTAGAGTCTGTTGGGCCGGCAACATGGAAATGAAAGGTAATTTTAAACATTTTTATGGTGAACCCACAGTGTGCATCACTAATAAAATCAATGGTATCTTATTTCAAAGAGAAGTAACATGGTTTTGAACATTATAACTAATTTAAGGGCTATTAAAAATGCTTAGGAATTGTTCAGTATAAAACAAAAACTGGGTAAATAGCCTGTGCAAAATAAAAAATTTTCTAATATAGTTAGTTAGCCAAAAATGTAATGTATAAAGACTGTATATCCAGAACACAACTTCCTGCTTTTCAGCTCTAACTCTGTTAGTCAGCAACTTGAAGGGGGGCCACATGGGACATAACTGTTCAGTGAGTTTGCAATTGATCCTCCGCATTCAGCTCAGATTCAAAAGCAACAGTTATGGCCCATGTGCCTCCCCCTCAAGTCACTGATTGGTCAGAGTAAACAAAGCAGGAAGTAGTGTTCTGGCTATTATGTTACGCATCCAGTCACGCCAGCCTTTATACATTGCTGGCTAACTATATTAGAAACCTTTTTTATTTTTCACAGCCTTTCTATTTGTTTTTATTTTTATACTCAACAATTCTTTGAAGATGCTTATGGCTTTCAGACAGATTCCAATTCCACCAACCAAAACACTGAATACAGTGACCACTTATGCTTTTTGCTGGCCAGCATCCATTCACCACCAGCCTTTCTCCTCCCTACATTCTGTCTGATGCATGTAAAGCTATGGTAACAAAGCAGCTCTAAAGAAATAACCATTAAAGCTACATTTTTTTTTCAATGAAAAGAGCATGTTATTAGGGTGAAAATTAACCTAAGCCTTAACTCTTAAAGTAACAAAGGTAGGATCTGTTATCTGGAAACCTGTTATTCAGAAAGCTCCAAATTACAGAAAGGCCGTCTCCCACAGACTCCATTTTATCCAAATAATCCACATTTAAAAAGTGTACTTCATTCCAACTAAGATATAATTAATCCTTATTGGAAGCAAAACTAACCTATTTGGTTTATTTAATGTTTACATGATTTTCTAGTAGACTTAAGGTATGGAGATCCAAATTACAGAAAGACCCGCTATCCGAAAACCCCCAGGTTCCTAGCATTCTGGATAACCGGTCACATGCCTGTTTGGAGATTTTTGTGCAGTTGCACAGGAATGTACCAAGAGAGGCCCTAAGGATACGCATGCGGATACTTGCCACGTTTACAGCGCGGTTTGCGCATGCCACGCTATTGCCGAAAATTAAAACCTTAACCATATTTGCGATCAGTCGGCCTTTTTTTTTTTTTTCTTGACCTGCGCCGAAAACGTGCCAAGTATCCGCAAGTTTGTCCATAGCCTTAAACTCTCAGCAAGGTTTTTTTTTTTTTTTTTTTTACTTTTTAACATTGCATTTTAATTGCTGGATGGATAGAGGCGGAATAGAAAGGTGTTTGATTCTTAAACATCAAACCAGTTAAGAAAAGTCTTTACATTTACGTTATTGTAGACGGGAGCATACAGTCTCTTTACAATTTAATCTTTTTCACACAGATACCAATGAACCTAAACCCGATCCTGGTTATGGCAACCAAGGTTATCCAGGGGCAGATTATCCAGGTTATCCCCCACCACAAAATCCTTATGGGTATCAACCTGCTGGATATCCACCTGCTGGGTACCAACCTGCTGGATATCCACCTGCTGGGTACCAACCTGCTGGATATCCACCTGCTGGGTACCAACCTGCTGGATATCCACCTGCTGGGTACCAACCTGCTGGATATCCACCTCCTGGTGGGCAGGTTCCACAAGGCTATCCTCCTGGGCCTTATCAAGGTAAGAGAGCCATGTATTTCTTCTGCTCTGGCTTTGACAAAAAAATCTAATAACTGTTAATTGCCAATGGGATGTGCATAGTACTACTTTACATTTAGCACAAAAAAAAAGTTACCGTGGATTTTTTTTGTCCTTTTGCACTGATCAACATGGCATAACCTACAACATGAATACAAAAAGGACACTCCAAAAAATTGTGAAAGGGTAATTGCAAATCAGGATGGATACAAAAAAATTGTCATTCAAATCCGCAATGAAAAGTGTATGGCGCAGCTGGGAATTTCCGACAAAAGTGAATCACTGTGCAAGAAGGAGCTTAGTGTGGGAGACCACCAAGAGACCTATGGCAACTCTGAAGAAACCGCAAACCTCAGTAGCTGACATTGAAAGATTATACATACAACAACTGCTACCAGAGTGCTTTACCAGTCGCATGTTTATGGGAGGGGGACAAAAAGCCACGGTTGACTAAAACTCACACGACATGTTGCCTAAAGTTTGCAAAAAAGCACGTGGAGTCTCTGAAGTTGGCTAAAAATGTGATTGCGTTTGGTCAGATCTCAATCCAACTGATTTGTAGCTGTACTTAAAAAAGCTGTTTCCTCACAACTCCTATGCAACCGACAACGCTTGAGCAGTTTTACAATAAATGTCACAGTCCAGATCAGAAAAACTGTTAGAAACCTATCCACACAGACTTGTGTGCCTGTCACCCTAAAATTGTTTCCCCCCCACACCCCCGAGCGCAAGGCCACCTGTACCAGGCGGGTGCTCCCAAGTGTGGGTAGCCAAACTGTGGAACTGAGAATAAGTGTATTCCCTTGCTATCCTTGTGGATTTTACATGCATGCATGAGCCTGACTGGAGAAGCATTGCCTCCAGTGGGGGAAACAATATTGGGATGAAAGGTGTCCTTTAAGGCTGCCAAAGGCCTTACTAAATAATGACACATGCAAACAAATTAGGCCTTTCTCCTTTGTGTAAGTGCTTCTCAACAGGCAACAACTAGTGATGGTCAAATCTGACCAGTTTTGTTTTGCAGAAAATTCACAAAAGCGGTGAGAAATTTGCCAAATGCATTGTTCTTTGGGCGACTATTTTTGCAAAAATGTTATTCGCCCATTGGTGTCTTATTTTTTTTCGTGGCTACACATGGCGAATAATTTTGCTTGTCACTTGTAACAACTATGTGCCGGTTGGTAAGTTGAAAGTTTTGCCCATAGACCTAAATATCTTAGGAATATACTTAAGTGACTACAGTGGTGTGAAAAACTATTTGCCCCCTTTCTGATTTCTTATTCTTTTGCATGTTTGTCACACTTAAATGTTTCTGCTCATCAAAAACCGTTAACTATTAGTCAAAGATAACATAATTGAACACAAAATGCAGTTTTTAAATGAAGGTTTACGTTATTAAGGGAGAAAAAAAACTCCAAATCTACATGGGCCTGTGTGAAAAAGTGATTGCCCCCCTTGTTAAAAAATAACTTAACTGTGGTTTATCACACCTGAGTTCAATTTCAAAGGTTATAAAGCCATTTCTAAAGCTTTGGGACTCCAGCGAACCACAGTGAGAGCCATTATCCACAAATGGCAAAAACATGGAACAGTGGTGAACCTTCCCAGGAGTGGCCGGCCGACCAAAATTACCCCAAGAGCACAGAGACAACTCATACGAGAGGCCACAAAAGACCCCAGGACAACATCTAAAGAACTGCAGGCCTCACTTGCCTCAATTAAGGTCAGTGTTCACGACTCCACCATAAGAAAGAGACTGGGCAAAAACGGCCTCCATGGCAGATTTCCAAGGCGCAAACCACTTTTAAGCAAAAAGAACATTAAGGCTCGTCTCAATTTTGCTAAAAAACATCTCAATGATTGCCAAGACTTTTGGGAAAATACCTTGTGGACCGACGAGACAAAAGTTGAACTTTTTGGAAGGTGCGCGTCCCGTTACATCTGGCGTAAAAGTAACACAGCATTTCAGAAAAAGAACATCATACCAACAGTAAAATATGGTGGTGGTAGTGTGATGGTCTGGGGTTGTTTTGCTGCTTCAGGACCTGGAAGACTTGCTGTGATAGATGGAACCATGAATTCTACTGTCTACCAAAATCCATCTGTTCGTCAACTCAAGCTGAAGCTATCTTGGGTGCTGCAGCAGGACAATGACCCAAAACACACCAGCAAATCCACCTCTGAATGGCTGAAGAAAAACAAAATGAAGACTTTGGAGTGGCCTAGTCAAAGTCCTGACCTGAATCCTATTGAGATGTTGTGGCATGACCTTAAAAAGGCGGTTCATGCTAGAAAACCCTCAAATAAAGCTGAATTACAACAATTCTGCAAAAATGAGTGGGCCAAAATTCCTCCAGAGCGCTGGAAAAGACTCGTTGCAAGTTATCGCAAACGCTTGATTGCAGTTATTGCTGCTAAGGGTGGCCCAACCAGTTATTAGGTTCAGGGGGCAATTACTTTTTCACACAGGTTTGGATTTCTTTTCTCCCTAAATAATAAAAACCCTCATTTAAAAACTGCATTTTGTGTTTACTTGTGTTATCTTTGACCAATAGTTAAATGTGTTTGATTATCAGAAACCTTTTGTGTGACAAACATGCAAAAGAATAAGAAATCAGGAAGAGGCAAATAGTTTTTCACACCACTGTATATTGCAGCCCTTCATGTTTTGGCTTGATCAGCCTTCCTCAGGTGCATCCATGTGTTAAAATCTGGTTATGTTGCACATACGGGCATATTTATTATGCTTTGGAAAACGAAGTTCGCTGGAAAATAAATGGGCGTAAAATATTGGATGGTGTGTGCAATATTACTCCATTCAAAAGTCTGACATGGCGCCATTATTTTACATTGCTTTTGGCTGAAAAAATGTGTAAAAGTTAAATACCATTTTTTTACATGGCGAAGCTTGCCCAGCTGTGGTATATTATTCCGCTGTTTTTTTTAATATAGCATAAGAAATATGTCTCATAGTGTTTCCTATACCAGCTGAGAAAATGGCACATTTTTTTTCAACTGAAGTTTGAACATGGTGTTTGATGATTATTTCTCTGCTTTAGCAAGCTTTTTTTTTTAGTTGTTTGAAATAGACTTTTTTTTTTTCAATTGTGCTGTTTTTTCAAGTTTAAAGTTCAGTGTTTGTGTCTCTGATGTTTCATTCTGGCATCCAGGTGCAGATTCTGAACTGTTACAATTTGCTACATTTAGTTGATTTCTCATCAGTATCTGTGGAAACTATTGTATCAATTCTAACAGCCGCCTCTCATGAAACTCAGGGATTCTGCTCAGTAGAGCCAAAGATAGGAAATGTATCCACTAAATGTATCAATTTAGAACCATTCGAGTTGGCTACCCCTCTCTCCGATATTGATGTGCCCGCCCATTTCCTCTGTTTATAGAACCCCCGTCAACGACATCACAAAAGGGGTGGGTAGGCACGTGCCTATTAAACTGGAGGCTGGCAGTGTAAGGTTGCAAAAGGTGCACCAAGGTCGGTCGGAACCTGCCTGACCAACTGGTATTGGCCAACCTGCACATCGCTAAACCCTGAGCTTCTTCAGAAAGACCTAAGCAGGGGGAGGGGGAAAATAAAGTTTACACTTTCATTTTTTTAATAGAAAAACTTCTTCATTTTAGGTCCAGAAACGTATTTCTATCTGAAACCACCTACTAACACTTTTTTTTATTTTTTTTATTAAGTTGTTTTGCAGGAACAAATATTGGGTTGAGGAAGCATGTTAATAAACCATGTATATTGGGGGTGCATCCCTAATATATGTACCAAATGTCATGTTTCGATATGTTACAATTGGACACTTCTATAATATGCACAAACTCGGAAAAAAAAAAAAAAATATATATATATATATATATATATATATATATATATATATATATATATATATATATATATATATATATATATATATATATATATATATATATATATATATATATATATATATATATATATATATATATATATATATATTATTCATTGCAGCAGTTTATTCTTCTCCAGTGATTACCATTTCTCAATTGATTATTTTTTATATAATAGGACAGCCTGGCCAAGCTAATTTTGGTGCTTATGGAGGACCAACTGCTATGCCAAATCAGCATGGTGCTCCTGCAGCTGCCTGGATGCCAACACCTGCTCCCATCCCTAACTGCCCACCAGGACTGGAATATCTGAGCCAGGTAACTACAGAAAGTCATCTCACTATTACTCTGAAATGTAAAATAAACATTTTGTGGAATTTAAAACCACACAATGTGCTCTAAGGGTCTATATAATAGCTATCTATATATAGACCCACATATACCTGTACATACACACATAATATAGTAGTGTGTATGAATGTCAATTGCTTGAAATCTATAAATAGACTAATACATTCTCCTCTTAACACCCAATGTGCATAACCTTGCAGTGAAAGTGTACAGCATTTACCTAAGTGGTGGCTTGAGGACTTTGTTTACATTTACGTGTCCTGTAACTTTGGGATATACACCTGCAGTGTTACAGCACTGACAATTGACATGTCTATTTTCGCTGTGCTTGGCTTTCCTTCACTGTTCCCTTGTTCTTTCAGGCTCAGCCCTAACTAAGCATGTCTCTAAGCAGGAAAGACGGGAGTGAATAGTACATGTCAGTGAAGGGAAGAGTGAAATATGAAGAAATATAAATCTAAAATTAGTAGTTAGAAGAAAAACAATATAACTAGGGATGCACCGAATCCACTATTTTGGATTCGGCTGAATAGTTCACAAAAGATTCACCTGAATACCGAACAGAATCCAAACCCTAATGTGCATATGCAAATTAGGGGTGGGAAGGGGAAAACTTTTTTACTTGTTTTGTGACAAAAAGTCACACATTTCCCTCCCCATCCCTAATTTGCATATGCAAATTAGGATTTGGTTCGGCCGGGCAGAAGGATTCGGCAGAATCCTGCTTAAAAAGGCCGAATCCTGGATTCGGTGCATCCCTAAATATAACAGGAGATGACATTTGTATGGGTAGAGAAGAAAGTGTAAATGGGGGAGAACAGATCGTTCAGGAAAAGGTATAGGGCACTAAGAAGTGACTTGTAAAAATAATCTCTTAATGTGAGTGGTAAAAGGTTTGTTCCATTGAGGCTAATGTATCTGGAGAGATAAATTGTCAAAAGTATCCAAGATATTAAAATCAATGTTCTTGTTGGGGTTTTTTTCTATTGGTGAACAGGCTAACCATGCCAAGTGCCAGAACAAGTGGTGTAAAAAATGTTATAATTGGACTTAAGCAGAGCAAAAGTTTTCTGGAGTATAGCATTTCATACAGTCCCTACTGTCCCGTTTTTTAGAGGGTCAGTCCCTATTTTGACAGCGCAACCCGCAGTCCCTCGTTTGTACTGGAAAGTCCCGTTTTTCTCTGCACTGAACAGCCAAAAAAAGAAACAAAAGTTTCAAACATAATTTGGATTTTGGCAGACAGCCCAGAACTTCCAGAAGGTTCAGATAAGATACTTTTGTAACAATTTTGAGATAAGCAATTGTAACGATATAAGATAACTGGTCCCTTGGGAAAAGTTACTCACAGCTTAAAGGGCAATTCACCTTCATTAGAAAAACTAATACCTGGGGAAAAAAAACACAAATGTTCAAACTTTCATAACCTGCCAAATTTTGTAAAATTAACATGGTAATTAGGGAGTGTGGCCACAAAAATGGGCGTGGTCAAAAAATGTTATCGCACTACTCGTGCCAACTTTTTTGTCCCTCTTTATTTCCAAAATGTTGGGAGGTATGCAGTCACAATTCACTAGATAAAACTTGGGATGCACCACATCCACTACTTAGGGTTCAGCCGAATCCCAGAATCCTTCGTGAAAGATTCTGCTAAATACCAAAAACATTTTTAAATCCTTTTTTTTTTTTTTGTGACCAAAAGTCGCATGATTGCCCGTCCCTAATTTGCATATGCAGAAAAAGGCAGAATCCTGGATTCTGTGCATCCCTAGATAAAACGTGGGCATTATCTGTTTTGTATAATGTTAATAGTAACAGGCAAAGGCGTAATGAGGAAAGAAAGGCAAAGCATTATTCTGCATAGAAGATTTGATGTGGGACCAGAAGCACACTAGCGCTTTGTATGTGATAGCAAGATGAGATTAAGCATGGACAACAAAGCATTTGGTCTGTCATTAGCCTTAAACGGACTATTTTAACTGTGCTCCTGAAATTGCAACACACTACCTAGTTTTGATAATCCATGAAATTTTGGGGCAATACTATAAATGGGAATTATCCATGCTTCTGAAAGCATTTGCATCTGTTTTTGATATGTAGACAACTGGTATCCCATAAAAGACACAAGGTTTTAGGAGGCTTTCCAGTTCATATACTGTAATGCTTACGGGTTCATTTCTAGACCACATTACACCTTATGAGCTTGAGATTTGGGTTTTGTTTTTTGAGTTGAGTAAGCATTGTGTAAAGCCAGTGTAACACATGCAAATGCTTCAAAAGCAGCAATATTGTGCCAAACTATACATGACTTGCCCCACCATCATTCTAATTACAGGTATTTTATATTTCTATTATGATTAAACTGTGTTGTGAGCACCTGTTTCCTGTAATTCTGAAAAAGCAAATTTCTTCTTGATCTAAGGAAATGAAACTAGCTGAAGAATTAAATAGATAAATAGACTCAGGAATTTTTGGGCAGTTGGCTATGTATCCGCTCGGGAACTACAGAGGTATGAGATCCTGCACCTCTGTTGTAGTCTTTCAGGATGCTTTCTGAATTATTTACCGTTTTCCTATCCTACAGCTCTACTATTATTAAAAAAGGATATTTACATTGTATAGAGTGAATAATAGAGAAATTCATATAAACTGTCCTTTGCAGTTACCCTTAGATTTTGGTTTTGGTACAACTGCGGCCACAACTGCGATTGATTTTCTTAAATGAGTCCTTTAGAATTTCTCTGACCTTGTCTTCCTAGTTAAAACCAGACCCATCAAAGCTAAAAGCTGACTGGTTGCTATGGGTTAATGTTTTGGGTTTTTTTTTTTTTTTATGAACTGCAAGATAAGACCTACTGTGATTATTATAAAACGCAACATTTTGAAAAGCAGTGCAGCTGCATTATGGCAAAAATATCTAACAAGCTAATGCTAAAAAGTAATTCTAATGTTGAATTCTATTTCTCTTACTTGATGTCCCTTTTTTGATTCCTCTCTTGACAGATTGACCAGATACTGGTTCACCAACAAGTTGAGCTGCTAGAAGGTTTGTCAGTTTACTTTACAGATTGTGTGGTTATGACTTGGGTATACAGAATAAATGTCATACTAAGACATGAACTTTCTCAACTTAAAGGAGAACTAAAGCTTAACTAAAGAAGCCGGTTAGAAATGTTGTACATTATGTTTTGGGCTTCTGTACCAGCCCAAGGCAACCACAGCCCTTTAGCAGTAAAGATCTGTGTCTCCAAAGATGCCTCCGTAGCTCCCCATCTTCTTTTCTGCCGATTCACTGCACATGCTCTGTACTGCTGTCACTTACTGAGCTTAGCGGCCCACTCAAAATATACAGTACACAGAGAATATAATTTTCATAATATACCGTAAGGCTGATTTGTAAATAATACAGATAATTACTACATGGCAGCACAGAAACCAGCACAACGAGCTTCAGAATTTAATAATCAGCCTTGTAACATCAGCTTATATTACAGACGAAACCACCCCGTGACAAGTTTTAAGTCCTGGGTCATTGCTGCTACTGAGAAGCTGAAAATTAAGTCTGGTGTAATAAGTTCAGTATATACAATATGGCATTTTTAGCCATATTAATTTTAAGGGTTTAGTTTGCCTTTAACGCCTGGTTCTGTTATGCAGAACATAAATGATTATAACAGTTCGGTATGCCATAGCTTTTAAATAGGTATCTCCTGTTCAGTACAATTACTCTATTGATATGTAACTGATGAATGCACACATGGGGTTATGAAGTTATTTGTAAATGCAACTTTTGTCTGGTTCTTCCTTTTGAAGCCAAGTAACAGAAGTCGGCTCAATATCCGTTCTATTCCCTGCCAGTCAAGCTAAGAATGTTGCATTCAAGGATTTGCTGTGTAGTCAGTGCTAGTGAATGCGGGTCACTCACTGCTTTCTGTTTTCTTTCTAGCATTGACAGGATACGAAACAAACAACAAATATGAGATTAAAAACAGCCTGGGCCAAAGAGTCTACTTTGCTGCAGAAGAAAATGATTGCTGCACACGAAACTGCTGTGGGCCAGGCCGACCCTTTACCATGACAATTGTTGATAACACGGGTCGGGAGATTATGAAATTAAACAGGCCGTGCAGATGTTCATCTTGTTGTTTCCCCTGTTGCCTACAAAAAGTACATAATTGAAAGATTTTTTTGACTACAATAAGTAATACTTTTGTCTTTATAGTTTAATGAACATGTGATGTTCTTTGGTGTAGTGCATTCTCAGATCTCTCGCCTCCCCCCCTTGGACATTTAAAGGGTAATTATCGCGACAATGAAAATTTAATACAAGCTACTGAAATAAAAAACTTTCTAAATGCAATCCATTAAAATGTCCATTTCTGAAATAATCAGTTATTTTCACTACCCCTCTCTCGGCTTATGTTTCTCTTCATTCTCTCTTCATGCAGCAGTTGGGTGTCAGATATTCATTGCATTAGATTTAATATATCTTATAGTGGGGCTTTGTTTACTATAAGATGTATTAGAGCTTATAGCACAAATCCTGCATGTAGAGAGACAAGATGTCTGTTGATTTTAATAGAGTGAGCTCTAATGCAGCTTCTAGGCAAAAGGAGCCCCCTATAAGATATATTGGATCTAACTGTAAATGATTATCTGACACCCAACTGCTGCAAGAAGAGCGAATGAAGAGAAACAGATGCTGAGAGAGGGATTGTGAAGAATAACTTGATTGTCAGAAACTGTACAGAATTTTTAATTGATTGTATTTAGAAAGTTTATTTCAGTATTTTGAAGCTTATATTAAATTAATTTTTCACGAAGTTCCCCCTTTAAGGAAGGAACAAGAGCAATGAGGACCCAGTGCACAATGTAGCTATGCCAGTTCTAAACCATTGCTCCTGGTCACAGGTCCTTCTAAAGCTTCTGGGCCCCAGTGTCACTGCAGTAGTGATCATCCTGCCCTTGTATTACAATAAAAAGTTTCTGCCAATTTATATGCCACCTTCTATCATTTTTGTACACCTTTAAAAATTGTTTGAATATATTTTTTCCCCATTCTATGAACTCGGATTACAACTATAGTAATAGACTTATTACTTGCCATTAGAATGAGGGAAACCAATGCCTTGCTGCAACTTGACTATTAAGTCAGAAATAGGATTTAAATAAGTTTGCTTAAAGGAGAACTACCCCCCCCCCCTAAATTTCTGGCATTGCCCACCTCCCCGGATGTGCATTAGTTTAAAAAGAAAAACCCTGACCCTTAAAGGGCAAGTCAACCAAAAATAAAAAGTTGCCTAATCAAAGAAAACCTAATTCTAAGCAACTTTGCAATAAACATTCATTACTCATTTTCTATATCTTTTAATTTATTTGCATATGTATTGCTATTGAGAGCCGTGTTTGTCTGTCCCTTTCTATTCTCTTCCTTGATGGCTAAAGGTGGCCTGATCGTTTGGCAATGTTGCCGAACAAGAGGATCTCTGCCCGATATGCTCACATTAAGGTGGCCTATTGGTAGTGGGGGTTAGTTCTGCTTTAAACATGGTTGCTTTAGTATATTCTAGAGGTATAATGCTTAATCACATTCACGCAACAAATGTTTTAAGTCGGTTTGATCAGAAACAGAATAACCTACCTGTAATTTTATAAGTATCGGGGTCAGCCTTAGATTTTTGGTGTCTCTGCTCTTCTGAGTAGATCATGGATTTATACTATACTATAATTTTTTTTTTTTTTTAAATATCCCAGCAAATACTGAAATATTCATTGTTTATAAATTATAATCTGTGGTTTCATTTTAGAATACCTTAAATCTTAGCTTTGATTTTTTTTTTTTTTTTTTTTTTTTTTACTCATAATGTAAAAATTAAATGCACAAAAAATAAAATGTTTTATTTTTCTGTGCAGCTTGAAGTGCAGGCACCTCCTGGGACAGTTGTTGGTTATGTTAAACAGAACTGGCATCCTTGTCTGCCTAAATTCACCATTCAGGATGAGAATGAACAAGGTGTCCTCAAAATCAAGGGCCCCTGCATTCCGTGTAGCTGTTGTACCGATGTTAATTTTGAGGTAAGAAAAATACATTTGCACCTTTTGTAGATAGGACATGCATTGTGGGAATGTTGCATAAATGAACCCAGGGTTGTTAATAGTAATAATAAGGTTCAGCATATACAGTGGAGAGCACATTACCAAACATGTAGAATGAATATATATTTGTTGTATAGTGTTTTTAAAGGGGCAGTATACCTAGGGTTGCCACCCAGCCGGTATTTTACCGACCTAGCCGGTAAAACACCTGCCGGGGCCGGTATTACGATTTGTGCGTGGCTCTGCCCCCTATGCATCACGGGCCGTCCCCTTTTGTTCCCGCCCACCACCGGCCAGTAAATATTTTTTTGAAAAGGTGGCAACCCTAAGTATACCCCTTGTTCAATGCAATGAATTGGGCTTGTGCTGAACATACCTTTTTACTTCAGGTCACATCTACTTGAGATAAACACAGAAAAAGAAGCTACTCCATGTCAGAAAATTGCCTTGCTTAATGTACTTCTTATCTGCGGGGGAAGGGAAGTGATTGTGTATTTGGATCCAATTATTGACCTCCCCTATATTCAGCCAGGGTGATGTTAATTTTGAGGCCTGGAGCTGATCACCAATAAAGTGCATGTTATCACAGTAAAGCACATGAAGTTGCTATCTGGTTAACTGCTCCCTGAAACAGTACTCAATGGTAAAATCCAGGTCCCACTGCGACACAGTTACATTGAGTAGGAGAAACAGCCTGCCAGAAAGCAGTTGACCTGAGATAGCTGCCTACACAAAAATAAATATGCTTCTTGGTTCAGGAATTAAATTTTATATTAACATAAGTAAGGTTGAAAAAAGACACGCGTCCATCAAGTTCAACCTTTTTCGTTTTTTTTTTTAATCTGCCTAACTGCTAGTTGTTCCAGAGGAAGTCAAAAAAAAAACATCTGAAGCCTCTCCAATTTGCCTCAGAGGGGGAAAAATTCTTTCCTGACTCCAAAATGGCAATCTGTCTAGTCCCTGGATCAACTTGTACTATGAGCTATCTTCCATAAACCTGTATTCCCTCACTTGCTAAAAAGCCATCCAACCCCTTAAAGGGGACCTGTCACCCTAAGAAATAATTTCAAATTCTTTTCTATCATGTTAGTTGAGCAAAATAAACTTTACTTACACTGTATTTATTATTTAAATTTTGTTTCCTTCTGTTTTGGAATTATACAATCACAGCAAGCAGGCAGCTGCCATTTTGTTGACACGGTTATTAAGGGAAATTGTGTATCACCCCAAAATCTTGTGTATGAACCAGAATGAGGGACCTAATGTCCATGTGCAGTGCCGTACACAATTATAGAGCCTGATGAGGGAAGGGGGAATGTGAGGAGAGCAGTGACATGTAGGAAGTGCTGAATGGAAAGTGAAAGTAATTGACTGCCCCTCCTCTATGCCACGGGCATAGAGGCGGGGCAGGTAATATTTGATTGACAGTTTAGATATTTAAACACCTTTATAACAGGTATGGATGTTTTAATGAAAAAAATTGTTGGGGTTCCATATTTAATTTGGAAAGGACTTTCATTATGCAGTTTTTTATGTGTACGTGACAGGTCCACTTTAAAGCTATCTAATGTATCAGCCTGTACTACTGATTCAGGGAGAGAATTCCACATCTTCACAGCTCTCACTGTAAAAAAAAAAACCCCTTCCGAATATTTAGGCGGAACCTCTTCATCTAATCGGAATGGGTGACCTCGTGTCAGCTGAAAGACCTACTGGTAAATAAAGCATTAGATATATTATTATATGATCCCCTTATATATTTATACATAGTTATCATATCTCTCCTTAAGCGCCTCTTTTCCAGCGTGAACATCCCGAATTTGCCCAGTCTTTTCTCATAGCCAAGATTTTCCATACCTTTTACCCGCTTAGTTGCCCTTCTCTGTACCCTCTCTAATACAATAATGTCCTGTTAGACCAAAACTGTACGGCATATTCTAGATGGGGCCTTACCAATGCTCTATACAGTGGAAGAATGTCCCCCTCCTCCCGTGACTCTATGCCCCTTTTAATACAGCTCAAGACCTTATTTGCCCTTGATGCTGCTGACTGGCTTTGCTTGCTACAGCCAAGTTTATCATCTACAACAGTGATCCCCAACCAGTAGCTCGTGAGCAACATGTTTCTCTCCAACCCCTTGGATGTTGCTCCCAGTGGCCTCAAAGCAGGAGCTTATTTTTGAATTCCAGGCTTGGGGGCAAGTTTTGGTTGTTTAAAAACCAGGTGTACTGCCAAACAGAGACTCAATATCGGGTGACAGTCCACATAGGGGCTACCAAATGGCCAATCACAGCACTTATTTGGCACCCCAAGAACATTTTTCATACTTGTGTTGCTCCCCAACTCCTTTTACTTCTGAATGTTGCTCACGGCTTCAAAAGGTTGGGGATCCCTGATCTACAAGGACTCCAAGGTCCTTTTCCATAATGGATTTGCCTAGTGCAGTCCCATTAAGGGTATAAGTGGCTTGGATATTCTTGCATCCCAGGTGCATGACTTTACATTTATCAACATTGAATCTCATTTGCCACTTAGCTGCCCAGGTTGCCAGTTTGTCAAGATCGTGTTGCAAGGATGCCACAACAAATTGTAATTTATTCAAAAAAAAAAAAATGTTGACATTTAAAAGTTCATGTAGATTTGTCCTTTTTCCACTTCCATCTTTTTTTTTTTTTGTGTGGGGGGGTATGTACAGGTATGGGAACTGTTATCCATAAACAATATAGAATATGATTCAATGACTAGTCCAATCTCCACCGCTTCCATCCAATGAAACCTCAATTCCATAAAAGTAAATGTGGATAAGAATTTTGTCAAATGCAGTACATTGCTGCAAAAATTGTGCTTTTATTGATCCATTACATCTGAGAAAATCGGAAATCATTTTTAGAAATATGGATTATTTGATTATAATGGAGTCTATGGGAGACAGCCTTCCATAATTTGGAGCTTTCTAGAGAATGGGTTTCCAGATAACGGATCCCATACCTGTACATTTTATTTTGTCATCTACCATTCCATGCCATTCTTTTATTTTGCAGGATTTTCGAATGCAAAGATAAGAGAGATATATATATATATATATATATATATATATATCAAAAAAACCGCACACACAGGCCTTTTCAAAGGTGCAAAATCCAAAAATGATGTTTATTCCAACGTTTCGGCTATTCACTTAAGCCGTCATCAGGATGACGGTTTAAGTGAATAGCCGAAACGTTGGAATAAACATCATTTTTGGATTTTGCACCTTTGAAAAGGCCTGTGTGTGCGTTTTTTTTGCTGTATACATGTTCTGTTATAACCAGCACCTAGGCATTAACGATTGTTTTGAGTGCACCAGTATTTTTTTCCAATTCATTTAAATAGTGTGTTTTTGTTTTCTTGCTAGGTAAAGACCATGGACGAAAGCTCAGTGGTTGGCAGAATCACCAAACAGTGGACTGGTTATGTAAAAGAAGCTTTCACTGACGCTGACAACTTTGGAATCCAGTTCCCAATGGACCTTGATGTAAAGGTCAAAGCTGTCCTGCTTGGTGCCTGTTTTCTCATTGTAAGTTACATTTATTTTAATATAAATATTACATCAATACCCATATTTGGCTTAGTGATACTCGTGCATTTCTGTGAATGATAGGATCCGCGATGGCAGGATGAGAACTGCTGAAGAATGACTGTCCGGAACATACAAGCATTACAGACTCCTAAAGGAACAGTAACATTAAAAAATGAAAGTGTAATAAAAATATAATGCAGTGGTAAAACTGCTGTTTGTTTCAGAAACTACTATAGTTAATATAAATAAGCTGTTGTGTAGCCATGGGGGCAGCCATTCAAAGGAGAAAAGGCTCAAGTTACACAGCAGATAAATTCTGTAGAACATAATGGTGTTATCTATTATACATTTTTTAACCTGTGCCATAAAGACTTTTTTCAATTTCTGCCATTGCTAAACAGCAGCTTGTTTATATGAACTATAGTAGTGTTTCTGAAGCAAGCTGATCCTTTTTACCAGTGCAGGGCAACATTACATAATAATTTCATTACTTTAAAACACTTTCATTTTTTGGTGTTACTGTTCCTTTAACAAATTGGAATGTAGCCCAGTATGTATGTGGGTTAACACAGCCAGACACAATAGTACAGTACCTACTACCAGCGTTACACATTCGGAAGCACATTTATCAAGGGTCGAATTTATGGGAGTTGATTCCATTGATTTATACAGTAATTCGGCAGGTTTTAGGTGGCGAATAGTCTAATTTGAGTTCTTAACGGAGTATGATAAATCTCAAAATTCTAAGTAAATTTTAAACCCTTAATAAATCTGCCCCTCTGTGTCTATATAGTAAAGGCAACACTCCAAAGGAAGGTGGAAAGGCAACAAGTTTTGGGGCAGAGTCCTTCCTCCTTGAGTGTAACACAGTCTAGTACAGGGTAAAATGTACATTGAGCCTGCCAATTCACTTTTTTTATATATAAAATTGGACTTAAATTCAGAAAAATTTCGTTTTTTCTGTTTGTTTTTTTTTTAAAATTTATCCCTGAGGATGGAAAAGTCTGAATCTTAAAATCGGGCATCTCAGACCTGTCGAGGTTGCATATAAGTCAATGGGAGAAGTCCCAATGATTTTTTTTGATGTGTGCTGCTTTTTTGGCAATACCACAAAGTTTTCGGGCAAAATTCTGAGTTTTCGGCTGAAAAATCCGAAAAAACTTTGACAATCAGATTTTTCAAGATTTTTTTTTTTTTCCCACAAACAAAATTTATTGGGAAAGTGTGTTAATAAATAACGCAACCGCTTCCATCGAATGAAACCTCCATTCCATAACAGTTAATGTGTATAAGAACTTTGTCAAACGCAGTACATTGCTGCAAAAATTGTGCTTTTATTGATCCACTACATGTTTCGAGCAGATGACTCTTTGATTCTGTGAACACTTGGAAAACACCACACCGAAATCTAATCCCTCTACCCTACCCTGAATTTGTGAGTATAGGGGTTGTGGCCACTGCCAAGGGTAATTTTTCAGCCTAGCCATACACATGTAAATACAAAAAGACAATTGAATCCACTATAGTAGAAAGTCCCAGATATGTGCACAGAAGTCTTTCAGTGTATCATATAATCCATCCAAGTAAATAAGGAGAAAAAGTCTTTATCCTCAAGCAAATCTGAAAGAAATACCTTAATTAAAAAACACTAACTCTGGCACTGCCTAGAGCTCAATTTGCTTCATAAAAGATTGATACAGTGTAGATATAGAGGGAACTATCTTACCCTTTAGAAATACAATTATTTTATCTAAGGAGGAAGGAATAAGAAGGTTAACACAGTATAAGGCAAACAATGCAGGTAAATACTCAAAAAAATAAATAAATAAACAAAAAAAAAAGCTACTAATACTTAAAGTAGTCATTCAAACCATCAGGATGCAAACAGTTTAAGTTTTTTTAATACATTTTGCTTCCCTTTGTAACCGTAGCTTTGACAAGTTGCCTCTTTGCAGTCTACATACAGTATAACTTCCAATACTTGCCATTTTAGCTGCGACTGGTTATGTTTTTGAGGATGTGATGTTTGTCCAATGTATACTAACCCGCATGGGCATTTTAATAAGTATACCATCTCTGCAGTTTCACAAGTTGCATAGGTGTTCAAATACAGTTTTATTCAATTTGTAGGATGGTGCAACGCATTCCTTGTTGTTTTACGGCCTTTCCGTAATTCGGAGCTTTCTGGATAATAGATCCCATACCTGTATTTGATCTGGATTATTTCCGCATTTTTACTTATTTAGTTTTTGTTTACAGTAGAACCCCCCCCCCCATTTTACATCCCCTGATTTTAAGTTTTCCCTCATTTTACGTGGTTGTTTTGTGGTCCCACCAATTATATATTATTCATAATACATTTCTCTGATTTGACATTTTCCTGGATTTTACATCACTTTTTTTCTGGTCCCCTGAAAAACGTAAAATGGGGGTTCTACTGTGTTTTTGTTTTTATACTACTGCTCAGATGTTCTGCTTAGAAAGGGTTCTACTTTTTTCCCTAAACCTCTAATGAATTTAAATTACAAATTGCTTAAAATAGCACCCTCGTCAATTTCACATTCACTTTATTTTAAAGGTTTACGTATCCTTTAAAATCCACTTGTGATACAGGAAAATGTAGTTAAACAGCATTGAGAGGGCAACACTTTGTCCAGATTGGGGTTTACTTATTTCCGTATATTTTATGAAACATTTGGAGAAAAATCAACTGTTGGACCTACTGATTTATTTTTTTTTTCTTCTAGGATTTCATGTTTTTTGAAGAGAGTGAGAAAAAAAACTGAAAAGGAAGATGGGAGTGCAAAGAAGTAATTGCATACAAAATATTTTACTACGAAATGTTCCAAAACATTTTATTATAGATTTAGTGTACCATTCAGGTTCAGACCTGTATGTGTGATGTTTGTGTCCTCATTTAATGGCATTCAACATTTATCCTGTACCCGAGTTTGATACTAGTAATCTACATAGTGGCACACAGACATTGTGGTTATTTTGACCCTCCATGTTTTTAGTAACCTAACCTAGTATTGCCTGACTAGTGTTTTTTCTAGTGTCAGAAAGGTATGCCTAGCTAGCACTTGCCTGACCATTATTTTAGCCAGCTGCTTTGCTGCGTAAATTCTCTACATTTTTAGACTTTTAAGATACTGTAAAGGCAAACCAAAGCCACCCCTTGTGCTATTGTCCTTTCTATATATTGATATATCTGTATAATTAAATATGATTTGTATTGCAGTTTCTATAGAATGAAATCACAAGTCATATTAGTTAAAGTTTCCCATACCTATTCCTATATTGTGTCGCTATGGATTGTACTTAGGAAAGTGCTTAGAGCTGGCCGCATGAACAAATATAGCAGCAGAGGAAGCGACGGCCTCATATCATTTTCTGTCTTAGTTTGAAATAGGTCCGGATATGAGTGTTTGGGAGCTTTTAATAACGATAATTATCCTGTAAAATACATCCTTGTATAGAACTTAGTGTGATCTTCACCTAATAAACTGTGCTTAGTGATATCACATATGTCCCATGACCCATTGAAACCGGTATTTTAAGAAATAATGACCCCCCCGACTAAAAAATAAGGATATTAGAAGTTACCCTTGACCAAGTTTCTCCACAAGATGGTCCCTATATTCTCTTATTCTCTTATTCTATCTTTTTACCATAAATGTTTTCTGGCATCAACGTGCTTGCACTGAAGTAGTGAGCTTACCTGTAATATATATGCTAGAGCTTTATTCTGTAAGCACTGTGGTACAAGTTACAGATGCTATTCCTTTTTATATTTTTTTAATTGCATTTCTTGTTTACTGTTCGAAGTTTCTACTCGGTTATAACATTTTATAATAGGCAAATTTAGGAAGTACAGGTGCTTTCTGGGCTCAAGACTTCTTGTTATCTTAGATGGAGATCATACTTTCGGGGGAATGTAATAGTCGGTAACGGAAAAACTATTCGCAATACGAAAAGTCATGCCTTTTGCGTGAACAAATTTTGCTTTGCGTGAATTTAAAAACTGTTTAGCGACCAGTGGAAGACTGTTTGAGAATTTTATAGTTTGCGCCACTGTGCAATGAATGTAATAAAGCGTATTTTTGCTCCAAAAAGATTGACACCTTCAAGCACTTCTTAAGAGTGCGCAATTAAAATTGGCAATGTAATAACAGTTTAAGGAACAATATTACATAGCGAGATGTGGATTTTATTGTTATTGGTGCAAATTGTTTTGCTCTTTGCGACTTTTAATACATTCCCCCGCATGTGTCTTAAAGTTTACATTTTTTTTCTGGGTGAACATTGACTTTTGACAAGAAACTTAAAATGTTAAACTAGTATCTTTTAATACTGAAACGTACTCTGTTAAACATGTACCAGCAAACACAAAACATCACAGGAACCTCGGAGTTGTAGGTGCTTGACATCCTTGCTGAAATGTTAATTGTGGTAATAGCACATGGGGGTATTTAGTGCCACATTTTTTTATTCAGGAAACTGCCGTTCCGCTATGGTGACAAGCTTCCAGGCTTGTCCGGCAGAATCAGCTTGTAAACTAGCCACTATATTAGTGAAGACTGTTGGGGACCATTGGACACCATTGGACACCATGTTTTCAGGGCAGTAAAAAAAAAAAAATGCAGTGATTAAAGGATAATTCCAAAATATTAAGGAATACACGTAGATGAATTTAGTTACGACAGCACCACCTGCTGGTTAGTTTCTTACTTTACAGTAGTCAAGAAAGTTGTCCGAAGAAATGGAGGGCTGTTCTGGTTAGGAAATATGTGAGAAGTTATGAGGATTTTAACAATGTTTTTTTTTTATATTTTAAAAACCAACGTTTTTAACAAAATGCGTTCATATTAACATTACGTGTATCCCTTAACATCTTGGAATTCAAAAAATAAGTTATGTAAATTGCAAAAGTGCTTAGAGTAGCAATCTCATCAATTTTACATTTACTTTTAAAGGTTTACTTATCCTTTAAGTACTGAAAGTAGCCTCACACTGTAATGCCTTCTTCGGATGCTTCACCTACTAAAGCTGGCCATACAGTTGAAGATCCTCTTACAAGCCGATATTTTCCCCCCGATATGCGCACCCTGAGGTGAGCAATATCTGGCTAATCCAGTTTTCGGATCACTGTAATGGGAATGTTGGGCATTGGTTTAGGAAGGACCGAATCGGCAGATTTTATCTGCCCGTATACGACCACAAGAATTGTAAAATTGTCTGTGTTCAATATTATATGAATTGGCTCTAAGCTCTGCTTAAAGGGGTTGTCCACTTTCCAAAGTTTTTGAGTTATGTTGAGTTCAGATGATACACCGGGAATAAGACTTTTGTAGTTGGTTTCTTTATATTTTATATTCCTTTTATGAAATACAAGGATTCTGCACAGCAGGGCCAACCATAGTAAATGTATCCCCAATTGTATTCAATAAGAGTTGGTTACACATCCCCCCCCCCCCATTCCACAGTTTCACCAGGGAGAGATGATAAGGTGAAAAAAGAAATTTGTCAAAAATGGAAACCAATTTTAAAAGTCTCTATCTGGTGTACTGTCTGAAAACAAATGAACTGAAAAGTATTTGAACGGTGAACAGCCTTGTGCACGTTTCTGTGACTACCTCTGGAAGTAATACTGTGATTTTTTTTTTTTGTCAGCATTTTTATGTGTTTAGGGCCCTCAATTGAGCATGGCACTAAATATTGTGCTGTTCCAATGGCTTGATGTTGGTTACGGAAACATTTTGTTGACTATCTACCTACAAGTTCCACTGCCAACAGAAAATATATATTTTTTAAATTTCTATATACGAGCAGTACCTGCTGGACTCTCCTCTCAGGAAATGTCTTTTCAACCAACAGTAGAAAGTCAACCAAATTACTAGTAGGTTGCTGTTGTAAAAGATTAACATCTTGTATTAGGCCATGATTAAGGATTGTCCCATTACTGGAATCCATACACTGTCATTTCTGTTTCATGCCAGCATTCCTGACCAGCTGAGACGGCATCATGTACATACAGAATCTTCATATGTACTCTTAAGTGCCTGTTTGAGAACACGTTTGTACAGTGAGAACTGTTTTTCTCCTAGATTCTTACTGTAGATGTACTATTTACTATATGCTTTTTTTTTTTTTTTTTTTTTTTTTAAAATACCAGAAATACAATAAATGATATCCTTAAATGCTAAAGTGAGCAAAATGTTGAGTTATTCACTTCTTACTCGCTAATCTGTTTCCCAACCACTTGCTTCCATGGTGCAGTTAGGAAAATGACTACTACTTACTGGGCTGATTTTACACCTGACCTGGTGGACTGCTTTTGGTCACTTGCCTTTATTCGTAATCCTCTCTTTTAGTATGGTATTATGACCTTACAAGAGGGTTTCTATGATGCCTTTGAGGCAATGTCCTATTGCAAACAACTAAGGGTTGAAATATGTGAAGATTCTCATTCATCCAGGTCATGGTATATCTGTAGAAGTTAGGGATGCACCGAATCCTCCCGAATCCTTTGTGAAAGATTCGGCCGAATACCGAACCGAATCCTAATTTGCCAAATCCTGCTTAAAAAGGCTGAATCCTGGCCGAATCCCAAATCATGGATTTGTTGCATCCATAGTAGAAATATGTCAAATCAACTGGACTTGCTGGGGCTCATTTATCAACACTTGGCAAATTTGCCCATGGGCAGTTACCTATAGCAACCAATCAGTAATTAGCTTTTTGAAACGAGCTGCAAGTAGAACAATGAATGCAGCAATCTGATTGGTTGCCATGAGTTACTGCCCATGGGCAAATTTGCCCAGTGTTGATAAATGACCCCCGCTGTGTTTTTTTTTTTTCTTTCTTTCTTTTTTTTTTTTCTTCAAGATGTTTCACCAGTCATCCAACTGGCTTTCTCAATTCAGAATTCTGAATTGAGAGCCAGTTGGATGACTGATGAAACATCTTCAAGAAAAAACACAGCAAGTCCAGTTGATTTGACATTTCTACAGATCTATTTAAAGGCTGAATTATCCATGTTCAACATTTACACGCTTGGTATTGGATTTTGTATTAAGTGATAAATGTTACTTTTATTTATATATATATGTGTGTATGTGTATATATGTATGTATATATGTGTGTGTGTGTATATGTGTGTGTATGTATATGTATATGTATATGTATATATATATATATATATATATATATATATATATATATAGACAAATACAAGATTCCTCTGCACTCAACCCATTATCAATATATTTAAGACAGCGACATTTTGTGCATACTGCTACTGAAAAATGCCTTACCCTTTAAGCAACCCATGTGTATGTGTAAACAAACCCCATTACTGTGGCACCTGGTAGTGAAGTGAGCAGAATAAAAGCAAAACCGCATGACATTTCTTTACCAGTTCCTACCTCATTAGCCATGGCCAGGAGCCTCTGTACTGCACTGATCGTGTTCCCAGCGTGTGGATGTGGCAGGACTCGGTCCTCGTCCAGGGTCCTGTAGGCTGTGTGTGTCTCGCGGCTGCAGGCACGGAGGGGGCGGAGCTAAATACGTCATGCGCATACTTGCACGTACTTACACATTGGAGGCCATTCAGTTCCGATTGACAGCAGGGAGCTGTAACCAACATTGCTACATTGTAGCAACGGTGGCGCTCCCCTGCTGTTTTCCCAAAGCACAGACACTGCAGCATTAGGGTGTGTGATTTGCGAGTTAACGCTTATCAATACATCCAGCTGCATTTAGTCTTGCTGGAAATTCGTTGGCCAATGTTTGCCCCTACTTGCCCCTCTCACACACAGCAGGACAGTATAGGGAGCCAGAGTCAGCCAAATGCTCCATAGCACGACCAAAGGATGTTGCAGTGTGTCGGGGGTACTGCCCGTGGGATCATAATGCCAGGCTAAATCATGGGTAGGGTGGCAAGGTAAAACTAACGGCAAAGAACTGTGAACAAAAGAAATTTTGACAATAGAGGATACTGGTACAATATCTAGAGACAGTGGGATATAGTGTGGAAAAAACGATTAATATATCAATGAAGCAATGTTACAAAGTCC